>NC_045642.1:13128523-13476023 GCF_009829145.1 Chiroxiphia lanceolata
CATTGCAGTTTTGTTCACTGGTCACTGCTGCTGCCATGGAATTGCTGCAGTAACTTTGCTTGCTTGGAATCATATTTGTGGATGTTTTCATGGCATCACTTTGTTAACTTAGAATCTCATTTTCAAAACAGCTGACCAAATTTTCATTTGGTATAAATCAGCAAAGTTCTCAGTGGAACTAAGGCAGTTTTTATCTGCAGAGCACTTGGCAGTGTAGCTGCTCAAACATAAAAGATCATTATGAGCAAGGTCCTTTTCCCTTCCTTTCTCTGAATGCAGAAATTAAACAAGACTTGTAGATCTTCTACAGATGCAGAATAAGTTGCAGAAGTTCACATAGGATAAACTTAACCTTGATAATCAGGAATTCAATTACAAGTCATCAAAATAACAGTATATGTGTTCAGCTGGATGACATTTTCAATGGAGTTGCAGAATAGTGAAGTGACTTCATGGTTCATGTGATGATCTGCTTTGGAAACTACTGATGCTGCTTTCCAGAAGCACCTGATTGGAGGTTGACAGAGTTATCCAGGGATTTGACAGTGGGAAGTCAGCTGATAGCCTGTAAGACATTCCAGTCTGAGAAGATGACTTGAGAGATCAATTTAGAGAAGGCAAGAAAAAAATAAATTGAGGAAGTTTATCAATATGTAGAGATCATCTGTATGCTAAGTGGGCAAACTGGAATGGTAGAGAAAGTCATATAATGAGAAAAGACCTTTGACAGCATTTTATACAGAAGAGCACAGACATTACTAAAGATAAGACAATGGGTCTTGGTTCCCAGAGTGGCATGGAAAGCCTGCCTGGAACCTCCTTGTGGAAAGCACAGAGTTAAGATTGCTGTTGTGTGCAATATTTCAAATTATGAAGTTAATGCAGTTCATCCCAAGTTCTGTATTGGTATCTTTAACAGATACCTAGTTCTATTTAATATTTTCAGGAGAAAGGACAAGTATACTGAAGAAAGAAGAGTGTTGCCCCAGAACTCATTCATTCCTGTTGCAGAGAAAAGAAATTATCTCCTTTCAGAAGACTTGATCTATGCAGTAACATGGTCACACATCTATTTTGTCAGTTGCATTAAGTTTCTATAACAGGGCTGTGCTCATAAGGATGTGAGTTCCTGGCATTTTTCCACTTATCAATATTGAAATATTAGTGATCAAGCATTTACTGAACACCATTCCTCAAATGCAGGGTCTCCACAGCATCTTGTTGCATTCATGGATTTCATTTGTTTGCATTATCTGGCTAACTGGTTCTTTTGTATTGCCAAGGTGATGAACAGATTTGACATTTAGCTGATTACTTCACCAAAATTAAACAGAAAACATGGCAGCGATCCAAAGTTCCTTTCAGTGTGAAAGCTAATTATAAAAATGCTTTGAGCAGCAATTTCTTTTTGGATGTTAAAGTGCTTTTATTAGATTGTTCCCCTGTCATTTTAAAATTTATTGCTAGGCACTTATAAATGGGGTTGCCTGCTGAAGTAGAATTATTTTATTTTCTATATTTAAGATGGGAGGAAAAAAAGGGTATGGAGTAAATTTTAGGCTGAATTTGTTATTATTTTATATGATTCTGAATAGGGAGGAGAATAACTAGTGCTGGCTTTCATGGATCCAAAATGTGTAATTTATCTTAGTGCTGAATAAAAACATACCCACTTCTTCTTCACAATTCAGCAACTCCCAATTTCCAAAAACAATTACTTAGCAAATAAAGGAATCAAATATGTGATTTAAAAGTTGAGTACCACCCCTTATTGTTAGAAGCTTGTATTTTACAGTGTCGATTAAACAATCAGTGGTGATGGAAAAATCTAACCATGTGCTTGTACCTGGCTTTCCTAAGCCATTACTTGTTCTCAAATAGCATAAAAGTATTCTAAAGTCATTTTGTTGAGGTCACTGAATAAGAGTTAACCAAGTGAATTTTAACCAGTAAATTTAGAGCTGAAGAGTGCTGACCAGATCTCAGAAGAAGTTTCTTGTGAAATATTTTTTAAATGCCTTGGAATATGTTTAACTTTTTGTACTGACTGTTGCTATTAGTATCCTTCGAACCTCAGACAAGGTGTAATCTTGGGAGGTTTCAAGGTGACAAAACTGGGGGGGGGGGGTTGCATGTGATATTGTCTAGCACACTTTGAGAACTAAATCATACTGTGAGGACATATATTAATTCTTGACATTGAGATCTATTAATATACCTTGAAGCCAAGTGAATTATGTGAATCTTCTGTTTCAAGCTGTAGAATTCTGCCATAACCAGGAGGAAATATTTTGCTGTAGGTAGATTAATGTTGAAAGCTTGTCAGGGAAAAGTTTAATGTTGCAAATTTATTCCTCTTTTTGCCAGTACTTGAGTTTCTACACTAAATCCCATTTGTGATCTGAGGAAAAATAGGGATAAAATTTCTTTTGTATTTATCTGTGTTATTAGAATTTCAATGATACAGTCTATTGCCTATTAAAAAGTGCATCCCAGTGAATAATCTTCCAGAGAGTAATTTTTACTCCCATCAATCTGAGAGCTTTTCTTGTAAAATACAGTAACTGTCAGTGCTTATCAAATAATTTAATTCATGCCCATTGCAGGATAAGTAATTAAGATAACTCAACATTCTGCATTAATAAATAACAGAAATGAGAATAAGATATTTACTAAATACCCTTTCTGAAGATAATGGATAAGACTTATTATGGATTTTAAGAGGAACTGACAGAGAATGCAGAGAAGCAGTCTGAACAACGGACCTAAGAAAGAGTCTCAGTGAGGGTACGACATAAATATGGGTTTGTTTTTGTTTGACTGTTTGAAGTATATTTCAGTACTAAGCCTTCCTAACTCCTCTTTGCATCTATAAAATGTCCAGAGTCTAGAGAAGAGGAAGCTCAGAGCAGACCTTATCACTCTCTACAACTACCTGAAAGGAGGCTGTAACAAGGTGGAGTTGACCTTTTCTCACAGGCAATTAGTGAGGGGACAAGAGGAAATGGCCTCAAGTTGTGCCAGGGAAGGTTCAGGTTGGACATCAGGAAGAATTTCTTCGTGGAAAGGGTTGTCAAGCATTGGAATGGATGGCCCAGGGAAGTGGTGGAGTCACCATACGTGGAAGTGTTCAAGAGATGACTGGATGTAGCACTTAGTGCGTGGTCTAGTTGACAAGGTGGTGTTCAGTCAAAGGTTGAACTTGATGATCTAAATGATTCTATGGCTCTATGATCTAACTACTTGCTTGTCAACATGATAATTTATTCAGGGATATGTTAAACAGGGAGAAACATAGTGCTGTTAATTTGAAAGTTCACAGATCATGCTCTTGTCTGCAGAGACCATTCCCTTGCTGCATTTGGTTGCCATCAGATGATCCCATCAGCTGTGCTCTGTTGGTGTCTTTCATCGTGTCAGTGGGTCCCCTATAATCTAAAGCAAGGTGTACATATATGATCTATCTGCCTGAACTGTCTAAGAACACTTCAAACACTCTATATACATAAACCTACATAATTTCACTCATTTTTCTGTTTCCCGTCAAAGTAAAGAAGGAATATGTGGACCTAGCTTTAATGTAAGCGCTGTGCAAGCTCATCAGGGACAGTTTGGCCACAGTTGTCTTAATAGTATTTTTCTTGATCATGTGTTGGCTTTGTGACAAGTTCAGAGAAAAGTGGCAACAAAGAATTCTGTATAGAGCTTACTGCATGCACAGGCTCAAGTCTTGAAGGGAAACACACATTGAGACAAGAGCTCAAATGAGGTTGTGGTGTAGTAGCAGTAAGCATTTGCTTATCAGAGCTAGCTTATTTTTGGATGAATGTTTAACTTGAGATGTCTGTCTGAAAAAACTTTGTTTGACCAAAATCAGTTTAACAGAAACATTAAAGGAGAATGAAGTGCAAGACTCTTTGTTGGCCAACAAACTTGGATGCTGAACTCATTTGTTTTCGATAAACTGAAACTTCTTATAAATGCCACCAAGTTTTGGTTATTCTTGAAAATAAGGTGAGTAGTTTAGTCACAGCCAAGAAAAGAGAACTGGTAACCCATCTTTAATTGCAAAAGTATTTCCTAGAGTACTTCTAACCTATACCTATTGTTTTTCCATAGGTTGATGGGATACTGTGCCTGGCTGACATTCTCACTGATAACAGCCATTCTGAAGCTACTCATGCTGAAGCAGCAGCAGTAATTGCACAGATCACATCTCCACATCTCACATTCACTCAGCATCTCAGCAGCTTTCTGGAAAATATGGAAGAAATTGTGACCGCACTTGTCAGTAAGTTCTCTGTGGGACTTCCGAGTCCAGTTAAAATAACAGGTTGGGGTAGGACTCTTTCAATAGAAATATTCCCTAAATAAGGTTTACCATACTTCCCTTAACAGATAAAAGAACAACTTAAAATTTTGAATCTGAGCATTCTGCAACTATGTAATGTTTTTTACTCCAGCCCACATTTGAATAGAATTTATGCATATTTGTAAAAACAATATCTGTATGAAAATCTGCCATGAGAGCCATAGGAAAGACTCGGCAAAGCATCCTCTTGTCTGATGTTTGTTTGTAAAACAACAGTTTCTGAGAGCTGCTAGCATTTATGCCTGTTGTATTTTCTACACTTGCTAGAACTCAAACTCACCAGCACATCTATATTTGTATGATAATTCAGAGGAAAAGTAGATTGTTGTATAATCTATGGGCACTGTTACAAGAAAATAAACGATCTACCTTTCTTGTCTAGGCCTCTGATTCATGGTAAAATGAGATAAAGGTAACAGTAAGATTTTCTTTAACCTGGGTCAGTGAAGACATTTCAGAAAAACAAGATGATATTTCTCATTATTTTCTAAAGAGAGGAATATCTTATTTCTGGCACTCTGTTTCCTCCCTCTCAAATACCAGAAGCTTTTATTCAAGCATTCTCTTCTCTCTGATCTGGAAATTCAGTTTCCCAGAGCTCCATGTCAGAATGTACAGTTTGGGTCATCTAGTTTGATTTCTCATGTATAATAGATCAGTACATTTGGATATTTCTCCACTGAGCCCAGTGGTTACAGTTAAACTGCAGGACTTCAATTTTAATGAATGGTCTTGTGTTTGTTTTTTAATAGAACATAAAAAGAGTATAGTAGTACCAGTATTTGAGGATTCTGCAGTGGCTGGGAATTGTCTGAGATGTATTTAGGCATTCCTCAGTAGGCCCAAACAGAACTAGTGCTGTAAAAACCAAGGAAACAATTTATTCCTGATGTCCAGCAGCAAACTTATGCCCTAAACCTGCTCTGAATCCAGTGGGTGGAATTAACCTGTGCTGAGCTTGGTTCTGCTGTAGCTATACTGCTAGAGGGATCTGACTGATTTATTTAAGATGATTTTCCAGGTTGTTATAGTGTACCACAAACAGGGGATAATCTAAACAACCTGTCTAGAAGGTATTAGCTGGTAGATCATTTCTTCGCTGTTTAAGTTCTACAGGAATTTTAGTAGTATATATTCTGCCCAAGAAATGTGAGCATTAAAAATAGAACATGTATAACTTTGCAAGAGCCATTTCAGTAATCACACACCAGTTTCCTTGTAATATTTATAACTCAGTAATTGAATTACTGTAATATGTTTAATTTTTAAATCATGAAGAAATCCCATTACTAGGTGATTCACTTCTTAGTTAAAGCACATGTGTGCAAGGAATTAAAAGGTAACTGTTTCTTCAGCACTTACTGAAGCTGAAAAATATAACAGGATGATTTTTGATTATAGAGAAATAGAGATAGGCAACATGTATATGTACCTTGTTCTAAAGCAGAGGATATACAACAGAATTATTCTCTTATGGATCATTTACTGTTAGGCTTTTGCCTCCTGTTATTAATTTTATTTAGTTGTATCTAGGGTTTTTTTAACAACACCCAGTGAAATATTCCCTGTAGTCTGGTATACTAGGTAGACCGTATCATTCATTAGAGGTTGTAGTAAGGTGGTTGTTGGTCTCTTCTTCCAAGTAACAAGTGATACATCAAAAGGAAATGGCCTCAAGCTGTGCTAGGGGAGGTTTAGTTTGGATATTAGAAAAAATTACGTAGTGGAAACAGCTGTCAAGTGTTGGAACAGGCTGCCCAGGGAAGTGGTTGAGTTGCCATCCCTGGAGGTATTTAAAAGACGTGTAGATGTGGCACTTGGGGACATGGTTTAGTGGTGAGCTTGGCAGTGCTGGGTTTTTAGTGTTGGAGTTGATGATCTTAGAGGTCTTTTCCATCCTAAACAGTTCTATGATATTATATAATTGAAAAAACCTAAGATTTTGTCCTGTTTTGGTTTTCTTCCTTTTTTATCTTGTTTATATGAACTTGATCTTGGCTACTGAGATAACTATTGCAAATTGCAGATGCTTAAATATTGCTTTGAAACACCGCAATGAAAGAATGACTTTTATTCCACTTATTTTCTGCATCCCTAGAACTGTGCCAAGAAGCCTCGTCAGGTGAAGTTTTCTTGCTGGCTTCAGCAGCTCTTGCCAATATTACTTTCTTTGATACCATGGCTTGTGAAATATTGCTCCAGTTAAATGCAATGAAGATTCTTCTAGCAGCATGTTCAGACAAACGCATAGTGGATACTCCATATTCTCGAGATCAGGTGAGGAGTTTCTTGGCAAGCTGCTGTCTGAGCACATTCATGTAAAAATCAACAGGTTTCAGCACTGACTGTTTTGACACAGCCAAACTGAAGTTACTTTCATGTATTCCATTCTTGATTATTGTCAATGTATGACTCTGCTTCTGTTGTCTTTTTTTTTTTTTATGAGCATTATCAAATATGACAGCTTTAATGTGATTCTACAACAATGAAAAACAAAAAAGAAGGCACAGTTCCATACTTCTAAGATTCTAGAACATTTTTTTTTCATCATGAAGATGGCCAAACAGTGACAGAGAGGCCCAGAGAGGCTGTGGAATCTGTCTTTGGAGGTATTCAAAACCTGACTGGATGGAACTTTGAGGCAAGGAAGATATATATGGAGACTACAACCTAAATATAAAGTTGTCATTTTAAAGACGAATTAGCTCCAAAAGCTGAATAAGGATCTGATTCCCAGCCCATTGACGTCGGTGGGCTTTGGATCAAGTCCTAACTGCCTTGGTAGATGGTTTGCAAATTTTACTGGCAAATACTGCTAATGCACTTTTGCCTTTCCCTTTCTTCCTCACAATTTTTTTTTTTTTTAGTAAAGAGACACAGAAAATTAAAGGTCTGTGCTAATGCACAGATGAAGTCAGATGAATCCTTTTGCTCCTCTCAGGTACTGCCATGCAACGGGATGCTGTAGAGGCACTGTTTATTTGGCATCTCAGGGATTAATTTTGTCACAGCAGAGTAACATGTAAGAGGCTTGAGGGTTCCAGGAGTTTTTACTAAAGGGTGGAGGCTGCTAGTGAGCTTGCTTGAACTATTTCTGTTTATGAAACATTGTGAATATAACTAAATGTTCATAATTCAGGCCTCACAAATCCATCCCCTTCACACCTCTGAAGTAACTAAAAGATGACTTATGGTAGACTTGGGATCTGCATTGCCACAGAAAACTCTATTCACCCTTAAACAGGAGACAGGCCACGGAAATTGAGGCACAGGGAACCTTAGAAACTGATTATTGGTGTTCTAGATGGGTTACTAGGACTGCTTTAGCTTATATTATAGCACTCAGTAGTTTTCCAGCTCAGGAGTGCATATAAAAAGATGGAATTAGGCCATAATTACCATATTACTCTTTGGGCAAAGTCAAGCTGTGGTGTTGACAGGGCTGTGTACTATTATTACATATGTACAATTCTTCATGTTCTTTTTTTTTATTCCTCCTCTATGCTCTCATAGTTTTGATTTCTGTATTTATTTATGCCCTCATCTTAATTCTGCTGTCAACTGTGAGTTTGCAGCTTTCTCTGTGGTCTTTTTATGACGAACGCAGACATTGAAAGAAATATGTATGACTTTTTCAGTAACTGGCTAGTTCCAGGCCTTTTGCAGCTTGCAGGGCATCTCATTAGGTAGACAAACAGAGAACTGAATGGCCTCCTTCCAAGAACTGAGAAGATTTCATTCCCCATAACCCCTTGCCTTCCTTCTTGGACTGAAAAACTAGATCAGAAAGGGTGCTGTTCTCAGTGCAGCCAGTTTCTGAGCTGGCTCCTTGACTCCCACAGCAAGAGAGACTGTAAAATCCCACCTTCTTTTACTGTGCACCTGATGTCCAGGTGGAACCTGAGTGCTGCTTATCTTGTCTTTAAGAGCTGCCAGAGTTGCTCATCAAGCAGTTTTGGTAATGCAACAGCCTTAAGAGAAGTCTTCCTTCAAATTCCTAAATAAGTGTGTGTTTGCCTAAACTGCTCCCCTTGTTTCAGTGTTGTATTTCAGTGTTGTTGTGGCATGGATGTGGTGTCTGCCAATTTTGACAGTCTTATGGAATATTTTGCCTTTTAATTCACTCTGTGTGTAGTTGCAATCAGGAAAACACACTCAACTGGAGAGAAAAACAACACTACAGTACTATGTTTTAAAAGGGTATTAAAATTGCCATTTTGCTTTTTGACTTTAGTTCTGTTTAGGTGCACAGCATAACCAGTAACTTTTCTCAGTATATATATTGTTAAGTCCCAACCAGTAGACATTTGCCAAGGAAGAAGTACATTACAGATGAGTAGGCTTGGAAATTTTTTCAATTCAAGTTTTTACTTTGGAATATGCAATCAATGTCAAATATATTTTCATGGCCTAATGTCCATTCTGAACGATCAAGGCCAGTAAAATAGATTATTTAGAATTAAGCTGTACTAAATGTTGAAACAAATAAAATAAGTTTCATAACAAATACAACAAAATATTGTCTAATTACAATAGAATGTTATAAAAGAGCCCCTCAAACTTAAATGCCCTGTTTTTCATATAGAACTTTAATTTAAATAATGCATTTATCTTATAGAAAACTACCCAGTATTTCTTTATACATTACTACTTTAGCATTATTGCTGATTTAAGACAATTCTAATTTGCTGAAATAGACTGAAGCATGTTCACTGTAAGCCAAAAATGGGAGAAAGATGGCTGAGGTGCAGGAAAGGAACAGTGAACTCTGTTTTCCCTCCTGCCTTTTCATCTCATTTAAAGCTGCAGTACGTCCTTCTGTACAGCCTTTCTAAGGACAGCTAGAACTGACTAGTTTTCACCCTCCCTATGGTATAAATAAATAACAGTCTCAGGATTTGGATGTTGGATACATTGTCAGTTGCCTGCAGAAAGTATTTTCCTGCTCAAGCACCTTTAAAAGTGTTCTGCCTTTTGGCTTCTGGAAAGCTTTTGTGTGCAAATGATAAACTTTTCCCCTTTACTATTTGAAAATCAACCTCTTTCTTCTTTAATATTCCAAGCAGTGTCAGATTAGGTCAGGTAAGAAATCTAGAACTGAGTGCTGGATTTACTTATAAACAAGATTATCATTGTCTATTTTATAGAAGTATGTAACTACTTCTGTGACCAGCAGTATTACCTTGAGATTTCTCAGTTTTGTAACTAAATAAGTTGTATAAGAATCACTACAAAGCAGTTTTTTCCTGATCCTCTAGTCCGCAGTTTTGGGTCACAATGGAGATAAATCTACCATGTTCTTTTTCTTTCTGCAAATCCTTATTTTCTGAATAGTAAGGTTTTTTTCTTTGAAAGAGCATCAGAATATTCTTTCAGAAGAGTTCATGCCTAAATTCAGCGGTGTATTGTACACAGTCAGATGTCTTAATGGAGTTTAAGCATTGTCAGAAGAAGAGTTTAGCCAAAACCTTTATCATTCAGAGTCTTCTTGACTTTAGCCATTGTCTTAGACTCTACATAGAAAAATATGAAATATTTATGTTTGTGCACAGTATGTTTATGTATAATAAAATTTTTTTCTCTGCATTACCACTTGTCTTTTCAGTGTTGCTAGTATTCTCACCTTACCTGTGAAGTTGTGGAGGTATAGCCTAACACCTTCTCATCTTCTGTTATTCAGGCAGACAAAGAATTAATGTGCAGTGAACACATCCATGTTAAAATGGCTATTCCTAGGTCTAAAGTCAGTAAATCATGTTACAAAAAAGTTTGAGGTGGAGAAAGACTTTTAAGTTGGAAGGAGAAAGCAGAAATGATTGCTGCTTTTTTTTCTGCTAAATTCTTTCTTGTTTCCTTGGTATTTGGGAGATGGTGCAAGTTCTGAAGCTGAGACCTTCTGTCTCATTTAAGACTTAAAATCCTTAACACCATTCTTCCTCTAGGTTCCTCCTTCTTTTCTTTGTTCTTCCAGGTTTTTTTTCAGGGAATTTGTGATGGTTTTTATTGCCTTTCCCCCTTTTTTTCTCTTATGTGGAGATTGCAGTATCAAAAGGAGTACAGAGACAGATGTTACTTTAATATAAAGGAGTTTTGAATTTTTAAGTGTTGCCAAATGCACGGTGAAAGATTTTGGGGGCAGTGTTTTTAATGAGAAGAATATTAACAGATTTTATTTTTTTTTTTTTGAAAATCCATGTGTGGATGAAAGAAACTTGCAGTACTACTTCTCAATTTGAGTTTCTTGAATACTGGGGAAATTTTTACTCCTCACCAACTACTTTTTGTTTCTGCTTGTTGTCATGAAGACAGATGGTTATCTCTGTCTTTTCATAAACATGTGAACAACATAATAATATGAGTAACAGTATTGACTGACATTGTATGGTAAATGTTGTGGATTGTTATGTTTCAGGAGTCCAACATTGACTCTCTTAAACACTATAATTTTTGAGACAAAATGCCTGTTTAGTTACAATTCTACCTTTCACATTTAGATTCAATCCAGGATAAGACAATGTGCTCCAACTTTCAAAGCAAGAGGTTCAATTGGAAGAGTGAAATCTCAGCTCAGTTGAAGAATTCTGCAATTCTTTGCTAGCTTAGTGTGATGAGGTTTTCATTCTTTCATCCTAGTATTGCTATTGCTCTGATTTTGAAGAAGCAATTTAACCTCTCTGCATTTTTGTTTAATCCTCTGTAAAGTTGAATAGATGTTGCACTTTGTAAAGTCTCTCCAGGAGAAGACACATGTTATGTCAGCAGAATTCATTGTGGTTTCTGTTTTCTGCCCTTGCCTGTCAGGTTCACAGTACAACCAGGCTGGTGCTGGGCTGTTTACTGCAGAAACTATAAACAAGAGACTTTGCTGTAGGTTGTACCAGTCACAGAGTTGTAAGTTAGAGGTGGGTTTGTACACATTTTCCTGCAGTTTTTTGTCTTTTTGTCTTCATCCTTCAGGAATTGAGATATCAGATTTCAAACAGCCTCTGAGCTTGGCCGATGATTTTCTTTTTTTTTTTTTTTTCCCCAAAGCAGAATCACTGGTCCAGGTGACAGTTGTGATTTCAGTCTTGGTTCTGAGCAAGTGAGCTAGTAAACAGTGTTTCTACAGATTGCAGTTTCTGGGGTTTTTTTCTTCCTCAACTAGAAAATTATTACCTTCTAGGAGGGCATCAGAAATTACTTCCTGACCACTCTGCTTGAGTTAGTGGAGGTTGAACTGATCCTGAAATGGGAGTAACTAAGTTTCTTACCACATACTCAAACCCTGATTTCAGGGTTTGATTCCAGCTAGGCAAGCAAAGTTTTTTCCTACAAAGTTGCTTCTTCAGCTTATCTAGGTGTATTTAATTCCTAAACACAAAAATGGCTCTCAGAAGCAATGGGAATTATTTTCTATTTTAAGCAATATAATGCCCCAGAGAAAATTTCTGGGGATTTCTTAGTGAAGTTTTTTGTCTCAATAGATAGTATCTTGAAAGGTTTTTCCTACCTTGTCTTAATGTAACTCTTGTTCTTGACTCACTCTATATGTACTGTTTTGCTGTCTCTCTGTGGGGTGGATCTTGAATTGTGACAGTTTGATGGTTTTAACTTACATTCAGAAACAAAGACTCCATCCTGCTTCTGAGTAGTTGTTAAATGCCTCTTTGTTTCTGAAGACGGATATCTGGAGCTTTGCAGACACACTCTGATCTACCCTTATGTCATTTATTTGAATGAATTACAAAATGCTCTTATAATATGTACAAAAATTAATATTACTTAGTGATGAATCAGCCTTAAAAGAGTAATTAGCTAAGAGAATTAGCAATTCTATATTGATCTGCTTTGCCACTCAATTACATTACTTGCTAATTTTTATTTTGAGTGTGTGTCTTTCTTTTTATGTCAGGGCTGTTAATAAAAGCTGACTGAGCAGTGTGCCTTTATTATCAATAAAGGTATATTAACATCACATCTTCTACCTCTATAGACACCTCATCCTCCCACAAATGAAGTAAGGGACCCTCACCTGTGGAAGATATTGTCCCTTAACAGGCTTAAATTTATGCTTTCATCTTCCAAATCCTATTGCATCTTTCTGAGTAGTTGGTTTCACAATAATGGGAAACAATTTCACATCATCTTAAATCCCCCATTAAGGGAAAGTTATCAAAGTTAACAAAGTTATTGTTTCTTATGTTTTCTTTAGGTTTAAATCTCTTTGTTAACTAAAGCATTTGGGATTTACACTCTCAGTGTATGTATCTTACTTTATAGCAAAACATTTTCATCTAGTTTTCACTTTTGCAACAAACATTCAGTACCTTTGTACACTGGTTAATGAACATTAGTCACCATTAGTGACTAGCATTAGCCAGCAATAGTTACTAATATTCGTAATTACATATTTTAGTGAGAGAATTTCCAAGGTGACTGTTGTTTGAAAAAAACTATTTTAAGGTTCTCAATTAACCCTGGTTTCTCAAATTTAAATAACTTTTTACAAGTGAAATTTCTACAGCTCAGTGCAAAGCAGACTACAGAACTGTAAAGGAAGCTTCATCACTCATAAATTCAGTATGTGTGAAAAGTGGAGGGAGTGGAAGGAAACTCTGTGGAAATAAAAACAATTTTCAAATTATGAAAATAGATTTTGTTTACTAGAGTAACCAAGATCAGCACTGCCAATTTTATGATAATGGATGATATTGCCACTAGAGAGGTATCTTTGTTTACTATCTGTTTACTGATTTTACCTATAGAAATAGAGATTTTTCATTAGATTTCAGATTAATTTCCACAGCAAGATGATGCTGTACTGACATTTGAAATGTATGAAATAATTCTATTATTTTTTAGATTTATTTATTAAATAGGGAAATATTCCACAGACCTAAAGGAGCCTTTCCCCCTCAAATATCTCTGCATACTTAACTCACCAACAAACCATTTAAAGGTGAACTTTCAAAGCTTTTTAATTTTAGGTGTGGGGTTTTTTTAAACTCTAAAAGTTAACTGCTTGGTATCTTAGTCTTGTGAAAAATCTTACTAGTCTCAGTGGGACTCTCTGCATGTTAATATCTTGATAAGTTGGTGCCTTTTCAAAAAGTGCTAAAACATGAGCTGGTCTGAGAATTCTTTTCCTGGCGTTTTACGTTTTACTGTGTCTCATTACCGCGTGGTTTAGGTGTGTGGTGCACAGCACGTGATAAAAGGCAGGTGTTGAACACAGGATAAACCCTAGAGGGCTGTTCCTTTCCTCTGGTTGTTTTTAGTAGTGTAACTCATGTGACACTGACCTGAATCATTCAGCTTTCATCTGGTGGCAAACAAATGTAATGAGCCTTACAGGACCTGAAGGGAGCCTACAAGAATAATGGAGAGACTTTTTACAAGGGCATGTAGTGAGAGGACAAGGGGAAAAGGTTTTGAACTGAAAGACAGTAGGTTTAGATTAGATATTGGGAAAAAAATTCTTTACTGTGAGGGTGGTGAGGCACTGGAACAGGCTGCCCAGAGAAAGTGTGGATGCCCCAACCCTGGAAGTGTTCAAGACCAGATTGGATGGGGCTTTGAGCAATCTAGTCTAGTGGAAGGTATCCCTGCCTATGGCAAGGGGTTGGAACTAGGTATCTTTAAGGTCCCTTCCAACCCAGACCATTCCATGCTTCTGTGATGACTATTTGTTGATCAAGTCTATTTTTACGTGGTCTTCATGAGTTGCAGTAATTTTAGGGCTGCCAGTTCACAGAGAAAACTGGAACCACCACGTTTATCAGACTCCTACTCTAGAGACGTACCTGCAATTTCTGGGGGATCAGGATAACAGAGAATGGAGTGTGGACCAGCCAGGATCAATCTATTGGAGAGCACTGCTAGAATACAGATACTGGAAATGCAGGTATCAAGTTCTACCTCCAAAGCAGATCTGCCAAGGAAAGATATAGGTGCTGGGGCAGGGAATTAAGTTTGATGGGATCAGTTCTTCCAGCATATGGTTTCTGAGGCAGTCCGCTATAATCCTGCATTAGGTTTGGCAATAGAATCTGAGATCAGATGTTGTGTTAAAAAACTCCACATAGGATGAAGCAATTTCTTTTTTCTTCTTTTCTTCTCCTCTAGGAAATCTCTGGCAGTATTTGCTCAATAGCACATCTGCAAATACCACAGATCAAGATATCACTAGGGTACTGGAATTTGTGGGTGGCTTCAGCACATTCTTTCTGCATGATAGGATGGCTCTGGAAGATGATCAGGACTCACGTGTCCTGTCTTTGGGATATGTTCTTTTTTATGCTTTGAGCTGACCACAAGTTCATTGTATGGAATCCAGAAAAATTGCAAAAATCATAAATTGTGTCAGGTGCCAGTGCTTTGTAATCTTAGAGTGTAATCTTTTACAGGAACAACTACTCGAAGATTAATGAAATTGATATTAAATATTGCAGTTGAACAGAAGAGATTCCATGTTAAATATTTTCAAGTCTCTCAATTATTTGAAAATTATTCAGTTCTGAGAGAGGTTTTGGTATTTATTTCTCCCAGTAATTTTCAACTGCAAAATTAGGGTTAGGCAGTTGCTTTTATCTGTATCTGTTTGAGTGCTCCATGTTTCACAATAATGTCTGAACTGGTTTGCTGATTCAGCAGGACTTCATAGTTACTTTTGAGAAACTGCCTAAGGCTTTATGAAATTTGGAGCCAGATGATGGGAAAAGAGCATAAGATAAAGACTGTAGTGTAAGCCTACGTGTCATTAGACAAAAAAAAAAAATAAAAATAAAATTAACAGCAGGAGAGATGCTACTGGAAAACTTGTGCTTATAGTTTTTGATCAACTCTAAATCCAAAAGAGATGAGACTTCATTAATACCAGTGCTCAAAGAAGTGTTACTTTTCAAAGCAAATGGAGTCTGCATTTAAGTTTTTGTTTTACTCTAGAGAGTTCATATTTAGTAGGAAACTTCCTTGAACTTTGGTCTGTATTACAGAGGAGATTTTCATGTAAATTGAATGAATTTTAAAATCGGAAAGTATAGGAGAAATAAAGCATTTAAAGTCTACTCTTTATTCAGCTTGCCTGCTATATGTTTACGTTACGCTATTTCATGTTACATTGTTTACTTCACAGGAAAATGGAATTTTCTGGGGAAAAAAAATATCTATCTATATGGAGTGAGCTAATTTATGGATTAACTACTTTTTGAGTCCTGCTATGATTTTAAAAGATAATGTAGGTAGAACTTGATGGTTATTAATCATAAGAGTCTTTTATACACCCTTTAGGAGAAGGTTACATATAAACCCCCTAGGCTAGTTTATAAACATTGCAAAATGTAGGGGCCACATAATCAACCCAAAGGAAGTATAGATATAACCTCAAAAAATCTTTGGTGTCAAAAGTTGCACAGAAAATATTTTTATGTATGAAAATACTTATTAGACAAAATAACTTGAAGCAGTGGAATAATTGGCATGTATTCAAATTGTGGTTAATTGAATTCTTCATCTGTGGCTTAGAGAGCCACATGGGGCACAGATTCTGCACAGAGGAAGCAATTTTCATTAACAGGATATAATTTAGAATGAGAAAACATATACACTCTGCCTGAAACACAGTTAATAATTAATATGGAATAAATACATAGACATATACTGTTACCATATTTCTACCTGTCACTCTGTACAGTTTCGGCAACTCATTTGCATCCTAAGTAAGTATATTTATTCAGAGAGATGACACTGTAACACTACCTTCAAAAGTGGAAGACCTTTATGTCACAGCGTCGGAAATGAGTCATCCTTGTTTTTAAAATGGCAAAGTGAGATCAGAATGGTGATTTGATCTCATGCCTACTTGCATCTAAGAAGTTTGATTGTTTGTGAACTGACACTGTGCTGTTAAAAAGCTGATAAACATTTCCAAAATTGACTGGTGTTTCTGAGGCTGATCAGTTTTTCTGAACTGGATTAGAGAAAACTAAAACTTTTTAGGAAAGAATACTATTTCTATTTTGTGTTCTAGTGATCTATAGCATTTATTACTTGGTGTCTCAAATACGCTGCAAATATTGAGATGTAGGTATTGTTTGCATCTAAAAAGCAAGCTATTTGAAGCATAAAGTAAAAAAGAACATTTATCAGGATCCGTGAAGGGAATGGGTGACTGAAGGCCAATAGCACTGCATGGTCAATGACTTGCTGCATCACTTAAAGCAAGTTGAGTTAAACCTAATCTTGAAAACAGTTAAAACAATTTTGGATAAGAAATTCTGTTAATCAAGATCTTAAAGTGTGCTTCTGTTGGTACAAAGCCTGACTGTTGTCTTAGCTGAGGAAAGGTATAAACAGATTTTTAATCCAGCTCTTTTTGGGACAGTGCTTTGACATGCCCACAGCTCGTGGCTTCAATGAAACTGAAAAGTGTTCCTTAAATACTCACTTGACTCAAGGCTCAAAACTCCAAATCTCTTGTGAGGATTTCTCAGTATTTCAGCTGAACCCTGAACCAGAAAAGTGGCAATAACAGCACTAAGGAATGTGTGCTGGTTCTTTGCTTTCACTGTGAGCTCTGCCTGAGCTGAAATGGGACTATGGGACTGATTCCTGAGGGTAGGCAGCTCCTGGCTGAGCTAGGACTCTAGTTGGTGGGGTTTTTTTCTGTTAGTTGAGTTTTGTAAATTTTTATCCTCCTCTTTCTACCAATTTGACCACTGAACAAACCTGCTGCACAGATCTCTGTAAGATAGATTTTGTGCATGAGTATAAAACTGTGATAAGAGGAGACCTCACTTTTCTTGTTGTCTGGCTTTCAGTTAGCAGCCATATGTGAGATAAAGACCCCTGAGAAATCACAGAGGTGGGAATAGGCTGTCCAGCTGCAAGAATGCTTTTTAGTTTTATTGAGTTGGACATATTTCTGTCATACTAATTTTATAAGCCATAGTGTTATTTAATATTATTGAATTGTAGGGCTAGACTTCATACTTCCTTCTCTTTTTAACAACAGGTGGTAACAATATTGGCAAACATGTCTGTGTTGGACCAGTGTGCTTCAGAAATCATTCAAGGAAATGGTATGTATTTTAGCTGAATTTTATTTTTTATTAATTTCAGGAGAATGTGGATAGATGGGAAAGTTAAGTAAAGGAGAAAGGCTTCACTAATAAAACTTCATTTTGCATCTTATCTCTTGCACATTGCTGCAGGGTGCAAAATGAGTCCTGGGGATGGTTCTTTGTGAATGATATAAATAAAATATTATAACACTGTTTTAGAAAACTTTGCATTTATGACCACATTACTGTTGTTCTCTGTGTGTGGCTTACTCATAGATGCAAAGTAAAGTAGAAAAAAGTGTTTCAATAGCCTTTATTCTGGTAATTACACTGTATAAGGTGGCAATTATTACATGTTGAAAGACATCACCTGACACTGAGCCATGCATACCTGCATTTTGTGTCACTTTTTTTCACAAGCATTAAGAGGTATTATAAATTTTGAAGTTTCATGTTTTTATCACTATACAGCAGTTGCAGTTGCCAGGGTTTTTTTCCCCTTATATCTTTAAATATCATATTATGCAAAATTCATTATGTTTAAAAAACCCTGTGTGTTATAGACCCACCAGAAGTCTTAGAAGTTACTAAGTCTGTGAATAAGGATAAATGCCTTATTAATACATCTGCCAGCAAATTCATGGCCAAGCAATATAGTAAGACAGCTTTTTTTTTTGGGGGAGGGGGGGAGATATTACAGTGAAACTTCCCATATATTGCTTTTTCTGACCTAGGAATATCCCCTCCTTACTTTTAAAATTAACATTTACATAGGAATGGTTTTAGCTTGGATTCATTTGCATCTCAGACATGGTTGGTTGTAGGTGGGAGAAGGTATTTCAGAAATTATATCCATAGAAGCAGGCCCTCAAAGAGAACTGACCAATTTCAATGTAATATTGGATTTAGATGTTTCTTGCATTTTAATAGAAAATTTGGGCTCTATGCATACAAATATGACTGGCAAGGGTCAGGTACTATGCAATCCATGTGTGCCCAGAGGTAAGTGTGCATTTGATGTCCTTGCAGAGGTAGAGAGGTGTCACAGTTTCAGAAACAAATGACAACGTGGAGGTTGAATGAATCTGGATACTGAAGCAATTCAATCACAGATACATGCAATTTTACAAATAACGTGTAAAATTTCCATATCCCGTGTAGAAGACAATGCAGTGAAGGGGGGAGAAGCAAGGCAGGTTAGCATGATCATTTCTCACGTGACCTCCTTGTCTCATGGGGAGGATGGGGCAATCCCAGAGCGAGGTTGGTCAGGTCCATTTCGTGGTTCCTGCCATGCTCCTGGTCCAAGCTCGTTGTGTTCCTGGAACTTGGAGAGGCACTCCTGGACTTCTTGATGCAGACATATGTGGCTTCCCCTACCCAGAGTCTTTTCTAGAAACTCTTGGGAAGATCCTGACATTTCCCAGGACCCAGGTGTCTGTAATTATAGGTTTGAGTAGAAAAAACCATTTTGGCGATTTGTCTGTTTGACTTGGGCTGATCTTCTGTTGTCAATACTTACAGTCCAGATATGCCCTGGAAGTTTTCACACTCCTTTATGAGTAAGAGATTGGTTTTGTAGTTAGGCTGTCTATTTCCTTGAGCACATCAAAACCTCTTCTGTTATTTGGGACAGGTGTTTGATCGTATTTCATCTGCTTCTACTTCAGCAGAAACTTGACTGAAGTTCACGAAATTATACTAAGAGCTATGCCAACTAAGCCTAACTCATGCCAGATACTAGAGTGGGGGGACATGTACATGCAGATTGTCAAGGACAATGGGACAAAGTTTGTGTATACATTCCATAGTGGAAGTTCACAAGAAGAATTTTCCCACTGGCTTTTGAGAAGGGTTGGCACTCAGCTTGTGTGTACAGGCATCTTGTGTTGCCCAATGTTGTAATACTCAGATGCTGGTCAGAGGCCAGATTCACAAACCGAGCAGGGGTTTTGAATGCTAGAGAGTTTAGATACTTTCTTAAAGTATTCTCTGACTTTTTAAGTATGTCAGTTGATTATTATCTAGATGTATGATTCTGATGGTAATTCTCTGAATTATTTATGCAAACGTTATAACAGTTAAAATCCTCTGATGCTACCTGAAGTAATCTGAATGCCTAATAGCGTATGGAGTCTAATAGTACATAATTGTCTTTACACTTAAAATAATCTAGAAAATAGAAATCAGTACAGTCTCAAGTATTTTTGTGGAACTACAATAAGAATATCAACTCCTACAGGAAATAATAGGTTAATGAAGTCATTTTGACATGGAAAACATTGTCTCTTCTGAAGTAAAGAGTCAGTCACACAGTAAACTTCAAGAGACAGAATCTCATAGTTTCCTTCACTAAAGGATTCCCCATTCTAAAGTACACTCAAACAGTTTGAGAAGAAAACTTTTAAAGACTTATTTAAAAATACATAAACTGAAAAAAAAATTTAATTCAGAGTGAAACTTCATGTAGAGATCTGAAATACGTCACTACAGGTTTTAGATAGTGATTACCTTCAGGTCAGTTTGGAAGAGAAATAAAGAAATGCAATTAATTTGACTGAAATAAATTCATGAAAACTAAAATACCAACTTGTAGGGGAGTCAGAAGGTTGGAGAAGGGAAGAGATAGTGCATTTTCTAGTTCCAGAAATTCTGTAGCTTCCCATTGAAGACAAACTTATGCACAGATCAGATGTGCCTGAATGCTGATGTCCAAATTGCTGTCCACATTTATGCATCCTTCATGACTTATTTGGGCAAGTCTGTATTTATCTTGCTTCCTTTTTCCCTTTACTTTTTTTGCACCAAGTTTTTTTTTTTTTTGGAGAGAGGATAACAGTGGCTCTTTACCTTCTTCTAGGTATTCAACTTTTAATGGAAATGCTCTTTGAGAAATCATCTTCAGGAAGTTCAGCAGAAGTTGCTGCTTGCGAGCGAGTCCAACAGAAATCTGCAGTTACACTGGCACGACTCAGCCGGGATCCTGAAGTGGCAGATGCAGCTGTAAAACTCAGCTGTAAGGATGTATCTCTAGCTTAATATCAGACTGACAAAGAAGGAGGAACTGCCAGTAAACGAGAAACTCTTTTAATAGCCTCGCTTGGTATACTTTATGGAATATATTCCCTGTAGAGTCTGTCCAGAAATGACTGAGGAGGTTGAGCTAAATGAACCTCTGGCTCATTTCCCAGAGGAACCTGAGGTGCAGTATCCACTCAACGTGGAACTGTGTCTTACTGTGCCAACTGGCACTGCTGCCTCCTCCGTTCCTTTACGTAAACCCTTGTGCAGGATCTGTCAGTGGAATGAATCCAATGGGAGGGAGCAGGTTCTTTGAGTTGGAGTTTTTTAACGGTGTAGGGGAGGACTGATAGGGAAGAAATGGAGGTCGCAGTTTCTGCTCTGAATGAGCAATAGCAAATAAACCCAATTTATTTGTTTATGCTTTACAGCTATTAATTATGACTACTCTGATCTGCATAGCTCCATGAAAAGTCCCTTAAGTATTTGCGTATCATCTTTACATTAGAGATCATGTCTACTAAGAAAGATAAATATTACACATCTCAAAATAAGTTGTTTTTCTAAATTATTTCTCCTGACACTCTTTTGTGCATTCAGGTATTCCTCGCCTAATTAAACTTTGCAGATCACCAACCGAAAGAAATAACAGCGATTCTGTTCTAGTGGCATGTCTGGTATGTACATTTTAGTCTTTCTTTCAAGCTTATAATGGAAAATTAAGAAAAAAACCATCCCTTTAGATTTCAAAATGCATAAGTATTGCAGGAATGTTTTAAATTCACGTCAGGGTCTCCTGCTTTTCCCCTTAAGCATAATCCTGTACACTGTCAATTATTTATCCTCTGATTGAAGATTTAAGCACATAAGGAAAAATGGCTTCATCTTCACATTTTTGAGCACCAAAAATTTTCACTGGAACACTTCAGAATTTAAAGATTTGTTAATTTCTAAATTCCATTCTCTGATGATGCTCTTTACCGAAATTACCCTTGAGTCAAGGGATAGCAGCCCTTTATCTGCACACACATATATATATAGAAATATTTATGTAAAGTGTCCAAAAAGAGGAAAAGATATTACTTGCTTTTATTACAGTCTATTTTTTTTTTTCTATTTGAGTCTCCAAGAAAATATAGTGCCCAGCCAAGGACAGGGCAACAGAAGGTTAACAGTTTCTCTACTCAGGAGAAAGATCCCAGCTGCTGGCCCTGCACTGCGTGGACTGTGAGCTCCCAATGACTGTTGGAGATGAGTGATTTCACCCAGCATTTTATGAAAGTGCTCTGGGCACACGAGTGATCTAGGGTTAGGACATAGGTTTTGAGAAATGAAGACTGAAGAATGTTGTTTGACAATACTTTATAGTATTAATGTTATTTTAAGTGTGAAACTCGGTTACTGCAGCTTGTTCGTTTAAGCAGGACTCATTCAGGATGAAGAAAGTATGAATATGAGCACAAGAAATGCAGAGGTTATCCTTCCTACATGTTAGTCTTGTATGGCTAAAGCAGAGACCACAGGGAGATGGCAGCAAACCAGCTATGATTTTTTCTGTCTCATGGAAGTTGCTGCTGCACATTCCTTGAATTCATGTCTATTGCTTGAGACGTTACCTGCCTGTCTCAGCAACTCTGCTTCTCTGGATATTTTAGTAACTGCCTGAAGACATTTTCTAATAAACATGTGGCAAAAATATTGTCCTGGAGACGTAAGCTGCTTCAAGGTCTGATAGGTATTGTCCGTGAAGTGGAGGGCTTGTACTGTTTGGTATTTTTAGCGTGGTTGTTTATTTTTTATGTATTTTGAAGCGGGCAATAAACTCTTGTGTTAGTGCTTCACTGACAAACAACACAGAGAGGGTAAGCTGATCCCACTTTATCACACTTTAGCTATCACACTTTATCAACAGAAGACAATTTTTGATCTTGAGGAAAGCCAGTCTGCTTTCCAATTGCATGTCACATCAAGTTGCTAGAAGGTATGTAGTTGTTGTACATTTTTCTCCAGTGAGAAAACCAAATAACTGCTTAGAAGGGAAGAGTTTATGAAGACAATAGTAATGTCAATGCGATTTTTATGGTACAGCCTCATAATCAGAACAAATGTCAGTTTTATTTGTTCCTAAATTGTTTGAAATGTACTGCTTCTTTCTACACTAGTACCTAGAAGATTTCTATGGCAGGCATTGCATAAAACTTTGGTAGCAGATATTTTCTGAATCAGATGACTTATAGTTCTCATAAATAAGACAAAAGGTGAGAGGAGGGTCGAGATACAAAGAGGCAGCGTGAGATGTGCAGCAGATCAGAGATACCTTTACAGTCAAAGTCCTCTGATTCTCACCTCTGTCCTTTAACATCACGCTGTCCCTTCTACTCAGGTCTAAAAGTAATGTGCCCCAGAAGAATTGTTGTTTATTAGCTGCATTTGAGGGGAGATTCATCTGACAGGTGAAGACAGTAACAAGAGATTAGCCAGGTAGGAGAATTCAACCTGCACGGTTCAGTTCTGAGTCCTGGCTATTATTTTGAGATAGTTACAATGAATTTCTGCAATGAAGACTTTGTCAAACCTAACTGCATTACAACTGTGCTGTTTTGTTTTTCCAGGCAGCCTTACGAAGACTAGCAGTTATGAGTCCTGATGGACTTGAAGATTCAGATTTTCAGCAGCTAGTAAAGCCCAGACTTGTGGACTCTTTTCTGTTATGCACTAATATGGAAGAGAGCTTTGTATAAATGTGAGCCAAAAATGATAATCAGCATGATAAGTATACAGTAAGATAATACATATACAATTTTATTTTTTTTAATCCTGTTGTTATTTATGACTTATTTATTCTAAACCCATGAACATGCATTTTGTAGGAGAAAAGGAACAGAATGAACAGACTTGTTTCAGTGATTTGCAAAGACAATTTTTTATTTTATTTTCCTGCCAAGACACATCAACAGACCTTATCATTGCCATCTAACAAAATGTTGTTTTGTTTAATATAGTTAAATCAAGGTAATGAAGCCAAGAATTTGTTGCTATGATGTTAAATGCTTCTAATAATGTTTTATCTCTGATATTTTTCTATAGTTAGGACATTTTACTGTTTTTTTTAATAAACGCTTTAGCCTCATGCATTTGCTGTTTTAGAAGAAAAATAATCCTAAAAACTGCAAGTATGTACTTTGAAATGAAAGGGATGTTACAGTTGAAGTCCAGTTCTTTACTGTTGTTGTTTTCAATAGAATTATGAAATATGTAACTGAGAGAAAAACTTCCAGAAAATTTTCAAATACTGGCTTTGAATGATGTTAGAGGACATTCTTATGTTGTATAAAGATATGCTCCTCTAGAGGATACACACTTGCAGAAAACTATTTACATTTATTGAAATTTCTGGAAGAAATTGATAAAATTCTAGAAAAATCTCTGATGTATGTTTTATTTCATAATGTGAGGTTATCCCTCTAAGATTTAAAATCATTACATACTGAAAATTTTCTCTCTTTTCCAAGCCTTAAAAGAACTGGAGGTGCTTATGTCTAGACATGTTTTTAATATTCATGCTGCTACTACTTTTGTGAAAAGTTGTGCATGTATATGTTAAATAATGAGAACAGATAATTGTAACTTGAATTTCCATTTTTCTGTTTTTCTAACTAGTCCTCTATTTCTAAAATGAAATAGAACTTTGAGGATATTTTGGAATTGAGGAGATTTTGCCAATGGATAACAACTTAAAGAATAGACTTGATTTTAAAATTGATTTTTTTTTTCATGAACATTCTTCTAAGTTCTTGCTTTTTCTTTTTATTGAGAAACAATATATATTTAAAATTATTCGAAGAGCAATATCTTCAGAGTGTTTTTCCCCTTAACTTCTCACAAAGCACTCTGTAGATTATAAAATATATATAATTTTTTTCTTGATGGTTTGCAACTATTGCTTTGAATCATTTTGTGATCAGCGACTTTAGGGTAGTAGGACTTCTGCCAAAAAAGTAAGCACATTTCTTCCTTACTGTACTTAGTAGATATGTTAAGCAGCTTAATTAATTAATGTTTATTTAGTATTATGTGGCATTTAGATGAGAGGAACCAGGAAATTGAGAAGTTGTGACTGTCTTCCACATTTTCTGTGTCTGAAAAATCTGTCCTGGTTCGGTCGGTGATACGTGGTGGCTACTTTTCTCTTCCCTTGAGTACATGGGTTAAGAAGTCTCTGCCTTAACATTTCTTTCTTGTGAGCTCTTCATTTAATAAGCTCTGTCTTGACCGAATTTTAAAACGTTAGAAAACCTACAATGACCTCTGTCAAAAGCAACTACTCAAAGAGAAGTGTTGAATCAGATGTTTCACAGATGTAATTTTCTAGTAAGCGCAGAGATGAATTCTGCTTTGTTTTCTTACTTTGAGACAGCTCCTTAAGTTTCCAAGGTTGTTAAAGTGTATAGTACTGTACAGCTTTAAAAATATTATATTACCAATGGACTTTAACACTTTCCTCACTAAGCAGAAATAAACCATGGATGCTTTAAATGTTAAAATCAACATTCTTGTTATAAAAAGTGAACTCATAAATTACACTAAAAAAAACTTAAGGTCCTGTTGCACTGTTCTGATAGCCTGGCAATCCCTGACAGAATACAACACATCAGATTCTGTTGTGAATGAACCTCATTCTGTCAGCTGCAACTAACACTAAAGATATGAGCTTGTAGACAGAGTAGGGTTTATCCCATAACAGGTGAAGTTGAAATCTCATTTCAAAAAATTTCCACAAATGCAAAGTGAACTGAAGGAGCTATTAAGAAAATACCACTGTGACTCATAATGTTTTAATGCCGTTTCTAACAGGTCAATCAAATATTCAGTGAGCAGGTCAGTAGAAATTAATTTGCTCTCAAATACAGTAATGTGGATCCACATCAATTGAATTTATTACAGATACTCTCAATCTGTAACTATGTAGCCATAATTCTGGCCCATATTGTCCTTTTACATGTGTTCATATTATGAATATGGCTGTTTATATTATAAAACCAAAACACATTTAGGTGGATCTCTCATTTGTATTAGAAAATACATCTTGAAAGAGCCATTTTGGACCTTTTAATCACCTAGGTGTCCTCAAAACCCTTTTAGCTAGGTCTGATTTTTTCATCTAGCGTGGTGCACTTTGTTTTTATATATGGTAAAGTTTATGAGAAAATAGACATACCTCTACCTTACAGCTTAATTAACTCGGAAATAATAATTCAATGAAAATATTGAATTATTTTCTCATTGCTTCTGTATAAATACTGGATTAAAAATGTTTGCTTAGAAAGTGACTCTTCGGTTTTTAAACAAAAAAACCCCAACCAACCAACCAAACAATGAACTGTTTAAGCCAGAATAAACATTTTTTATTTCAATGTAGTATGAAACAAAATATTTCATATTAAAATTTACCCTAAAGTAAGTATTTTGGTGACTCAACCCTTGGACTCCCTGTGTATATACATATAGAGTTAGGAAGGAGAGAGTATGTGTAATACATTCCCAAATCAACTAATATATGTGGACTCACTGACCTACAGAGACTGCATGTAGGTTAGATATTAGCTTAATCACTCCAGCAACTGCATATTATGCTTGTTAGAAATGTTGTATCATTTAAATTCTTCTGAACTTTTTCGATTTTGTATGAGATTAGAAACCTTTCACAAATGTGCAGTGAATTGCAGGATTCTTTGTAATTTCGATTTACATTCCAGTGATTTTGGATAACGTCTTCAAATTTCAGCTGTTGTTTGAACTGTTTACAGATATTCAGGGCCCAGATGTTTCATTCATGGAATAAATTTTGGTTTTTTCTCAGTTTATTGTGTGTTTGGTATATGAATCTTTTGTGTGGAATGTTACTCGTCTGACCTGTTCTGTTTAAAATAATATGTGTATCTACAAGGGATTGGATAATGCCTTTGTAAATTGGATATCATATCTGTTTTTGGGGTTGCCTGTTTGTATCCAAAAGACAGGACTTCTGTAGCACTTAGTACAAAATGATTCTGGTATCTCATATGGCTTGTTCCAAATTTGTATGTTGACCATCTCCTTTTAAACAACAGCAATGAACAGTCAAAATAACATTGGCTTTTTTATTTTGAGGAATCTGCTTTGATTTTCAGTTTAAATTTATGTTAAAGTTAATGTATTTAAAGAAGCACTCTAGACACTGTAAATTATTCACTAGTGTTCTAATTTTTAAAGGGAGGGAGGGATGATAACATTAAAGAAAGGTCTAGAGTGAATTTGTTAATTGAAGTTGGAAGTGCATAGCTGATGGGAAGGTAGGTGAATAGTTTCAGCCTTTAAGAGGCTAGAGAACCAGGAACAAGCAAAACAGATCATCCATCTTAGATACTTGTATTATCTCTATTTTCTAGTCTGCTCTTGGGTCTGAGTTCCTGTTCTTCTAACTGTGACAAATTTCTTGAGAGTTCTATTTGTATAATTGATAGTTTTCTGAATAAAAGACAGTTACAGTCCAAGGTTTGGTCCTGCTAATTATTAAATTGATAAGGTTTTTGCTGAGAAACTAAGTAACAAAAATACTTTGTTAAATAAATCTAATAAAGATTACCTACAGCAAAAGGAACTGTTTATTGTTCCTACAATGGGGGGAAGAACCAACATATTCTCCAGAAAACCTGAGAGAAAACGTGTATAATAGCCTAACTCCAGGTTTTGGTACTTTTACGATCAGACCTGCTAACTGAGAGTGTATGAATTGATCAGTTCCCTGTCAGATAATCATTGAATAAAAGTAATAAAAGGAAAACCACTAGACTTAAAGAAAAAACACTAGAAAACCAAAGATTTTTCTCTTTAATATTCAACAGTCAGTCAGTGATTTTTTTGTTTTAGTAACTGAAGTGTGTCTAGAACACAGTGGAACCCATGGGAAACCAGTGGGAAAAAAAAATGAAGCAGATAATACTGCTAATTTGCTTTGAAGGCTTAAATAGTGTGAAGAAGGAGGTGTGTTTAATGTGGTACCTCTCCTATCACTGTGTGATCACCTGTGTTACAAATGTCTAATTGAAATCTGCACTGCTTATACATTCACTTTCTGGATTACCACTGTCTCTTAACTAGCTTTTGTTTATGCCTACCACAGTCTTCAGAATGTGACCTAATAATGCACATGATTTCAAAGTGATTTACTTAATCTGATTTATTTTTTTTTATACCACATATTGTAAAAATCTTTTTTTTTTTTAATAGTTCCGAAAGGATATACCTAACAAGATATGTCTGTTATGTGTGCTCATCAGGTAAGACAAGGATTATGATAAATCAGGAAGATACATCTAAAAAGATCCAGAAACAGCCACGTGTTTTCACTTGCATCAAAAGAATAGTTATGGAAGGGAGCAAAATAATCCAGGGAAGTCTTATTTGATGTTGCTTCTTCTGACTTCTGTAAGTCAGTTTGCCTGCACTGCGGTAAAGAAGACCCAGAGCTAGCTCCAAGGTTTCAAAGATCATGCTAGAATTAGAACTGGAGAGTTCTAACAAATAAAATAAAATAAATAAATAAAATAAAATAAATAAAATAAAATCTCAGAGTATGAAACTAAGGATAAACATCTTGTAAAATTTTGTGATCAACATGAATGTTTAAGGACTACGTTTTTTATGTTAAGCAATGTGCTTGCTCATAGATTCTTCCTTTCATTTCCAAAGCAAGATACACTGCCCTACGTCACAGCTCTTTCATTTTAAACTACTTACTTATTTAAAAGGCCATGCTTTCTTCAGAGCAGTGATTATTACAAATCAGTGATTTAAAGTTTAGTCCACCAGTAGAAGAATTGGTGCTTTATCTAGTGGGTAATTCTCAACTGTTTTGAAGTTCAATTTTGTAAGCATAGTCCAGACCAGTAATTTAGGTGGTTTCTGCAGACCACAGAAAGAAGTGGGCAATACTTTCTCTTAGAGAATGACTGCCATAGACAGGCAGTATAAATTATACCACGTAGCTTCCTTCTTTTCTCCAATGGCTATGGAAAAATTGCTGATGATTTGTTTGGAGGAAATGTCTAGACACCTCCGACTATTAATTCAGATCATGAACAGCAAGATGAATTCCAGGCTCAGTCTGGAGACAAAAGGAATAGTGAGATGAATTCCAGGGCCAGTCTGGAGACAAAAGGAAGACACTCCTTCAGCTGGGGTTTCACATACTGTTTACTTCTCAAGTACAATTTCCATCAAACAAGAAATTTTTACAAGATTGGACTATATGTCTCAAACAACAGAGACTATTTACTTATTTGGTGTGTACTAGACAATGACTCCTGTTTGCCAGTGTTTTAAAGCAAGAAATAGCTGAACCAGTTCATTGAGCTCAGAATATTATACCAACTATACATTTATTATTAGAGAAAAATCTCTTGCATTTGAAGAAAGGGAGAAAGAAAACAGGTCACAGGACACTAACTTGGAACTCCAAAGTGAGCTATCCTGGACAATAAGTGAAATATCATTGAGCTGATCAATAATATTGCACTTGCCAGGAAAGCTGCTGCACAACAGCAAACAAAAAAGAGTCCCCTCAAACTCAGCATGCCTTCTTTCCCAAAAAGTAATAAACTGAGCTCTAAGAAGAAGACAGGACCTGCCATTGCAAGTCATATCCTGGGACTTAGCAACACCACAGGTAACACAGTGATAAATGAGGACTATTTCCAGGTGATTCAAGCCATCCTATCAAACCCATGCTGGCATGTTGTAAGTATAAATGGAAGTTGCTTACCATCAAGACCATTGCTAAATCCTTGCATGGAAGTCTCTGCTGCTGTGCTTACTGTGGCTTAAGCACTGAGGTAGCAAACCATAGTAATCCTTTCTTGAATCAAGGATATGATTTTCATCAAAGTTGCAAATGATGATATATGTGTGGCGGTTCACAACTCTGTTCCTTTCGAACTTCCTCTGTGCCTTTCTGCCTGATGTCAGCTGATTAATGCTTCCCATTAGAGTGAATGACAGCTGAAGGA
This sequence comes from Chiroxiphia lanceolata, assembly GCF_009829145.1. Lineage (NCBI taxonomy): Eukaryota > Metazoa > Chordata > Aves > Passeriformes > Pipridae > Chiroxiphia > Chiroxiphia lanceolata. Next base: position 13,158,007 of record NC_045642.1, read on the forward strand.
TTTGCGTGACCCAATATGGCAACTGAAAATTCAAACCCAACATCTGTGAAACCCAAGACAGTGACTTGTTTTGTTTGCAGGTTCTGTCTCATTGCTCTGTTACATTTGCACCAAGGCAACCTCTTGGTTTAACATCTTGGCTGAAAGGTTATCTGTTTTCTCACTTGCACAGTTATCACCATCTGAGAAATATTTCTCCTCAAATACTTAGATCTTATTTATTTTTCCCTTTTGAAAGCACTTTACTTATAGTTACCGAAATACTGGGTACTGCACTCAAAAGGAGTTTCTGGATTCTACTGCAAAGACTGGATGAATGTGCATGAATTGTTTCTACTCTCATTTTTTGTTTCTTTCCTAAGTAGGAAAAAACTAGAGGAGTGAAATGTATGAATCTTTTTGTATGATACTAAGTTCTCTAAGATTGCTCCTTTCATTTGAGGTCACTTAGAGATAATATATATTAAAAAAATTATTAATAAAAAGACCAGCTCCTTTGGCAGTACCAACATGTTCTTTGTGTTTGTGATCCTAAGATATTCCTTGTGTGGAAATGTCTTTGCAGCTTGTTTTGCAGTTAGTAATCTGACATGGCTGTAATGGAGATGGTTGCCTTTTGTGTCCAAGCACATGTTCAGCTGCATCTTTCATTCAATAAGAACAGCTGATTTCAAACATTTTTTTCCTATTGATGCTTCTATTGTTTGCAAGCTCATCTGAGTGCCTCTTTCATGTGGTAATACTTTTGTTGCTTCTCATATTCAGTTCTTCATTTACCACTGATCACCTTTACTATTTGTCCACTTTTCTCATTATGTGTATCAATAAGGTATTGTAGCTATTTTACTTCTCATTTAAATGTTATAATTTAGCATGGGAAATAATTGAAAAGGCCGATGAAAATTAGATCACTAAAACGTGGTTTTGCTACAGAAGTGTTATTGAGAGAAGTATTTTGAAATAGTTCTCAGATACTTTTGAGGTCGTACATCTTTCACTAAAGAAGTATGAATATATTTTTATTTAAAAAATTATCTTAAATAGGTTTTTTTAGAAATATTTCTATTAAAATAAAGGCAAATAGACTCTCACTGCTATTTTATAAAGCTAACTAGAAAAGAAAAACTATTTAGTTTAAAGAGAAGTCACCATAAAAATCAGTTAAAAATTCTTTAACCATTACTTTGCTTTCTACAGTCTTGCTGCATATGAATAAATACACCAGGTCCCTGGAGACTTTCAATAGACAAATTATATATCTTATTAATATTCTGGGGCTACTTTTTCTAATATAGAACTATTTCCAGGTCTTAGCTGGAATCAGTAGAATAAAACATGGTTGCTGTTAAGTAAAAATTTTAGGATTATGAAGCATTTCTTTTAATAAGGTTCAGTTTGGCATTTCTGCAGGCCCAGCAACTGCACTAGTGGAAAAAGCTCTCAGCTGCAAACTGTTCCAAAACAACCCTTCACTGTCCAGTGATTCTCAGAAGTTCTATGTACTCTACCTTAGCATAAGGTTGTACCAAACAGGTTCTCATATTTTGTTTTCTTTCAGGACATTTCACATAGGTTTTGTGTTCTTTTTTACCTTGAGTCCAGACATTACAGTGTCAGCAGACAGAAAAAAAAAAAAAACTTCTTTCACCCAGGGGCTACTTTTTCAGTCACGGGGAAGTGACCAAACATCATATGGTTTTACTTGCAGCACTCTTGTGTGCAAACTGAAGGTCTGTTTCCTGTGGGAGGCCAAGGGGCAGGAAATGTATGAAATGCAAGCAAAACTGAAGGTCTTGCTGAAAGTGCTTCCTCCTGTTGAAGATTCAACAAAGTCTTTGTCGTTTGGAAAGTGCTCCATGGTCCCTAACGAGTTCAGGTGTCTACTGCCTTTGTTCAGTATCCTTTGGACTTGTTCACTTTTTAAAAAATCTTTGAGTGGTAACTTCTCTCTTTTCACATCAGGACAGCTGAGACCTGCAGCCCTGTGGATAATTCTGATTTGGTCTGCATACCTCTTTTTTTCTGCTTTATTTGTAACACTTGCCTGCTGAAGAATCATCTTCCTTACTATCTATTTACTCATTACAGACTTTTCTGACATCTAAAAAACTGCAATCAAACTTACCACTTAACTAATATGTTTCTTCTGTGTAAAGACAGCATTGTTTTTTTAACGTTAAGGCGTTTTCTGGAATACTTAACTTAATAACCATTTTTTTTCAGGGACAGTTACATACTGTCTCCTCCAGTACATACTTTTGGTCAATAAATTGCTTTAAACAGTTCAATCAAAAAATCTCTTTTCAATTTTAACTTTTATTCATAGAAGTAGACAATTTTAAATGCTTAACATGAAGGTTTATTTAAAAAAAAAGGCAAGGAATCAGGCAATCTTCTAAAGGGAGTCAATCCTCCTGTAGCAGTCCAAGGTTTTAACACAGACTGCATTTTTCCTTTTCCTTGAGAAGAAGTACAATGTTGCTATTGTTCAGTTTCATGTTAGTTCTGGCTACTATTCTACAAATCCCGTGGACAATACAGTAATTTAGAGGCCCCTTTACAGCTGGGTGGGAAAGGAATTGAAACAATAATGTTTTAGATATTCTTAAAAAGTGCCTGATAGTTTTTTAACTTGTTCTAATGACCTGATCCCATATATAAGGACATATATAAAAGTCCTGTGGATGCATTTGAATCTTATCTCACTTCCTAAAACACTTAAGAACCAATTTTCCTTACATCTGTAATGTCTTTAATCAGTTTGGCTGTTTCAATCTGGGTGAAATCTGTAGAAGAATAAATAATCTACAGACCTTCAAATGAACTTTTCTGAAGTCTTTAAACCACTCTTGAACTTATCAGAAATATATGGTCATTATGCACTGCTATGCATCTTAATTGTCTTCCAAGTCTTAAGGGGTGAATGTAGCCAGAAACTCAATTTCTCCTGGGACCACCTGGTCATGCGAAAAAAAAAAAAAATCACAAAAAAACCCATTTTGTTGTCCTGGAAATCATTGATGATTTTTTTTTCTAATATTCTTTAGAAAATATAGAATTTGTCCCAAAAGCAAAGGAATATTAAAAGCTCTTTAGAAAATGAAATTTAGACAGCAGAAATTTTCTGTAAGAGAGTGAGTTTTTCTTAGGTTGGTTTTACATATTATAATGTCCTGTGTATCTGAGCTGCTTTTAAAAGAGCAGCATAAATATTTTTTTGTTTTATTCTATGATGTAGACAAATATAAAGGGATGAAAATGTATTAATTGTCAGATGTGTCAATATCAATTTCATCTGATATTAATTTAAAAATAAATTCTTCCATGGAGACTTCGTGTGTAAAGTGGCAGGGAAAGTACCAGGAATATCTGCCTGGATGTAGCTGACCAAAAGTATGAGCCCTCTTCCATAATGTCAGAACAGTAGGCCTCATGGACATTTTGTTCCCAATGGGAGTGGAGAAAAATATAGCCATGAAAATCAGATGAGTTGAAGCAAGAGATCTCATTTTTCATGAGAGGGGAGGAAGACAGCAAGCAAAAGCTGAAAAGAATTAAACCCAAATGTTTAGGAAGGAGACATGGCTGGGGCTTGAGAAATAAAAGCAAATGAATGTTGTAGGGAAGGGATATGAACACTGCAGCTAGAAAACCAACTGTAGTCACAATCAGGACTATACTTATAATAAAAGTATAATTTAAAACTTTGATATTTATGAAGGGAAAAAATTAATACAATACTAGATACTGTTTTGTATTAGCAACAACATCACAACTGGCAGGTGATCTGCACTTGATTTGGTTTACAACAGTGGCATGAGCTCTGTAAGGTCATTAATTCATTGACACAGATTAGAAAAGTGGATATATTCTTTTCCTGTCAAAATACAATGTAACACAAAGCAAAAGGAGTCTCTCTGCTTTCTCAACTCATGATGTAGTGCAAACTGAGTTTTCAAAAGCTTCTTTTAGATGTACTTAAGGACTTGCTGGGGGAGAAGTGGTGACATCTACTGGAATTTTTAAACACTTCATTATATGTTTCCAAGGCTGCTAGCAAGACATATTTGGTTTAGGTCTAAAGCTGGATGAATAATGCAGAAACAATTTCTACTTATATTTGTGCAAATTTGGAAGCAAATCTTCAGCCATCTTGGGGTTGCTTTTGGTGTCATTTCCTGCACACACTCACAGAGTTATTAAACTTTAATCTCATAACTGTTGGCAGAAAATAAATGTTAAGTTCACACAGGAATACTATGAAAAGTGAATTTCTAATGTGTTCTCTGTAAGCCTGCCTACCACAAAGCTGATTCCATGAGTTATGTTCATTAGACTGGAGGATGGAAACAATATTAAGTGATTTATGTGACTAACTGCAATTGAACAGTGAGTTTGTGCTTGGAATAGTAACCCCTTATGTTAAAAGAAATTAAAAAAGGATTCAATGAGGAAGGAATATGTGAAGCAAATTGCAACCCTTTCCCCACATTTCATGGTAAGAAGGAAGGAAACTCATCCATCATTAAATGTATTCATTAAAAATTATTCACTCAGATCCATTTAAAATATGTTCTAACTTTAATCTCTTGATTTCTTAGGGCTAGATTGTGATGTGTCCTGCATGCCCAATAAGAGTGTGAAGGCTTTTCTTGCATCCTGATTTAGGCTACTTGGACCTTGGGACTGGGCCTGCAGGAGCAGCATGGTTATGGATGTGCTTCCTTACTCCCTTCAGAGGAAGCGTGTGGAGAGGAGAGAAAGGTGAATGAGTGAAGCAATCCCTCTTGATACAGAAATCATGGGTTATGGGGATTGGATGGGGGTCAGGGTTTCCCAAAATTTTACTACTATGAACAATTGAATAAATAACTCCTACTGGGCTAAGAAAGATGTAGACAGTAAGTTGGCCTTTGAGATGTACCCTGAAGATGTGCTTTCCAGTGTTATCTGTGCGCCATTGCAATTTGCCTATCCCATCCCCTTCAGTCTGTGCTTTATTTTAATACTTAAAGTCCAAGGACCTTATGATTTTACAAAGTTTATGACCTGATTATACAATGCGATTGTGTCATACATTAAAAGTTGTAGAAAGTGAGGAGTTTTGTTAAAAAAATTGTCTAATCTGTGAGAAACTTTCTGTAAGGCTTTCCACCAAGCTGTCCTTAAGGATTTTCTCCTGATATGACAAAAGGGAACCATCTGCTGTTATTAATCAAAATGCACGTTTACCATTAGTCTTACTGCTGATTCTGAAAGTTTCAGATGTGTGGAGATTTTACACTGATTTTTGCATCTGTGAGCATATGATCTGCTGTAATATCCTATTCTTTCAGCCTTCAGTTGGGTCCTGGGAATTACAGTATATCCCAGTCACAACAGTTTTTCTAGTAATGGGAGTTATTTTGCTTCAGCAGTGTGCTCTGGTTATGAGACTGCCTGGCTAAAGAGAGCAAAAGTGTGACAGTCTAACTTACCTAGTACAAAATATGAACTGTTTGGCTGTCAGAATTATGGTGAGAAATGCTGATATAATGATTTTCTGACTTTAGTAATAAGTTTTAATACTCCAGTTTTGTTAGTATGTGTTGCCTTTCACACACTGTGTCCTTTATTTGCTAAACTGACAAGTTTCTATCAATCTTATTTAGCTGGACTGCTACTCACAATTTTTCTAAATTTATCCCAAATAACACATTTTTAATTGAACAGACATTCCCTGAGTCTATATGCCTATGAACATACATTTGAAACCATTTTCAGGTTTTCAGGGCTTAAACCTACTCTTACTGCAGACCCTCCAATATCCAAGATCTGTACACAAAGTCTTAGTATATTTTTGGTTAGTTCTTTTCACAATTACGCTTTGGTGGATCAGGTCAGGGTGCTCAGTTTGCTGGGAAAACATACCTGTATGTAAGAAATGCAAGAAATTGCCTTTACAGGGGTGCTGGCACAAGTTCAGAGTATTTTAGTACTACATCCACTTACATAAGTTGAAGATCTGCCTGATGATATTAAAGCTAAAATACTCTTGTGTTAAACTAGTAAAACAATAAATGACTGAGGGTGCAAATACTAAAATCTTCCCCAGACAATAGCACATGATATCCAATTAATAGTTATGGTAAATCTGTCTGAAATGTATTCTATATTACTTGTGGTAAGATTTGCTTTCAATCAGAGATTACAGAGAACATTTAAATTAGCAATGAGCATTACCCTGAATAACAAGCTCATTATTTACTACATTTACATTTTGTTGAGCTTATTAGCAGCACTGCCTGGTTAGATTTTGTGGTTCCTTTTCTATCCTTTCTGCAAAAAAGCCCAACTATGGAACATTTCTGAAAGCAACAATTGTGATTTTATAATGAACCACAAGAGGGGGGAGAATGAACATAAATGAAAGAACTTGATTTTAATGAACAACTGTTACATTTAGGACAATGCTGTATCAATGCTGAATGTAGGAATCTTGGCCAGGTGTTGTCTGTGGAATGAAGAGTTTGAACTAATGATGAAATGTTTTCTTAAGATTCATCTTTTCAGGCCTGCTGATCTATTGCTGAGCTTCACTTGAAGTTGTGGACAAACCACACTTCGAAAGCTAAAAAATACCATGCTGAGCGTGCTCATCCCTTCATTGCCTTGATCAAACAGAAACAAATGCTAATGAAATGATAAAAATAGAGATCTCTGTGACCTGAATAATCAGCTTTCTAGCCTTCTATCCTGCCTTTTAATTTTTTCCCCCCATTTACACAAAGGAGTTCTCTAACTCCAGTAATCAAGGAATTCCTCCCTAGTGCAGAGATGAGTTTTTGGTGTTAATATGAAAAATAAATCATCTCGCTGTTGTGACCATGGACTGACACAGGATTGGTGAATTTCCAAATGTTTTCAGCCTGCTTTTCAAAGAAGGCTCATAGTCCCCTGCTCCTCATGTGCAGAAGCATCTGTAGTGATGACAAAGCTAGGGACTTCTAGAGATGGTACTCTGGGACTGCTGAGAACACATGGCCCTGGATGAACTCTTAGGAGAGGATGCACAAGCAGCTTTGGCAAGGAATCACTTTCCTAACCCCAGGACTATGATGGTAGTTCCTACAGCCAGCTGGAGGGCAAGGAGGGAAAACAGATTTCAAGAAGCCACCCACTCCACCCTCCACTTTCTTTTATTTCAAAGTGGATAGAAGAGGAAAGCAGCTTTCCCAATATTTAGTCCTCTGTATCCCATGTTCCATGTTCTTTCTGCCTAGGTTATCAGTCTTTTGGGAGAGGAAAAGGAAAGAGTCTTCCCCTCAGACTCAGAAAGAAGCAAAGCAACAATTATAACTGTAATATAAGGATAGTATTGCAGCAGGTGTTTGCAGCATGGTAAGAAACCAGTCAAATAGCCAGCAAACCTCTGCTTATCTCTGCCAGTATTTGCAAGTAGCCCAGTAGACCATAACTCTCAGAGAACACTCTTATTAGGTAAAATGATAATGTTCTTAATTTCATGTTCAAAAGCTGAATGGTGGTAAAGGAGGCTTGCAAAAAGAAATGAAGATAGTTATACTAGAAGAAGACAGAATGTTGATTACCAGCAGTGAGGTATCCAGATATGACTAATGGCACAGTTATTGTATGCATAAGCCCTAATGGTGTTTAAGTAGTTGCTAGAATGAATGTAATTAATGTAATTTATCTGTCAGCATCCAAACACTATAATACTCAAAATAGGATGGGAAGTCCCTTGCCTAGTATATAACCCTATGAATATTTTTCAGTGTCTCTTTTCACAAGTACAAAAAAGCAGTACTATGGGATTTTTTTTTTGTTTTGTTTTTGGGGTCTTTGGGGGTTATTTTTAATAACTTTCCTCATGTTTCAAGGAGCATCATCTACATAGTTCTATTGATTTAAACTGATTTTTTTTGATTGATTTCATGGATTTTGGGGGGATCTTTCAAGATGTTCTAGTCTGGCTTGCCACTTGAAGACAATAAGTGACTTTGAATCTATCCTACAGGTTCTGAATGTATGTTTTTTTTAGAGAGAGATCCTCTTTGTTTGAACTACTGCAGGGTTGACAGTAAATTAATTATTTCTTAAATTGTTTCAGTAATTGATGATGATCTATGCTTAGAAAAGAAGACCAGTGTACTTCTAATGTAAGTTTCTTTCAGCTGGAAGCTGAAGTTAATCTTCACCTATGGGATCTTGTCATGCTACATCAAAAAAACCTGTGTTAATGGAGAACTTTCCTTTCCCTACCAAAGTATGACTGGGATGTAATCAAAATTTTTGAATTCCACAGATAAGGCTTCTGATGTTTCTCGCTGTATATCTGTTGCTCTTGGTTTCACATTTTTATAACTTTCCATTTCTATATCTTCACTTTGTCTTTTTTGAGGGTTTTTTTGTTGTTGTTTTTTGAGGTTTTTTTGAGATCTAAAGACCTCACTAATGTCATGTCTGAGGACAAAACCACCTTGGAGTTCTTGCTTCATATTTTCTTACTTACACAAGGAGGCAGGGGCATCAATCCTTTTGAGAGATATTCCCATATATGGTATTATTCCTCCTAATGTGTATAGTACCTCTACCACTACACTCTACCCCCTAGTTGCACTAATGTGCAAATGCTCCTATCTCCTAGCTAAATCAAAAAGTAGATTCATTACTCTTTTACAAAGAAAAAATGATTAATGTATTAGGGTTAATAGCAAAATTTTATCGATGTGCAGAACTTATCAGCTTACTTTTCAGGCAAGTTATTCAAATACATTGACAGTCTGTCCAAGCTACAGCTCCCCTCTGACCTGAGACCTGACATTGTAGGACTGACAAGACACCATTGCCTTTCAGTCTGGACCCAGATCAATTACCTTCTTGTGAAGCCACCACCAAGAAAGCTGGGCTGTATATCAAAGTTCAACATAAATATTATCTCTCAAAGCCATCAGATTAATTATTGTTCATTAATCATTTCTTGTTCAAGATGGAGAACCCTTCCAAATCAAGGCATAGAGAACTTGGAATTGCTGTTTAGAGCAGTAGATGTGTATTTTGATGAGGGTTTATGGATTTCCCAAATGTTCGTTACTTACACGCTAAATAATTTTTGATTGGTAATATCTCCCTCCCATACCCAACAGCACAGCTGAGATATGCCATTGCACTTCCACTGTAAATAGGGGAGGTACACAAATTTATATGAGTGCTTCCTCTTTATTCCCTCTGACTTGCATGACCCATTTGAACAAACTGTCATGTTTAGGATAGCTTAAAATAGCATAGAAATATTTCTCTTAAGACATATCACTACAAATGGAAGGATTTTCTTTTTTTTTTTCCTTTTATTTCTTTGTCCTTTTTGGCTAGCAAAATGTACAATGAGAAGCATAGTTAATAGTGAAGCTCCTTGTAATGGAACAAACAAACTGTTACTTTTAACTGTTTTGCAAAAAAATGGAACACTAAAATTTAGCTCTAATTCTGAAAGAGTAAATTACTAACAGTTTTTAAACAATCTACTGTATTGAAAAAATGTATCCTTGTGCCTAAGTGCTTCTGAGTTCCTTCAGGTATCTCACAATCTTTGAATTGCTTCTTATTGCTATCTTGATCTAAGAAGCTTGATTTAACATAGTGGTCAAATTCTTCTGTGCATTATTTTCCATGCCTACCATCTATACAACGATAAACCTGAGGTGTTTGAGTTTTTACCTCCAATAATCACAACTAGAAAACCACAAATAGACTTTTCATTTCTCCCTTGCAGGTGCTATAAAAGCTAAGGTAAACCATCCTGCCAAATCACTTTTATAGGGACCTCACTTTCCTGTTCACTAGTTTTACTCCAACTAATTAAAAGCAGCGCTCCTGCCCTTCACTGTAATTTCCAAGGTATTCACGGGGTGCACATGCTCCATCCAAAATCCTGAGTGAGAATGAACGGCTCCTGTACTTGGGGATTTGAGTTGCAGTGTCCACAGAGACCCCTCCTCTAAATGATGGAAGGCTTACAACGCTGAAATGAGCAGCTCACATAAAATTTAATACAGTGATGAAGATGAGCGTACTCAGCCATCATTATTTTATTTTTTTTTTTTTTGTTTCAAATAGAATTGATCATTTTGATGACTCTGTAAGGAAAAGGTGAGCTGAATATTTAAGTCTGTGGGTGGGTTGTTGTTTTGGTTTGTTTCCTTTTTTTATTATTTTATTTTAAATTTGTTGGTTGGTTGGTTGGTTGGTTTTTTGGTTTTGGTTTGGTTTTTTTTTTTTTAAGAACATATTCCTACCTGTAAAATGCCTTTAAGCATTCTGCATTCTCGTTGCTTTCCAAGTAAGTTTTCTGGGCTTTCTAATGTGGTCCTCTGAGTGCTGGAAAGTAACAGAAACAAGAATGCATTTAATACCTGGCCTGGTGTCTTGGCAGCAAAGCTTTGCACTCCAGTGTGGGGAGTAGCAGGTTCAAGACCAACCCCAGGAGTCTTACTACTTGGACTGGCAGAGGGCTGGTGTAATGCACAGACAGTGAGCTCATTCTGCAGGTGGAGTGTTCAGCTGCATTGATCTTATGGCAAACCCTGCCTGCTAAGGTCTTGGAGAAACACTGGCTCTGATCTAAAAGGAAATTGTGCTGCCTTTCTCTGTCTTTCCACTAGTTTAGCTTGCAAGCTCTAATAACATTAAAACATGCTTTAAGCAAGAAGGCTGACGCAGCTACAGAGACAAAAAGTAATTTCCTAGAAATAGTAAATACAATAAGCAAAACTCTAATCTCTCGATTAGGTAATTGTATTTTCAAGGGGTCAGTCAGCCTCCCTGGCCAGGTTGAGGTCAATTCTAAAATATGTGCATTATATACATTAGGCATCTGTTAATGAAGCATAAATTTCATCAGCAGGTTCAGTGCCAAAATCAACTCATTTTGGTACATGGTTTGCATCTACGGTGGTGTCTTATGGGTTTGTTCCATAGCTGAAACAGCAACTTTGTGTAGACGCCATGAATGGCATATAATAAGGAAAAAATTGAACACCACAAGCATCATAGACGAGCATAAATCTTCTGAATTTTGATTAAATGAAATTCAGAATTCAGTGGGTTCCAAGATAACAATAAAAAAAGGGTAAGGAAGAGACCATGTTACCAGAACCAAGAATGTCTGTTCAGTGTAGTAAATATTTCCTTTGACAAAAGATGAAATAAAAGCAGCTAATTACTAAACAAATCCTCCATTTTAAGCTCCATTTCCTAAAAGGAACCAAGTGGGGGCTTCACCTTAAAAATTCATTAGTATTTTACTCAGATCCATCACAGGGGCCCTAGTAAAGCAGCAGCAAAATACCACCCCTCAAAAATTGAGCAACAAGCCCTTAAGAGTCTTACTTCTCCTGTCAGCCTAGAGGGTCAAATGTGGGGGTTTTTTTTGCCAATAACGGTGTGCCTGGAAATGAGATCAGGTTGAATAACCCTAATGCCAATAATGATAGTATGATAGTACTGTTCCTTTGCAAGCACATAAGTAAAATTACTTGTTTGCTTTGAAATAAAGTAAGGCTTGTGTTTCCTCTCAACATCTAGGCTGGAATATTGCTTTGTTTTATTTAACTGACACAGGGTCTAAGGACAGCGAGGATTTTGGCTATTTTTTATTGTTCATTAAAGTGACAGAAGTGTTTCAGAGCAGGAGCCAATGTGAAAAAGAATATGAAATAAAATAAATTCTTCAGATTTCAGAAATGCTCCCCTTTCATTCATTAAGTTTCCATAGCTGAGCACAGGATTGTTGTGTGCTTTGGCAGTGGAAAATAACATTTCAGAAGGAGAAAACTTTACCAGTAGAACATGTTGGAGCAACACTACAGACTCCAAGTTGTGTTAAGCCAACAGTAAATTTGACGGAAGAAATATATCAGTCTCTTTGAACAAATAATCTGATATATATATATATATAGATCCATGTGAGCTGTTCTCTTAGTTTCGATTCAGTACGTTTCATGTAAAGTGAAGATGAGATTTTAGTAGTCAATAGCATGAGCAAGTTATTGGGAAAAAGAATGCACCAGGACAAGAATTGTCTCACAAGACGTTGAATCCCAATGAGAACTGAGGACTGGCAAGTGTGCAAGAGGAAAAGATAATCTCTTAATTCTTCATTCCACTTCCAGTTGAGGAGAGGATGGGTAAGTAAAGACAGGTTAGTTCTTCTTATTCCTGTGTATCCAAACTTCGGCAGAAAGGAGCTGAATAATAGAAATACGGAGAAGGGAAGGATATTTATAAACTGATAGTTATTTGCTAAAAGAAATTAAAAACACAAAATCTTTTCTCTATGTCTACACCCGGATGTGAAACACAGTCAGGCCCACAGAGGCACTTCCATCTACTGCAGTGGGCTTTGGAACTGTCCAGTAATTACCCCATTGGAATGATGTTAAAGTACCTTCAGAGAGGCTGACTGTTTCCCTTCTGCTGCAGGTAATAGTGTTGCAGTCTAATAGTTAAGAGGCTTTTTTATGCACACTGCTTGAAAAGAAGCAGATCCTGATTGCTTCTGCAAAAGAAAGCAGAGAGCAAGACACCCTTAGGTTTTTAATGCTGCTGGTTTCTAGGTTAAACAGGAATGATTCTCATTTTGAAAATCTCTGTACCGTTGAAATTAGTGCAAACAGTATCATGAATTTCTTGGGGGGAAAAAAAAATCAATGACATATTTCCCCCTTTATCCATCTAGCTCTGGGGAATGTAATGCTGCTGAATATGCTGGCTTTTGTAAGGGATGTAAAGCAGAGTCTGTGATCATTTGTGGTCATTAAGGATAACTTTTTTTTTCTTGTTTCATGAATAGAGGTGTTAGTGAAGGTGTTCTGGCCTAATTCCAGGTCCAGTAATTGGAATTTTTTTTTTTTAACGTACACACATTCCTTCAGCAGTTTAATTTAGCTATATATGTTGGGCTCAGTTCAGTGTTACCATATTGGCCCCCCTTTTGTCAGTTAGACTGATGCAAACAGACACTAAGAAAACTGTAAGCTCTCTTTTCCCTCCCACATGGCCCTTTATCCAAAGAATATAATTACTGCTTAACACAGTTTCACCAGGTGTGTTTTCAGTGGTATATTTGTACCACTTCAGCAGCAATGGATGGTAGGGGGACATTTCTAGGTGGTATTATTCAGTAGGAACTCAGAAAGTGAATAGATTAGCTATTAGAGACTGGAAATCAGTGGCTGAGTCATTCTTCTGACACAATGAGTTTTGTCCCTGTAGTGGCACACAGGAGCACTCTCGAGTCAGCTTGTGACAGGAGGTATAACTCACTGTGTACTGCACAGTTGGATTTGTAGTGATGGATGGTATCAGCAAGAGATAAAGATAATTCTGTCTCTCTGTGTAACCATAAAAATTCTTCCAAAATTCATCAGAGAGGGGATGAGTAAGCTGAAGACAGAAGTAAAGTATTAGACGGAAGAAACGAAAGAAACACGAGGCACATGAAACACATAAAAATAATACATCTTTTGCTCTGACAGATATGAGGACATAATGAAAAACAAGGTTGCTGTCTTTCTGCTGCTGTGCCTAACTGAAGTTACAAAGGATGATGGAAGGTCAGATACAGTGCAAACCTCTCATTTTTCATCTAGACTTTGAATAGTTTCCAATGTGCTATGTGTTACAAGCTTTAGACCTTCACCCTATGTTACATGGGAGCTCTTCAGCCACTCTAGAATGCTTAAACAGCCTGGGGGGGGGGCTGAGGTTTGATGAACTACTAGAAATACGGGGTTTCGGTCCTCCACAGAGATAGCAGAACTAATATACAGTGACACAACCAAGCTCAGAGATTTCCTCTCAGTCATTCCTTGTCCCCTGTAACTCCATGCACATCACAGTTTTAAATACACAGGTAAACCCTTGCTTCTCTGCACCAGGAAAAGTCCATTGCTCATGGAAGCGTAACCAGGAATTGCCATGTGGTTAATTTCCTCAGTCCTTCTTGAAGGCTATGATTAAACAAGGGAGACAAAGGCCCCCAAATTAGAGCATGGTCCAAACTCCAGAGCTAAATGAAATGAAAACTTTATGTTGGGTCCACTCTCACACCCTAGGTGACAGAGAGTACCTCTGTCCCCAGGCTGTGACCATCACCAGGACTGGAGATCATGAATAGGCAGTACAGAGAACAGGTACCCAGGATAGGCAAAACCACAGTACTTAAAAAAAGAATATATAGGCTTAATACATATTACTCTTTTCAAGAATATAAGTGTGCTTGCTCCAAGAGAAGTTCATCATAGGCTATCAAGGGTTAAAAAGCATTTCAAAGTCAGCTTGTATTGGACTATTTTGTTTGGCCACTATCTGACATGGGTTGTACTGAGCACGTTTTGCCACCTGGCCAATTTTTTTCCTGCCAAGCTGTTCGCTTAGGCTTGTGGTGTGAAAAATAGATGTTTAATAGTCAATGAAGTACTATAGTGGGTAATAGTTTATAAATTTCCATGACTTATTATGCTGAGCCTAAGTGACTGTTTATTAAGTGTATTTAAAGCCCCCCGTCTCATTAACTTACAGTACTGGTGATTCCCTCCTCCAACCACTGCTGTTTTTAATGGAAAATATTCACACATGTCTTTTGCCTAGGGCATGTGAAACAACTGTGGAAAAGAGGCTACCTGGATAAAGACAGGACATCATCCTTGGCTAGGTACAATGTGTTTAAAATTTTGGAAGTAAAGTGAATCTGAAATATGAGATATATAAGTTGTGGACCAAAAGAAATCTATAGATATCCTTTGTAAAAATACAGCTGCCAATATCCTACCATGTTCTGCCTTAGGTTCACAGTGAAGGACATGGTCAGCTTTATCAGTAAAGCATGTCTCATGTAAAAAAATATTAAACCAGCAACTTAATTATGAAATACTGCCTTTATTTGCTTAATGAATTCCATGGTACTTCAGGGAAATATTACATACTAAGGTTAAATAAATTCTCTGTTAACCAAAAACAGTCCCAGTCCTAACTTTAGGGATCTAATATTAGCTGTGCAATGGGAAAGTGAGTTTCTATAGCAGGAAGAGACTGCTAGTTATAAAAGAACATGTTTTTTCCCCTATAATAACCTCTAGAATGAAAAAGGTCATTGGTTGCTCTTGAAAAATTATATGAAAGCTATCAAAAGAATCCCGCTGACATCAACCAGATAAGTGTAATTTTGTTGTATATAATATTTTAGTAAGGCTATGTAAGTAAAACTCTGGATTAATTCCTGAGGTAATTCCATAGAAGATACTAGGAACATAATATAGTTAACTTTAGTCCTGTAAACCTAGCATGGCTTCATTCTGTTTACATCAGTTTCCTGAAGGTCACTTGTAAGTTGAAGATAAACATGAGATAATGACAATATGAAAACAGAAAAACTGGCAAGTATTATGATAATGCGAAGAGGTGGCTCTAAGAAAAGTAAAGGAAGTTGTACATAAAATTGCCTCTGGTAGAAAGTACCTGAGAACACAGTTTTTCCTAACTGAGATGTTAAACTGACACAGATGTTACAGAGCAGCTCCTTCCGTACAATCTCAGACGCCACGAGTGGAAACAACCACAAACATCACCTCAACCTGCAACTGTGACGAGTGGAGCAAGAGCAGGGCCACCTGTACTGCGGGGAGTGAGCAGCTCTCTTTTGGCCTGCTCCCAGGTGCTTCCAAACAGCAGATATAAAATGCATGCCCCCAGTGTTGAAGGAGTTAATGTGACATTGCAAAATGAGCTTTGCTATTTGCTGTTTTGTTTGGCCAATAGCTGACACAAGCACATTTTGCCACCTGGCTAATTTTGTGCTGCCAAGTTATTCATTCAGGCCAGTGGTGTGAAAAAGGAGGCATTTAATAGTCAACAGAGCACTATATAGGGTAATAGTTTATGATTTTCCATGACTACTTAGATGCTGTTCAAATTATTCTTGATTGAGCAAATTATTCTTTTTTAAAATCATCCCATTCATTTATTTACTAATGACTCTATCCCTTCTCTCCCGTACACTATTTTTTTAAAAAATGGAAACAATCAGCCATTTCCATGTTTGTGGGGATTTAGCCAAAGGAAAACTATGAGTGTCAGATCACAACTTTGAAAGACCTTTTGCCGAGATATTAGAGGTTGAATAAAATTCCGTTCTGAGCTTCCCAGGGAGCTCTGCACAGTGGTGAGGTGAACTGTAGAGAAACCCTGACATTTTGGTTCAGCAGATAAAAATATTAACCCTCCCTGCCCCCAGATATTTTATTTTTTTCAGCAGGTGGTTGGTTGGTTGGTTGGTTTTCAAGCTAAACCACAGCCTGATGGGCTCATTCCAGAGGGAATGCCTCAGGTTCGGTGTCAGAGACTGTCCATGCCAGGGCCTGAGGGGAGGTTGTTCTTTCCCTCAGTTGCCCCCACTCACAGGGGGTGATAGGGGAACCTGGGCTGCTCCACAGACAAGAGCAGCCCCCTGGATCCTAGCAGGATAGGTCTGTGCCCACAGGGGTAACCAGAGTCAACCAGAGCCCCACAAGCAGGTGGGTCCTCAGGGATGAGGCTGTTGCTCTTCCCCTGGCAGGGTCACTGAGAGCACGGCAGCCAAAGCCCGGTGCAGGGCAGCAATGGAAGTGGTGCTGTGGGGCCTTTGGTGCCATTCTGGGACCTTGTCACCTCGTGGTGCCAGCCAGGGGAACCAAAGTGTGCTGGCATGCCAAGGCCCCACACTGCAGGCAGTGACTGTCTCTCTCCTGATCTTTCTCTCTTCTTCTCTGTTTTTGTTCTAGTTACCTAGTTGGAAGCCCTTCAACCCTTTGCTGACAGGGAATTCTTGGCAAGGCTATCCAAGATTAACGTTGAAACATCAAACCCTTCCTCAGATCAGCCGACCTGTTAACTTAGCCTGCAAGGTACTGGTGCAGGTGCTTAGACTCATGCCAGAGACAGCATTCTTCAGGGCAGGTTGCTTTCATTCTTGTTTGCTTTTATGTGTACTTCCTAAGTTGGTGGAAGCAAACAGGGGAGGCAATCCATTGCCCGTCACAGCAAATACATTAGTGCTGTATGCAAATTGGCTTCCATACTTTTGCTTACCTATGTCAAACCAAAGGAGGAAGGGTTACCAAGCCATCTTGCTCTACAGATGGTAGTTTATTAAGCTATAATGTCAGAAGTTGTCAAAGCAAATAATACTTGCTTTTGTCAGTTTATCTGGTGTCATATAGTTTAGAAAAACATTGGTGTTAATATTCATTGTATGGCTTAATTGGTTTGATACAGTGCAGCACCACAAGTGTAGCGAGATGCTTGTTATGTAGGTCTTCGTGTTGTTTCAAAGTCTTTATTATTATGACAGCAAAGTCTTGTTCATTAAAGTTTCACAATCCATTTTCATTAGGATGAAACTGATTCTGTAAATGAACAGTTGCTCTGAAAAATCAAACCCTTGCAGCTATCACAGGGGAGGTACAAAGTCTGTATTAATTATCAGGAATATGGTGTCGATCGAAGATGTTAATTGCCCTGATGGTTAGTTATTTGGGGAATTGCCATGCATTTCATGCAGGGATAATAAAAATGAATTTTTAAACAAAGAGATCTTAAAATAATATATAATCTGTAGAGAATACCAACATCAAAGGCTTATCTCAAAGCTTTGAATTTTATCTTTGTGGTCCAAAATGTTAAAGATGAACTGAGCAATATTTCAGCTGGTTCAAGTTTGTGAGAGGAAAACAAAACAAGAGTTAATTAACTGTTATTACAAACCTTTTCAACTTTAATTTGACTTTCAAATATTAGCATTTATCTATGAACTATGCTTCTGGGTTTGACAAATTAGCTTTCACAGAACAAGTTTAATTAGGCTTCATTGTGCTTTTATGTCACTTTGCACAGTTCCAGACAATGAATGGATTAACTTACTAAAAGTCATATGTTTAAAAGAATTTGTTGAATGCTAAAAAGGTTGACAAAGTTGCAAAGCTTACCAGGCTAATGCAGAAAGATGCATCCTGTTTAGCATGATAACACGCATTCTTTGCAGACAACAGCTGGTGCTGACACACACAACCCTGCCTGGCTGCTCTCAGCACCCACAGGCTATGTCACCACCCCCTTCCCATCCTGTACCACCCTGAGAAAGTCTGGGGTGTGTGTGTTTACTACCAAAGCTCAGGAAGGAGAGAGAGCTACAGGTGCATACCACGACTGGTTCTCTAGCTGGAATAAAATAATCTCAGTGCAAGCTTGTGTTTCTGTTTTAATTTTAATTTGGGGGTTTTGGGGGGTTTCTGGTTTTTTTTGTTGTTGTTGTTGGTTTTTCGTTTATTTGTTTGTTTGTTTGTTTTTGTTTTGTTTTCACCAGTGGCATTAGGGCTGCCTCATATTTATGCCATATTTATGAGAGATCAAATTAAAGAAAAAAAGGAAAAGTTGCTATGAGATTCTGAAATAGTATAGCAAGCTAATTTGACTCAACAGAGTCCCAAGTGAGAGTAATGAGTGTTGTAGAAAAGTATGAATAAATCTGGAGTAGAGAAATGTGTTGTTGCTCTCCTTCACAAAGGGTTAAGTCACTTTAGATTTCACTAAAAGCAGATTTTGCATTACAGGAGGTACTATCTGTGTATAGGAGAGCTTGTTTTGTAGATGGGTGTTTCTGATTCTCTCTGGTTTTGGTCCTTCTCTCTAGCCAAATAGGTGCTTCTCTGCCCTTCCAGGGATATTGCAGTGCTAAACCTCTTTTGTCTGGACAAGGTAGCTGATGCTCAGAACAGTCTGGAGATCTTGAAAAGATCTAAGAAGTGATTTAGTGAAAATTATACTTGGTAACAGAAAGTCATGGCGGTTTGTGCCATGGAGGGAAAGAGAAACAGAATTTTTCTAGGGATAGAGAAGTGCATCTAACCAAAGAACATGTTTGTGATGCACATAGGGAGGCAGAAGTAAATGCTTTTAGAACTGGAAACGCTGAAGCAGCAGCAGGTTTATGGATGCTTACCCATTCCAAACCCCATAGCCATTTCCTCATGGCCAGTATAATTTAGGTTAATATCAGGACTGTGCTAACTCATGGTTGACTGACTGCCTGAAGAGTTGTTCCAGGAATGATACTGCACCAGGGTTGTCCAGTCAGGACATTTACACTCCAATCATACACTGCAGTCCATAGTCAAGAAAAGCCCATGCCACATATATTGATTTAGTGGTTGAATGCCAGTTAAGTATTTTCCCCATGCAGGAACATTGCCTGGGGGGCCCTGCTGGTGTCCTGGCTAAATGCTGAGGATGTGTCCTCTTATCTTTGGATAAGAGTGTTGTTGGACACTGTGGGCTTCTTCAGGGTGTACACTATGTTTGATAGACAAGAAAAAAAGGTCATATGTGAGAAAATTACAAAAAAAGGAGTTTAGGAGTATAAGGAAGACAAAGTAGGGAAGAAATGTCATGAACAGAACCAGAGGCAACAAGGAAGCCATTATTATGCAGCACTGAGAAATAAACTAGAGACATTACAGAGTAGAAATAAAAGACATCCAAAAAACACTTTGCAGTGAAGTGATAGCAAACTCAAACAAAACCAAATAAATAAGCACAAAGATCAGGCTGTCGCTTAAACCTTCCTAGGCAGCAAGATGAAATGTCCTGTAGTGATCATTTTGTGAAGGGTCCTTTAAATCTAGGAGAGAGAGGTAGCTTTAACCCTATCAGCACATTATAAGCTGATATATATATATATATATATCAGCACATGTAGCTTTCCTCCCTCCCTTGTAGCTGGCAAGCAACAGTTACTCAGTTTTTCTGTATGCCCATTATTGAAATTTTCCAGTAACTTGCACATTCATACCAATATATAAAACAGAAGTCTGGATGAAACCAAGTGAGGAAGACAGTGAAGGGAACACACAATATGCTTTTATACTTAAGATTCCCATTCCCCTTATCAGGATTTATAATGCTAAAGAAGGATGGGTCCACATTAAACAGCTTTAACATTATCTTATATTTTCCTAAATTTGTACTAAATATAAATATAAAATCTATTAGTTTATGTGTATAAGGACTGGTTGGAAAGTGGAAAAACATTCCATTTTATAGAATACCATAAAATTTTTGACATAATTTCTGTTTTATAAAGTCGAAACATGTATAATGTTTGCAAAACACATTCACTGTTTTACAAATCAATTTTTTTCCCTGTCACTCATATTTTTCTCTTTGGTACTGAGTCACTTAAAATCCACACTGTCTACACATGGTTTACTTCCAACTTTCCTCCTGTTTCAATCTCTCTTCTCTGCTTCATCAGCATTGGGAAAGTTACAATAAATAATAAAAAAACCCCCACCTTTCTTAAGCCAAAGAAATAAAAAAAAAATCAGTTCCAGAGTACAAATTTACATGAAAATAAACACCTTGTTCTACTAAGGAGCTTTGACATATATACTCATATATAATATCTTGGTCTAAAAAAAATTTTTAGTACTCTGTTTATTACTTGTCCTGATTGATTCCGGTGAGACATTTCTGAATACAAGTAGTTTAAAATATTAAGTAGGTGCTTCAGGATTTGGTGTGCTTGCATTAAAGTCTCCAGTGCTGTAAAAGGTTATACGTTTGCTTGAAATGTGTGCACTGTAAGTACATCTTTTGAAGTCAATGGGACAAATCCTCAGTTGATATTGATTGCTATTCCTCCACTGATTTCAGTGAAGTGATAACATTTATTGTAGCTGAAGACCTATCCCATAGGGACTGAATGCTATTGTTAAGTTGCACATTTAGGAGCTTTTTTCCACATCTACCCCAAGTCTATTTCCTCTCTGTCCCCAGAACTTTCAAGCAGCCTTTTATAGTATTTCACTTCACAGCAGTGATGACAGGAGTTTCATTTCAGTGACAGAAGAGAATCCTATACTTCTGTGGAGCATAAAATGTTATAAACAAAAGGCAAGTGATAAATCAGACCCACAAACTCTGCTTTATTTATTAGTTTCAGTATATAGTGTGCTGCTTGTACTGGTATGGAGTTCTTTCAGGTATGGCTTTCATGTGTGAAAAGATTGTACTTCCTTATGTCATTTTCACTCTCATGAATTGTATATGGATTCTGTGAAAATGTGGTCATTGGGGTTTTTTTCCTGTTGAAAGATGAATCAAGTAGGATTTTCATTCATGGTGTCATGTCTGACAAAGAGCTTACAGGACAATATACATTCTTAGTTTATGGCTACGCAGCCCTCTTTTCTCTCAAGTGTTAAGCTGATTTTAGAGTACGTTGATCAGAACTGCTCTCTGAGACTTGTATTTTCTCTTGTAAATTCTTGTATGCTCATGCAGTGCCAAGTGGAGGCTGGCTGTGTGTTGGGCCACTGACAATAGTCAGTGGTTTTCATGGCTTATCATTTTAAGTGTCCCTATTTGTCCCCTGGATTCAGTGCCTATGGTGGCATCAAAATGAATGTTTAGGTTGATTTTCAGAGCCTTGTAATTAGACCCTAGAAATACTTTGGTAGGGAAACTAAAAGAAAAACATGAAGCTGTTTTTCCAAATGAGATCTTCAGAAGGTAAGATGGAGCATAAGGGTTGGTACAGAGGCGAGTTGCTGAGTTTCTTAAAAGCCAAGTCTCTGTGTTAATAAAAAAACAAAAATATGAATTTAGACACTTCCGTACTGAAAATCTGACAGATGAACTTTAGGGCAACAAACTTCAGCTGTGTATGAGACAATTGGAAAAAGAGAGTATCATAAGACTTAGCCAAATCATTTTGACATGGCAGTCCTTCCATAAGCACAACACAAATGTAAGGCTCAGACCAAGTCTTTTACTGCTGAATCAGGGAATATAAGTATTTTCACACTTCTTCTCTGGAAAGAAGCAAAATGACCTTGGGTAATTAGAAACAGTAGCCTTACTTGTAGATTCAGCAATGTATGATCTCTACAGTCACCTTTTTATCCAAAGCATGGTTCCCAGAACCCAGAAGACATGGCACAGGGCCAAAATGCCTAACCTACCCTTACTCAGGGGAGGAATTATGGTCCTCTTGCTGAGGGAGGAATGTACGCCTTTGCTTCTGAGGTAGCAGCAACTGTGAGTGTACTCATTCCTGCAGAGGGGATCTTCTCTGGTTTTGTTTTTCTGGAAACTTCTCTTGTCAGCTTCAAATTCCGAGCCTAGTTGTGTCCATTTACCTTCATCCAGAAACTGATCTGTTGGATGAAAATGGGAACAATAAAAGGGGATAAAATACAGATCCTCAGACTTTAGGGAGAGGAAGATGAAGTTTGGGATGTATTTACTTTATGGGAAAAATCTGTCATGAGCAAACTATGCACTTTGCTCACTGGTAACCTATTGTTACTTGCAGATTTGCAGGTAGATTGTCAGCCATTTGCTGAGTTGTTTTGTGCAATCTCTAAATCATTGCAGGCCATCTATTTGAAAAGTGTTAGTGGAGGAAGCATAATGTGCTTTCATGGTAATGTAAAATGCATTAGAAATGAATTGCATGATGCTTACCTCTCAAATTACAGAAAAGACAATGACACCCATATGTGCAAATGCAAATTGTATATAAAAATATCACAGATGAATCCCTGAGCTGTAACACTTGTTGTTCATTTCTATAAATATTAACATATCAGGATTTATTTGACATACCACTAAGATAAGTGCTAGAACTGACAATAATAATGTATAATTTATGTCCTCCATATTACCTTAACATCACTGTGCTTACATTATTGCATAAATTAATTTAATGTTTCTGACATGCAGCAGATTATTCAAGCATTTATTCTTTTGTCTTCTACTGGTTTCTGTTGCTGTTTTCCAAATTACAGAATATTATTATACTCTAATGTTTATTTATGGTAATACAATTCATAAAGTCACTTTAAAGTTCTGAAAGCTTTTATTTAGCACTCAGATAAACATGTGTTGTTATATGATGTGGAAAGAGCATTAAAGCTTTTGTATTTTAAATAACTTTATGCTTGAGATGCAAATTGACAATAGCTGAGAAATGCAAAGCTCAGGAGAAGTTGAATATGCAACCTATACAGTTAGGGCACTCAGGAAATATATGGTTGGTACTGGGGGTGACTGTGTGTGAGAATCTCTCCCAAATGCATGTAACAATTCCTAGCTTTAGCAAAATATCTGTTGGCATTTGCTGGTCTGAAAGAGAGTCCTGTCCTTACCTGGCTAGATGACAAGTTGTACCTAAACCAAGTGTGCATTTTCACATGGCCAACAAATGCAAGGTGATGTGCTTATTGCATCCCACTGGTTACACTGGTATTTTGTTTGGACCTGAGGCAAGAATTCACTTTTTGTTTCATATAAAAAATTCCCCCAGAAAAGGCAGAATATCCTCTCTGGACAAACAGTATATTTTCTTTTAGTTGGAAATAAATTTATAAGAATTGATAATTCAATGCCTAATTTTTTTCGCATTTAATAAAAATGAAACTAGTTCCCTTTAAAAAAAGCAAACAAGCAAACTACAAAACACTAGCATCTGTATCATTTCCTCTTGTCTCAAAGTGTTTCAGCAATGCATAATTTGAGGCATTTGAAACTCTCAATAATTGTTAGTTAGTAGCATTGTGTATCTTCACTAATCTGGAGGAAAAGAAAGTGTGATAAACCAAGCTGTTCACCATTCAGCCCAGGCCAGTAGCCTGGAGAGCTCTGGATGGAGGATTCCAAGCTGAACCTCTTTGACTCAGTGTCCTAGGCAAGTATACCCTTTTACTGAGACTAAAGGGAACACAGAATTATATTTGGCTGTAAGAGCTCCAGGGTGTGAAGGTCAGAATATACACAGTACAGAGTGGGTTTGCTGGTACATTATTTGGATTTGCTTCCCTTGGTTTTCAGGTCTTCATGGCTGCATAATCACCACGTGTTAGTATTTTAAAAACCATATATATTAAAAAATAATCAATTAAATGGGGGAACTGGCTTTGTTCGAGCTTCATTTTGTATGTACTCAGAAAAAAACTGTAGAAGAAAATAGACTTTACCATTTTAAAGGCCAAAATCACCTGTAGAGTGTGGTGGTCTTATGTGCTTGCTTTAAAATCTAAAACCACTATAAGCCTCATTGATAACCAATTGGCTATTGGTGTGTTTAGCAAATTGGTTAATATCCTCCAAAAATTAATAAAAATTATTCAATTCCAATACTAATAACAAATAACTGGAAATATCATAGGTTTGCTTCTTGTGCTCATTTGTTGCTTTTGTTGGATATTATATAACTGTGGAGCTTCTCTGACAAAATGCTGCAGAAAGGTAGAGCTGAGGTCAATGTTATGAGTCAGCAATTTGGGAAGGTAGATGTAATAGCTGAATATAGTAACAAACAAAAATCAAAAAATACAATCACTGGAAAGACCACTGAAGATTTGGCCATATGAAATTCCATTGTAGCAACCAATTTGCAGGCATCTGATCTTCAGGTAGAATCCACAACCCTAAATTACACCTCCGGATAATGACTAAGGAAAATCACTTTCCTCGAAAAGACAATATTCAAAATAATTGTCATCTATGCAGGAAGCTACTAAACCCTAGGCCATGGAAAGGTGTTTTCTAAGATCCTGCAGCTCTGACATGTAAGGTCCTAGGAGATGGGTAGAGGCTTCCATCCATCAGGGATCCCGTTGCAGAATGGTACATTCAGCTGCCTTTCAGGGTAAGTATAGCTTTACTGAAGGCTAGCTCTCCTGCCAGTTCACATCCAGTTGATGTGTAAACACATTGCTCATCTCCTTGGAGATTATCATAGTTATGATATAAAAATGGCATGGTTGAGGCAAGCACTATTCCTCATTTCTATACCCTTATGCCAAAAAGATGCAAGGCGCTGTGCATCAGGGTTGAATTCCGTATCTTCTGATGGGACATTTCTTGGGTTTAATTTCCTCTCTTAAGGAATGATTTCTATATCACCTACAGGGATGTATCTGGGATAGGAGGAACAAAAAAGTTTTTTCTGAATTGCCATTTACTAATTATTTGATACATATAATCTATTTTCAATCCCACTCAAGACTTTAATTCTTTCTCAATACAACTTGTTGCATCATTCATTTGAGGACATCAGTAATCAAGGCATTAATTTACTGTGCTGAGGGACTTTAACAAAGCAACCTCTTGTGCATATTGCAGACTACCTCTGAAACTGCGAGTACAGAGCCTCCTTGGAAGCTCTGGCTATGCTGCTCTTGATGATGCCTGACACAGAACAAAGTGTGCTGCTGGAATTTAATTGCTGCTGCTGTGTTTTTATGTGAAACTGAACCCAAAAGCAGGCATCCTCAAACGATGCTGGGAATTATAATTTCACAGTGCTCTAATCTCAAAAATTCAACTTAAATGACAGATACAGATGGGTCAGTTTAAATTACAACAAAGAACACAACAGTCTTTTAGAAGTAATGTATTTTGTGGTGTTTAAATCAGCTGTATAAAGAAGCATTCAAAACAACCCTTTCAATGAAAAATATTCAATATTTATCAGTGTCATTGTTTTCCTGCTGCTAAATGCTTGAAATGCTGAAGGTCTTCTCTGTTTAGTTAGTATTCATTTTTACTAGAGTATGCTCTTAGCAGTGGTAGAAAACAGATTTCTACTCTTTGACTTATTTTGATATAAATTAATCCTGTATTTTATGATTGGTCTTTCTCCCTTACCAGAAGGAATAGTACCATGGTGCTTTAATTTTTTTTTTTAGCTGATGGTTAAGGACAGGATTTATTAAGTTCTGCAGATATTATGTGGAGCAACATCTTCAGATTTTTTACTGACAAAAAGGCATGGGTGGGCAATCGTATTCTGCATCATCTAACTATGAAGTTGCACTCTGACTAGAGCAGAATACTGATTGAAATGTGCAGGGGCAGCATTACTGCCTGAATCTGGTGCAGCAGCAGAAATTGTTTTCCCACAGAAAAAGAAGAGATCCCAGTTTGAAAGAGAACTACAGACTGAGGCAATAATGCTTGAGAAAGACAAAAGCGACAAGGGAGTGTAGGTGGTAGTCAATCAACACTTTCAAGCACAGCTCAGCAGCATATCAGAAATTGCATGCTGCAGAAGTCCTTCAGCATGAGAAATGGGCAGCTGTGCAAAGATCATAACTAGGTGATGGAACTGCAGCTGATAGCAATTACTAATATAGGTATCAGCTGCAAACCACAGCTGAGTCCAGAAGAAAAAAGCCTTAGTAGAGAGTAAGGGGAATGGGGAGAAAGTGATACCCTCAGACTGCCAGAGAGGAAGGAAGTAGTAGGACAATTCAACTTTCCTTTTAAGTTTAGCTTAGTGTTCTTTAGTACCCCTACAGCAAGCAGTCAGGACAAGAAGAAAAAGAAAAGGAGTGAGCTTCAAGACCCTGGAAGCGGTACTGGAGGAGCCAGGTAACTTTTTTGTTTGCTTAGTTGTTTTCTTGTTAGATGGTCATGGTTGACATGTCAGAGAGACCAAGGTGGACACACGTTTACAACCCACTGTAATGTTGAGATCGAGAGCGTGCCTTCGCTTGAAAGTCAGCGATGGTAGAGCTGTAAAAGTCTGTAATGCCAGTGATCCCTAGTCTGGACGCAGCTGTACTGGCAAAACTTAACTCCCAAGAGAGAAATTAGCTATGCTGGCAAAAGTTCAATTTTGCCAGTAAAACCACATCTAGGCTAGGGCCTTCTGCCAGCACAGCTGTGTTGGTTGCAAATCCCATGTCTTACACCCCTGACTTTCTGCTAGCGAAAGTTTAGTGTAAGATTTGTCTCAGAAAGAAAAATAATAGGGAGATTCACTTGTATTGATTCAAAGCTACTTGTTTTAATATAGAAAGTAAGGCAAAATCTCCATAATGTTATAGTTTATTCAGTCTCTATTTAGAGCTTTTCTCACTTGCATTTCTAAATGTTGATTTTTCAATTTGTGTTCAGCACTTTAATACCAAATCATCAAAATGCAATCTGGTAACCTGAACCACATTACAGCTTCAATGCAGCACTGCCTCATTTTGTGCTAAACCACAGTTCCTTTGATAAAAAACATGATAAAGAGCTACATTGTACAAAACACAGTGCAGCCAGCTGCAATATTCTAGGGCTATCCAGTAGTAAATGGCATAAAGTACAGAATGTGTGAAGGCTAATGCTCTCATTCATTCTTGGAGGATACATATATTTTTAAAGTAAAAATCAGATGAAGAAAGCTATGTAAAATCTGCCTACCATCAGCTGAAAGCATCTAGGAAAAGGAGAGTTTTTATCACTTATCTGCCAAACGAGAACACAGTGCAATATATATTTATTTCAGAGCTCTAAACCAGATTAAGAGTGAACTAAAGCTCTAGATTCTTTCTCCTCCATGCTCCAAAAAATGGGGTTGAGCATTATTTTCGTAGGTCAAATCATACTTATTTTACCACTTCTATTGAGAAAAAAGGGTCATAGAATCATAGGATATGCTGAGTTGGAAGGCACTCATGAAGATCATCAAGTCCAGCTCCTGGTCCTAGACAGATCTCCAAGAGTCACACCATGTGCATGAGAGTGTTGTCACTTGTCACTATACTTTATATAAAAGATTTACATAAAATTTATACAAAATTTATATGAAAATAAATCTTCAGAAAATGTGTATTCATAAAGAAACTAGAAGGTGTGGGCTCTTTCCAAGAGGTCTGTGTAATGAATGAGGCTGATGCATAGAATGTATCTGCCCAGCTTGCTTTTTGGTGAATATGATGCAATTCTCTTTTCAAATGGGGAAAAAACCAATGAAGTAGCTTTGGAAGTGTACAGACATGCATGAGTACAACCAGAACAGATTATTCCTGGCTCTGAGTTCTAATGTTGCAGAGCTACACTGATACTGAGAACAACATGAAAGGTAAAGCAAATAGTTCCTGGAGCACAAGGCCAATTTGGACTGGTTTTCAGTAGAACTACATAAAATGCTTGATGGCAAAATCTGACATTTTCCCATGACTTGGAAGGATCTCCTGTCTTTACCCTAGTGATGTCATCCTGTTTTTTCAAAAGAAGAAAATTATTTTGGCCTTCCCAGTGTAAACCTTTCTAGGGACCAGTAAGAGCACAAGCCTGGCCTTGAGCTCTTCCTTTATTGACAGCCTGTTTTCACTCAACATATCTTTGATGCTAGTTCTACTTGCAAATGTGCTGATGTGGGAAGCTTTGCTGAAAAACAGATAAACAAATGTGATTGCATCAGCCTTGTTTTCTGAGGAATCTAGGAATAAAACCTATTTGCATATATGTATAATGAAGAGTGTTTTGGGTGACCCCTTCTTAAAAAAGAGTGCTCGGTAGGTAAATATCCTTTCCAAAATGCTACCTGAGTCTAATATGACGGTTATAGGAAACTCTCTCTTGCCAGGAATATCCTGAAGTAGTGCCAGAGGCTTGCTGGCTTTGAGACATGTTAGGAGTTATTCATAACTCAGTGTGGGTACCTACTAGCACTGGAATGTGCAAAGTGATTTTTTGAAACCCACACAGAATCTTCAGAAGATGGTCATATTTGATGTCGGCTTTTTCATGCTATAGAGACTGTGCATAAGAAATCACAGCATGCATAAATAGTGCCAAGACTTGAAATTCCAGACTTTTCCCTAGGAGACAGTTCCACAAATTTTTTTTTTTTTCCTTTTTTCCCATCTTCTTTTTATTTTGTGGTCATGCTGTAGCCAGAAGATGAGTAGGAAGTACAATATTGTATTTTTGACATGGTGAAAATTACACGTGTGTTGCTGGAGTTCTGAGTGAACATCTGTGATATTTAACTATGGTGGCAAAACCAAAGCATTAGATTTTTCTGGCACAGTCACAACTTGTCAGAAAGAAAGCTTAAACTCAAATTTGTTTAACTAGTTTATGGTTTGTTTTCTTAGAACTATAACACAGACTAGCCTAAGACTGACTGTGCTGAAAAAAAGTGCGTCTTCTGAATTTCCATTAAAGATATGGTACTGTGGTTGTTCCATGGAATTTTAGTGATGACTTGTTTTCAGTAAAAATGAGCAGTTTTGTGAGTAGATGCAAAACTGAAATTGATCTGTTTAAAATTACTTTTTATTCTTGTTGTCATATATTAAATTTTCTTAGTGCTAACAAAGGGAATAGGACCTAAAGGAAAGTGACAAGTAATAGTTTGAATGGTTTGGCTAAAATCTATGCAGCACATTCAAAAACACTACAAGAGATTTGACTTGTGTCTATGTGACAAATTATACAGCAGAATACTTAGATGTCACACACTATGTGATACAGACTATCATGATGCTTGTTTGAGATCAGGAAGAATTTCCCATATGGCTGATGATTGGCCAGCATTGATTACCGAAAAGGATGGCAGCTGTTAGGGTGAGGTCTCTGATGTGCCATGAGCAGGGCATAAAAATCTTGGCAGAGCAAAGATGAGAAGAGTGTGCTGTCAAATATTCCTGCCACAGAGTCTTGGATTACTAGTTAGAAAAACATGTATTTTTTTTTTTTTTTAAATTAAGTTGATGTGCTTTTTCATCTAAAAAATCTTCAAATAGTTAAATTGATTCTGAGAAGCTGAACTTTTGAGTCTCTTCTAAAACATAAGTTCCTTTTGATTTAACTTCCTGAAGATGGTTGTAATCTGACACTTTTTCTAAGTCTCAGGGCAACAGATATCTAAATGCATTACTTTCCATGGTGATAATCTCCTCAGAAAAGCCTGAGTTTGTAGGGGACCTTCTAAGTCACAGAATGCTTCCAGCCTCTGATAGCATTAAATAAATTAGAAATTTGTCTGCTCTTCTCACTACAGAGATACATCCCATATGTTTGTTATGCTTATTGTCAGTAGAAAGAGAGGTCACACAGCTATTCCTTCCTGTACTGTTTTCTCTCAATGTGCAAGAGATATGCCAAAGAAATTTGGGGTCTTGCATTCCAGCAGCAAGGAACTTGTGTGCTCTGTGACAGAGAAGGGGTTGCTTGTTTGCTTTTTCTTGTTACTTGTGGAAGGTCCATTGAACAGCCTCTAGGCTAGGAAATAAATAAATAATATTTTGGCATCTTTCCAGATTACCCAGAAAATGTGAATTTTACAGGAGATCATTGGGATAAACAACTTCTTTTCTGCAATAACTCCTTTTCTGTGGTTTGGTGCGTGTCTATAGACATGATGGAGCAATTTTGAGCAATTTGAGCTGGCATTTTGAGGTCAAACAGGTGGGTATTCCTTACTTGGGTCAGTGTGTGCGTTTCATGTTGTAACTTTTCATTTGAATTACAGGTTATCACCAATAGCTGCTATAATGAACAGATCAGCTGCCTTGCCTCTTTTTTTTTTTTTCTTATCTGAATAAATATGATCCTGACCTATCGAAATTCCCCGACTATCAGATCAGGATAACTGACAGATTCCATTCTTCACAGATTCATGCTATGGAGGTAGGTGGTAGTTCTGGCTGTTGAGTACAGAATAACGGAATAGGTGAGTAGAGGAGAGGGAAGCTTAGGAAAGAGAGTTGTTTCTCATGGTGCAGCATGCAGTGATCCTGTAAGAGACTCACTCTCCGAGGACAGAAAGAGATGAATTAGGACATTGCTGTCTGCACTTTCTGACCAGTGCTGCAGGAAAACACCTTTGCTGATGTATGAGGGAGCAGTTTGGGTGTGGCACTTGGGCTGCCACTGATCCTTTTAACACTGTTTTCACTTTAATGAGGGCGGGTCTTTCACCCGGCCCCTGCCCAGACCTGTGCTGGTTCTGTGCAGTGGCACTGAACTCTGCCAGGCTGCTGTATGAGCTGAGCGCAGTCGAGGAGGCCACGATCTACAGTCTCTCACCCCTTTGGCAAGCATGAGTGCAAATAGAGCTTTCTTGCTCTAGTGGCTGTGAAAAGCAAACACAAACTGAACACACTCTGCAGATCGATTCTGAATTGCGGAGGGAATGCTTTCAAAAAACATCTTCTTTGTTGCCAGTTTCTTTCGTTTTTTTTTTTTTACTTTTCCTATGCCATGACTTCCAGCCCCTCTGGCTTGAGAGGCAAAGGCATTATTTCCAAACCTTTAGGGTCTGAAATCAATAATTGGGGAAGATTGTCTGCTTTGTTTTCAAGCAGCACAAAAGGACAAAAGCCACCCTGTCTGGATACAGAGAGAGAGAGCATAGATGGTTTTGTTTTTGTAGGCTCTAGTGCACAGAGTACTCGTAGTGAGAAGAGGGGATATTAGAAGTGAGAATGGTAAACAGTTGTAATCTGCATTTGGTCAGTGATCTTTTGGGGCACCAAAGAGATGACCTAAGCCTGAAGGCTGTTCTCACTTCAGTGGGAGCAGAATTTGGGGATCATGGCGGGGAATTGTTTTTTCCTTTTCTCTTTTCTTCTTGCGGCTGTCCTACATGGAAAAATTCTTAGTTTTAATAAACACACTGCAAGACTCCTAATGAGCAGGGGATTTGGGGATCCTTTTTGTTGGCTGTAAGACTTCTGGTTAAAGAACACAATTGGAGTGCATTTCGGCTCCATGTCTGGGAAATCTGTTGGTGAATCAAAGCAGCAGCTTTGATTTGCTCTCCTCCTGATAGGAAGGATCTGGCCTGCAGGAGCAATGGGCTTGCTGATGCCTTTACAATGCATAGGATATCCCAATGCTGGAAATATCCTCCACCTGGTGCAGAGGGGATCAGAGTGCATCCAGAGGGGTGTCTTTTGCTTTTTGTGATCTACATGTGTGACAAAAATGGTTATCAGACCGAAAACCCTTTAGGACTGTAGGATGAGGTGCTCCCAGAAGGAAGACTCAGTTATGAGGGAATTGCTCTAAAGACAGAGAAGTGGAGGAAATAAGGTGGACCTCCATTGAGACAGCATGTGTCAAGAAGGAAGGTGGACAACGCAGAGTATACAGAGTGTTAGGAGAAGAGTAGT
The DNA here is from genome assembly GCF_009829145.1 of Chiroxiphia lanceolata. Classification (NCBI taxonomy): domain Eukaryota; kingdom Metazoa; phylum Chordata; class Aves; order Passeriformes; family Pipridae; genus Chiroxiphia; species Chiroxiphia lanceolata. The sequence goes on from NC_045642.1 coordinate 13,190,004, forward strand.
TCATGAGAAGAGAGAAAGGTGAACCAAGGGAAGAGCAAAAAAAAACGGAACTTGGCTATAATGGACTGTGAAATGTAAAGGCAAAGAGAAATGAGTCAGTCTCAAATACAAACTATGTTTTGTTAGTCAGATGGAGCTGCCAGATGAACTCATTTCCCCCAAGTTACCAGGATAATCTCTTATTCTATTGCATCTCATCCACTAGTTTAGCTGTCATGAGTTACAGCCCTTTACAAAATGGGCATGTATGACAAGCAGAGCTGACCTGTAAAATAAGAGCTTTCTTAAATGGATATGAGTAAATTAGTTGGCTCCACAGACAAGCTTGCAGTTTCCTTCAATAAAGTTTTGTATTAGACTTTATAAAAGAGATAGAGGGAGGCCTTGCAGCAATTGCATAATTTTAAATATTAAGGGTGTAAATTCGATAAAGCCTCAAACCATGCACAAGGCTTAATTTTTCTGTATTTTTGGTTTATGAAGTTCAACTTTGTTTCTGATGTCTTAAAGTTGAGTTTGCTTTCTAGTATATTTTTTCATGTCCTACCAGTTTAGTTTCCTGGATTATAAGCAGGGAACACATAGAGATATGGTTGCATCCTGTTGCATGTGTTTCTTAGAAACTTTGCCACTTTAGGGATGTTCTTGTTTCCTTGTAATGATTTGTCAGTATGTACTTGAGAGAGAAGAATGTGCAGTCTCTGTTAATTTTATTAAGGGTAGTTCTCAAAATGAAGGATGGTGTTTGGGACTGACACTTCTGGCAGGAATTGGTTCACAAACCTGAGCATTGGTCCAATATTGCAACTCAATAGTAAGAGCTGCTTGTATGAAGCATGCTGGGGCAAATGAATGGTGTGTTTAGTTCAGCGTATTTTATTGACAATTGCCAGAAGCAGAGAGATTTCAGAGAATAGTCCTGCTTCTGTGACTCCACTGTAGTAGGAAATGTCCTGCAGAACCACTCTGAAAATGGACTTTGCTATAAACAGAATTCAGACCAAAAAATATTTTACTGCCTGAGGGAGCATAAGTGTTCTTACTGACACAAAAAATGAAGTCTCTGTTTTGGCTTGTGTCATGTTGAGCTGTTTGATTAATTCAGTTACTACTAACAATTGTGTATGTTATATGTACACACATTCACAGGATGCTTAAATAAATTACTTGCATAATTTTGCAAAATGGAAATGAATAATTGTTGTCAAGTAGGTCCTTGCAAACAGTAAATTACCCAAGAAACTCTCAAGGACAGCAGGGAAACAGGAAGGAAATGAGAGAGGGAGAAAAATTGAACAGCAGAGAAAGCAGGCTATATAGAGGAAGTGGAGATGCAAGAACGCTGAACAGCTGGGAAAAAACCATATGCGTTGGCCGTGAGTACATTCAGGCTGAAAATCAGGAGCAAAACTATCAGAGCAGTGAGAGACTAGAACTGCCTTCCATGAGGCCCTGTGGACCCAAGTTACATTTTCCAGGATGGAGGTTTAACTACTCTGGAAGGCCTTATATAAAGCGTACATCTTTGAGACCAGCAGCTGATAGTCCAAGTAGAACTCTTGGATTCCATGTGTCTGCAGAGGTTTATTCCTGTGGTTATACTGTGTATAGCTTGGACCTAAACGGGAATGACCAAAACATTATACTTATTTTCCCCACGTTAAACTGTAATCTGACTATGAACGGTAGACAGGTAAGGGTCAGACTGAATGTTGCACAAAAAGCCCTTAACATAGCCATTTGTTTCCAAAATGCGCTATAAATGTCATAGCAATCATTGTTAGGCTGCAGCTCATCTTGCATTCAGAAAGTGGAATCTCCTTTAGGAAATATTCCCAGGTTTTTGTCATTAGCAGTTGCTATTTTATATGCAGTCACATAGTAATACTAGACACTAAATTGTAGTAGTCAAGCAGGTTTAATTAGTTTTTTTTAAAACAACTTTTCATGTGAGACCCAGTCCTCACCTCTACTGGGAATCCACAGAGATACACAGGCAGAATCTTTATGAAAGTTATTATAGTTCAACCTACAAAGTTGGTGACATTCCATTTTGAGTCTCTGTGTAGATCCACACAGGAAAATTAAACTGATTTTTCTTTTCTTTTTTTTTTTTTTTTTTTAATAGCAGAAGAGTTGTGCACAAACCAGTCTATTCCTAAATCCAGCTCTTCAAACCAGTATTCTATGCACTGTAAATCAGGAAACTCATGAAAAATGAAAAACTGTGTTATCGTATTAGAGAATTTGCTCTCTTTGGCAATACATATGTAATGCCAGTTCCCATAATCGAGTAGACTTTTCCCTGTACTTTCAGAAGCCTGCAGGCTAAATGGAAGTGAATGCCGTGGGCATTATGGTCTTGATTATATGGTGTATCCATTTTCATATCCTGGATGTCTGACCATAGCCTCTGGGCATCTGTAACAGAGGAGCAGCTCTACTAACTCATGCATTTGTTACTCATATCTTACAGCTGCACTTTATATTGGTCTGGAGCACTTCTGCTGTTAAACCTGCTGTAAGAACTGTTTTGAGTAAGCCACCCTGAATGGCTAATTCTGTTTGGCTTTTAGGTTTCACAGGTACAGCTCCTCATTAGATCCAACTATTCTTCCCTGAGACTGCAGTGCTTTCCAAGTTCTATTTTCATTCTCTTTTTTTTCTCTTGTTTCTCTAATAATCAGTATCCCCATGGGCACCTAAATCTTACACAGCTTGAATCACGGAGAACAATGTTTTGATATTAGGTTTCTATAATGAGAATGTGAGGTGTCATGCAGAAGAACAATAAAATATGTTTTTATAGAGATGGAATTGGAGGGTAAGGGATAAGGGAAAGTGTAGAGAATTTGTATTTTACTTAGTCTTCTGCAAGATGGTGTCTTGCTTTTCATTCTAAACTCAATTATTCTATTGTTGGGAGGAAAAAAAAAAGAACTAATTTTTTTCTTTCTATTAAGTGCACTAGTTTCAGTTTCTGGAATTTGACTTCTTACTCAGTATTTCAATTTACCCACATGAATGTATATTACAGAGGTCAAGAGGAAACAATTTTCCTCTGCTTTTTGGGAAAAAATTTTGGTGGTGCTAGGGGGAGCTAACCAAAGAAATTGCAGAAACTCAAAGTAAGAAAGCTGAACATTGTTTGTAATTTTGTGAGGTGGTCTGATTTCCATCTTGAAAGTCCTAATTACTGTCTTCTACTGCCCCTCACCTCTGAAATAATTCTGGTGCTTCTCAATAAAATGTTTTTCTCCACAGCATAGTGCAGCCTAGTTATTGAAAGTCTTCCTAATGTACATACAGCAAAAAGCTCTCTTGGATCATGATTGTTGAAATTTTCATTAAGGGTCCTGTTCCCAGAAATCTGTGTCTTTATCTTCTGGGTACAAGATAATATTCAACAACAGCATTTCTGGGGATGGGTTGGTACTGGTGTGGAGTTTTTGTTGTTTTTAAATTGTGGGATATCTTTTAATCCTAAGCAGAAGTAATTTTAAATAAATGCATTTCTGTGTGGTGGACCTGAGTCTATTCATCTACCTGGCTTGCTTATTTAGTTTGTTCTGCTGTTGTCCTGCATGGAAGCAGGATATGGTACCTACAGCTGCAGAAGTTGAAGGTCCAGTCCTCTTAGCTGATTGGCAGAAGAGTAGCTTTCTCCAAATGGACTTCTGCAGTGGTGGTGCTGCTTGGTGTGTGCATCCCCAGGGAATTTGATTCTTTTTAAAAAGACTTTCTGACAGTCTGAAATTTGTGCTCCTGACAGTCCTGCTTAGTGTCTTGCAACTTGCTTAACCAGTTCAAGTAGGGAACCAGACTATAGCAGAGGATGAGGCACAAGACATGCTTTCTCTATCCCTGGAGAAAATGTTCTGTCTGTGTGACTAACCTACCTACCTGATTTTCCTACAAGCCTGTGGAGGCTTGAGAAACTCATGAAAAATCACAAGTGAAAAGGCTGAGACTAGACCGTTTGGGTAGTTGGTTAGAGCCCAGTGCTAACAAGCCAAGGTTGTGGGTTTGATCCCCTATGGGCCATTCACTTAAGAGTTGGACTCGATGATCCTTGTGGGTCCCTTCCAACTCAGAATATCATGTGAAATCAGCAGAGAAATCATTAGGATGAGAGATGTAAAGTTGTTGCGGTGAAAGCCCTACAAGTATCCCATGACAATACCAGAAATTTTGTGTATGAGTTGGAGCAGTTACATTGACATGATATTACACAGAAGAGGCATTCTTTGTTTTGAAGCATTCTTTGTTTCAAAGGCAGAAAAAAGCCTAAAGAAAATATTCTGCTACTCTCATTTCACAGAAAGGAGCAAGTAAAATATGAAAGTTTAGCTCAAAATGCCCAGGAAGCATGTGATAAAGTAGGAGAGATGAAGCTTTTGTGTCCCAGTCAGTGTTCTCAAGAAGGACCAGCTTTTTAAGAGGCACATGTCCCGAATACTCTGTTATTAATAGTGATTTTACATAACAGCCTGTAGCCCCATTTCAATATTACAGAATAGGACTCACTCTTTGTGAAATGACCTGGATTTATATCAGCAGTAGTAAGATACTGTGGCAGAGAAGGGCTGTGAAGAGGGGGGAGGGAGTATGAAACTAAAAATAAGAAATATGTACAGTACATAATCTCTAACAATGTTATCTGAAAGACAGTAAAAATAGACTCAATTAGATATTGTCAGAGCTTTTTTCTCCGTGCAGCTGCCTAGCCAAATATGCCAATTTTCAACAATATAAAAGTTCTAACACAATGCATGATACGTTGTGCTGAATTCATAACACTTTGCTACCTTAAACATCATTGTAAAGAAGGAAAATAATGTAAGAGAAGCTTTGTCATTTTTGTTGCTGTTCCTTTGTTTCCGTGACATGTTTGGAATTGCATGCCTGCGAGAATTTTGTGATCTAAATTTAATGATCCTAAAAGGGATTTAGTAAGATATTGTTCTTTTCTCCTACAGACATCCCTAGACTGAGTGCTACATGAAAAGTGTGACTCAATTATACAAAAAAATTAATTTATCTTTAAAAATAAAAGCCTTTCATGCAGTATTTCCACAGGGATGTAGCTTAGGTAGAGCTTTCCTAGCTCTGCTTTGCAACAGCATAATTCCTATAGAATAAGGATTTGCATGCAGTCTATAGAATATCGAATGTGCACACATGTACTCCCACTTTTCATGACTAAAGACTTACGCTGACAGTTGGTATATTTGGCTTTGATTTGGCAGTGGAATCTGCAGAGTTGTCAATTTACAGAATTACTAGAGTGGACAGTTGATCACAATGCAGATATTAAAACTATAAAATCTGAATCTTCATCATTAGACTGAAATATAGGTCCAGGCCTAATATAGATCTTTAGTTACCTTTTTTTTCTTTTTTTTTTTTTTTTTTCTTGTTTTTTTCTTTTTTTTTTTTTTTTAGGAATATTACATTTGAGATGGATAGAAACTTGCAAAATTATTGAGGATTAAGTTGGAGTTAAAAGTCGTTTCTATTGAACAAATAAAATAACCATTGGTTTGGGCATGCTGTTCTACTTTAAGATATCTTTTGTGGATATAATATGCTTTGTCATGTCTCTATGCTTGACCATCATACTTGAACTACAGATTGAGAAAAACTCTATGAATGAAGAGAATCTGATCCATTTTTGAAAGGAAATAAGGCTGATGACTGAGAAAACATTAGTTATTTGGCTATATAATAACTTATAAACCTATTATTTCCTTTTATGTTCCAGTTCAGTGAAATGCACACTTCTGGCAAATTGTATGGAAGTATTTAATTAATTCCATGTTGGATAAAATTTAACCAGGGTTATTTTGCGATGTCCTTAACCCTTAGCCCTGGGAATTGGGAAAGATATTCTGTGTGGTCAAAGCATGAGCAAAGAGGATTGCTGTGATTACTTAATCAAATATGGTAGGTGATAGCAGTTAGTTTCTGGGAGGTTAGACTAGAGTCTCTTCCTCCTAATGAGGAATTCCTGTATGGATCCAATTTTCCTGTTCCTAAAATGTAGAGTATCAGACTGAAGTGGAGTTTGCATTTCTGTAGATACAGCATCCAGTACATGGATGTACTGGATTCGATCTGTTTTTCCTTTCTAAAGTGAACTTTAAAAAACTACTGCTTTCAGACACTGGTCCCATCCCTGGAGATATTTAAAAGACATATAGATGTGGCCTTAGGGACGTGGTTTAATGATGGCTTTGGTAGTGCTGTGTTAGTGGTTTGACTTGATGATCTTAAAGGTCTTTTCCAACCAAACATTCCGTGAAATTTGGAAGAAACATTGGAACAGAAAGTTTTGAATTTATATATCACTGGAACATCATTCTTACTTATATAGAAGTTTCATCTTTAGTTGTGGCATGTTGATCTGAATTAAGCTGGGTTCTACATGGAAAGATCATGAAGAGATTATGCCAACTGAAGAGAGACTAATGTACACTACTGAATGATTAGCAGGAAAGAGCATGACAATATTTATTAGGGAAGCACTAGACAGTGCAGGCAATAAAAATGATGCTGGAAATTGAGAACTACCCTATGCCAAGGCAGTGCTTTCATATTCACCTTCGTATTTCCTATGTGAATAAAACACCAGTCTGTACTAGTAAAAATAGTGGAACAGGTGAAGGGGCAAAACACCACAAACAAATTAAAATCTAAACCAAACAACAAAAAACCCACCCCAAAACCAGCAACAACAAAAAAGCACCCCAAAACAGTAACATCAAACCCCAAAATTTGGGCTGGACATTTACCTGAAAGACTGGCCAAACTAGAGATATTGCAGTCACCACCAATATCACTGGACAAAAGACACAGTGTCTTTCTAATAACTCTTTAATAGAAACCAGAAATTATGGAAAACATGTATTTTCTGAGTGTTGTAGAAACACATGCCACACAGAACATTCATGCTACAGGCATTAGAAAATTAACTCCCCCCCAGCCACACATAGTACAGCATGTATCTGACTGGGGAAGAAGCATTTTATGCTATGTCATGGTGGAAAAACATGAAAAGTTAAGGAGCAAAATTATTTTATTTTTTAAGATGTAGAGGGGTCCCTTAAACTCAGTCACTTGCTGTATAAGCTTTCTGAGTTCATTCTTCTACCATTCCCCACCGTGTCATGATTGCTTTGATTCCAACTGAGCTGAAATTATGCCTCTATCTTCCACCAAAGCTTGTTTTCACAAAGTCTGTGATTACAATTAAATTTAAACCACATATATTTGTATGCGTATGATAGGAAAACATTTCTTTGGCATCAATCTATGTATAAAGGGCAAAAAGAGTGTAAAAACCTACCCAACCAAAAATCCCAAAGAACTTCATGAATGTTTTGCAATGCATTCATTCAAGTTTTTCAGCCAATGTGGAGTTTGTCCAGCTGTACTCATGGTCTGACAAACACCAGTAGAGATTGAGTTGTGTCTGCTCATCGGACCCTGTAAGTTTGATTCACAGCACTTCGCTGGACTGAAAGCCTCTGCTCTAGCATGGCTGGGTGGCCATGGCATACACCCAGAGCTGCTTACATCTGCTGAGGAACTTGTCTGGTATGGCAGGTCAGGTTTTGGTATAGTTTTGATAATTCTTTGCTAATGCTGAGCAGTCCAGTGGCAGGCTTTGTGACAGTGCTCTTCGAAGAGTAAAACAGCGACACAAGGTATGTGCTACTGAATTATGTAAATACATTTAGCCACTTCTAATTTGGGAGTATGCAGTTTATTTAGGGATACAAGGCCTGATATCTTGGAGTTCAAAAGAAGTAATCACACTCGCCAAATTTGCCTTGGCAATTGATTCATCTGCTTTATGAATGTTATTGTTGGGTTGAATGGGAGCAAGAGGGAATGGTACTACATTGCATCAAATTTTGCTGAAGTTCACTAAGGTGCTTCTTACTGCTTCTCACAGCATTGCTGTGGACTTTTAGGCAGCTAAGGATTTCTGTTCCAGAGAGGTTTGACTTCGAGTAGTGAATCAGTCCCTCATCGTAATTACAAAAGTGTCTGTTGTTAGAGCTCTTCAAGATCCTTTCAGATGAAAGATGCTAATAGATGTAGATAATGTGTACATGCAAGAATGTCGTCATTAATAAATATTAAAGAAAAGAAAAGCTGTCTGTGAATGATGTAAAATAGCACCATGAGTATTTAATCTGCTTTTTAAATTGAATTTTCAGCTTAAAGAGGAAACTTTTCTTCTTGTTTGAAAATTAAAATAGAAAAATGAATATTGAAATGTATTGGCTTGGGATTTTCAACGCAGTTTAAATAACTAATTAAGAAAAAGTTGCAGGGAGGAAAAACATTAAAATAGCAATAATTTATTGTTAATAAGTGTAAAACAGATTATTTAATTACCACGTTTTTAAAAATACAGGGTAAATAAAATGCCTTAATTGTCATTCATAGAGATTTGGAATTGAAGTGTAGGGATTAAAGCCTTTTATCAGTAGATGTAGACAAAGACTTAATGAATAACGAACACAGAAATTAACTGAAATGTCAGAGCTACATAATTTTTTCTTGATTTCCCACATCCACGGACTTTTCCTTCTTTGGTTTTGCTTTTTAGAATAAGCTGTTAGCCAGGTGAGGTTCATTTTATCTTCTGTATCACAATTTATTTCTATAAAGCTTTAAAGCTGCTTTTAAATATACCTCCTTGCCTTTAGAATAACAGCTACCTGGTTGACCTCTTGTGACTGCACAAGGGCTTGAGGTAGATGCTAGTCTATGTAATTTTTTTACACTTAATTTTCAGTTGCCTGGGTTTCCATGGAAATCTTTGTATGCAACGCTGCCAAAATCACCTAACACCAATCAAGCTTGGCAAGGCTACACACCCTGGCTGGAGTAATATTTATATTACTACATAAATTTGGATCCAAGAGCTCCCTATTTATTGTGCAGCTTTTTTCAGAGGGGTTTTGAGGAGCCATCCTGCTGCCTGCCAGTGCATGAACTCGATTCTCTGAACCAGGGTGTCTCTTGGAGAGCTCTGTATGGTAGTGAAGATTTCTCCCTTTTAATGTCACAAATTTCACGCAGAAATAGAGCACAGTGGAGCCATATTTGCTGTGTTATGTCAAGTGGGGGTAAGGTTTCCTTTTCTGTGAAAGCACGTGCTTTTTGTTGACTTGCTCTAAAACATCTAAATGACATGCACTCTGTGTAATTCACTTTGTGTTTATTCAAAACTGGTGTCTGACCCTGAAGTGCTGTATTTGTCCCGGTTGTTATAAGGTTGTATGCTCATTGTGCATAAATGAGTAATTGTCCTTTAGAGGCCTGTGCTTTAGTTCAGTCTGTTAGGGCTGCTGAGCCAACAAGCACAGAAAGAGCTGTACTTTGGCATCATCCCAAAAAGTTAGAGGTCGTGAGCCAAAAACCCCAGGAAAGCTTTTCAGCTTTCCCGTCAGCCTGGTGTGCTGGAGTTCAGAGCTGCTGATCTCACCTGGAAAGGACAGCAGCAGGAAGGTGGGGGAGGAGCAACTCTTTCCATGGAAAGAGTGTACAAGCTCTCCAAGTCTTCCAGCAGTGGGGGAAACTGTCCTACTAGCAAGCAGGAAAACAAGTAATCTCTTGCCTAGAGTTTCATGAGAAATATTTGTTCTACTCTGGACTTTTTCTATTACACATCTGAATTTCCTGCTGCTTTAAGGGGGGAAAGATATGTGAAGAAATCTCTGTCTGTAAGCCAGAATAATTTTGTCACATCTTCCTCTCACTTTAGCACTCCAGATAGTCTTCTAAGTGGGGAAAAATAATTTGGGAGTCCCTGGCAGTTTTGTTATTTTGTAAGGAAATATTAAAGATGGGAGGATTGGCCCGATGGTAGCTGAAAGCCCTCGGGCTCTACCAGGATTTAATTCCTTGTGAACTCTGACCTGGAATGAATACAACATATGTGCTACTGTTCCTCTATAATTTAGCATCCCTTTTTCCTGTGTGGGTATTTCTCCCCCCACATTGGTTTCTGTTAAACCTGACTGAGTGGTTTACCCCTTATAACAAGTATCCCTGCAAGGGAGAGACTCTCACTGTTTTTACAGGCCTCTTTAGACTCCTGCTAAAAAGTACTGGAGATTTGCCTTTGCCTGCGTTAATAATGTTGCTGGTTTTGGATCCAAAGGCCTCCAGTTCAAATCCCCCCAGTAGAGTTAGATTCCTCACAAAGTAGAAAGGCGCTCCTCGGATTAAAGGAGTTGATTGAATGCTGCTGTGTAGACCACAAATGCGCTACAAGGGTACTCCGTTCTTAGCAGGAATCGCGGTGTGCTGCTGGGGGACTTCTCAGGCACTGTTACTTAGAAATTACATGGTGCTACAACCAGTCTGGGACTTGTGGATTTGCATTCACTCTGCAGCTTCATTAAAAATTTAACTGGGACATATTTAGACTACTCAAGCTGTTTCTATAGAGTTGATTATTTTGTCTTGTCCTTAGAAAACAGCTTATCCTTGTGAAAATAACATATAAATTGTACTATTATATTTAGTGGTGCAAGCTTTGCTGTTGCTGTTAGTTTTCTTTTCCTTTGACGCCATGGAATTTCTGACAAATAATGTCTTCTGAGTTAAATCTACCATAGTAAGAACATATTCTGTGCCTTTTCCATTTTTCTCAGTAAATGCAATGAACCTCCATCGTTAGCGTGGTTATTGCCTAGAGAATAAAGAAAAGGGAGAAAGGATGTTCAGTGAGCAAGACACAAGATGCTTCAGACATGCCATCTCATCCAGAGGAAATATTAAATCTCTGTGCACCTCTATTCTATCTATAAAATGTATATAGTAATATCTGCTCGCTTTTGTAACACTGTTGTGTCTTAATTTGTTGAAGAAATTTGATTCTCTCCTAAGGCAACTTTTATAGAAATACAAGTGCTACTCTCATGAGCACAGGTGTTTTGTGGTTTTCTGAAATATGCGCAAAATCATTCTCCTCATAGGGAGCTGTGATCCAGAATCTATGATTTAGTCGTTAGTGCTGAACTGAAGAAAAAAAAAATTGTGTAAATATTTCTTTTCCTGGCACTCAACAGTCCAGAATAATCTCTCTAAGCACAGGCTGTTTTGTCTCTGTTAGACTGTCACTGATGAGCCTGAAATTTTGAGGATTTTCATAATTAAAAGAGTTTGTAATTGTTGCAAGAATATCTACACATACACGTATATTAGTCATCATTTCATCTTCTCCCCCTTAAACGTGGGAATATCCAGTCTTATAAACTACAGATGCCTAGACAGTTCTTGCAGAAGTGCATGGAAGTAATGAAAGTGTACAGCAAGTCATGACAACTTTAAGTGGAATTAGATAACACAGGAGCAAGTAAACTTTACACATTATTCCATTCACTTCATTTTACATTTGAAAATACAGCTTATCTAAAATTAGATGAAGCTGCCACAGCATTTTAGTCCATGATGGCATTCGAGATATAATTTCTCCTCTGAAAGCACTGTCATTTTTGTGGAATTCTGCAGGTGCTGTATGTTTGTGAGATCCAGGAGGTCTTAAATTTTGTTACAGATGTTTTTTACACTGGGTTTCATGCAAAGCCTGTAGTAAGCGATCTGTCAATTAAAGAATATGCCTCAGCAGTTCATCCTTTTCAAGTTTCCTTTTTATATGTTTAAACACAAAAAGGACAAGTCTAAATGCTGGTTATTTTCTTCTATGTTTTTCTGGGAGCAGCAGGAAATTATTTTCACACTTGATAAAGCTCAGCCTCCATAAGTAAGGCAATGAAGAGCAAACTACACACCAGAGTGTAAGGCAGTTTAGAGTTAAACTTGCAATACCAAGTAGGTTTTAGCAGCTTCTCTGAGGAAAAAAAAACTGAATTGTTTCCAAGGATTTTTGAACCAGCTTTTTGGGCTTCTTATATTGCCTTTACATTTTGTTGTAATTCATATGCTGGAAATCTAATTTGGAGTTGCACAAATGCTCTGACTGAGTAAAATGTCTGGGGATTAAGTTGTGACTTTACCTCTTCATTGGGAATGGCCAACTTTCCTGATGCTGCAAACTATAATATTAGTTATCCTCTTTGAGGAATGGAGGAGCCGTGGGAATTGTTTAGTGCCTTACATTTGATTGAGGAGTGGGTGTATGGTTTTTTTTTTTTTTGTTTTTTTTTTTGTGTTATGTTTTTTTCTGTGTTTTTGTTTGTTTGTTTGTTTTAAATTCTCTATAATGTGTACCATGGAACAAGTAAGTCCTGAATAACATTTACTCTGTCTAAGAAATCACTAAAAACTTATTTTCTCTCTGCTTTGAAGCCACCTATTTTTCTGTCCCTAGTTGCTGGAATTGATTAACTTTTACCCTTTACTCTGTAGTTACACACTGTACGTGAGCTTTCCTGTCACAGGAGGCCTAGCAATAATTCTCATCTGGTTATGAGCTTTGATATGATACGACCTGTGATTATTTAACAGGTTTTTTTAAAAAAACAAATACTGCATTCCCTTACTGACTAATTTGCTTTTCTATGGATTTTGGACAGCACTAAACTCCTCACAAGAATCACACTCGTTGAGCCGATTTGAAACGTGATTAAGAGCAGCCAGTTAGTTTCTGAATAAATGCCTGTTGATTATTTTTGAGAAAACACTCGCTACTTCTTTTAATATGTTTAGGTGTTGCTAATTTTTCTCCATGCATCTGGAAGAGCTCCCATCTGCATTTCTGATGGCTGCCATAGGGTGGTGCCAGGCTATCAGTATATACAGTAGGAGACAATGGTTTGGGTTTGAACAGATCAAAACCAAACGAGCTTTAAAATCTGATCTCGAACAATTTACAGTGCAAATAAATGAAGCGGCCAGTGCAAATAGTTACTCTGTTTTCTTTTTTTTTTTTTTTTTTTTTTTTACACTTAACATAAAGGAAAGGTCTGTCTGATATATACTTCATTCTGTGTGGCTGTTTGTGTGTGTGTATGTACAGGCATGCACGTATATGTGCACGCATGGGTGTAAAGTTTGACCTGAAATGTGTTTTGCCCTAAGGGTACTGATGTCTTGTTCTTGATCACATTGTACTAATGTGGCTTAGTTAATAGTCCTCTTAGCGTCTCTGTTAATATTCAAGCTTTTGTTGCCTATGTGTGTATTTATTACAAACCTGCTAAGTGTTAAAGCTGACTGGGGACAAATGATAGATTTCCAACTTTTGAGAAACAATATCTATCCTAATGCATGTTTAAGGAAGACTAATTTACTACCTTAAACTCAGCTCACAATTGAGTGCCCAATGAGAGCAAGGAAATATTAATATTTTAAGTCATGTTTTAAATATCCTGTATATTTGGTTCAAAAATATATATTATATTAATTATACAGATGTACTAATTTATTCTTTGAGCTATCTTACTCATTTTCCAAAGTTTATAATAACTGAGGAGAAAAAATTAGGCCTGTGGTTAATGAGGGATACAAATGTTTATTGAATGTCACATTTGAACAGCTATTGTCTGTGTCAGATAAAATTATAATAGTTGAAAAGAAAAAATATTATTGGCAATGCATTACATGAATCAGGATGGTCTAAAATGCTTGATTTCACATTTCTCTTTATATTCACATTTAATAAAGATTTTTATGTTCATAAAAGCGTATCTTTAGTGGGGGAAACATTAGCATTCACAATTCATTTGCTCTTGAACACCTTTTGTTAATATATGAATGAAATGCAGCATAGGGGCTGGCAACTGAACAAGCTAAAATTAAAAATGATTGAACTTATATGCATTTGTAGAGCTTTGGAGTTGCATGGAGAAAAACAGTAATTCTTCTGACAAATTTTAGATGGTGCTGTATTCTTTGCCACATAGTTGTAACTTAAAAAAAAAAAACAAAAAACAAAAACGAACACCCCCGAAAAACCAACCCAAATCAAATCCACACCAAACAACAAAATATCCCCAAATCTCATCCCACAATTCTTTTTCTTTCTAATTTAAAAAGAAAACTAACTTAAGCATAGCGTACTGAGTTGAATAATTTCAAATTCATACAAATAACTTTGGAGAATTGGTGTAAATAACCAAACCAGCCTAACATTAACCCTTTGTGATTCAGACTTCTTATCATACTAATTTTCCCCTCAGTGAATAGGAGTAAGACCCACTTGTATCTAAGATGCTGCACAGAGTGGCATTTTGAGGCTAAAAGCCTCTAAAATATTTGTAATAATTTAGATACTGATTATCCTGTCTAGACCTTTTACTCTTCACTAGACTTTCGTTTAAATGTTGGACCCTTTTTTTCTGATCGTAAATCAGTGGCAAATGTGCGGATTTGGACTCTCTGAAGTTTTACTTTGACAATGTTTTCTTAAAGCATTCCAAAACACTGAAATCCTGGAATGACAGGGGGGAAAAAAAAAAAATCAAGTCAAAGGTAAAAGCAAAAATTATTTATGGAGCGTTTTGTCTCTAGTCCTAAAACTGAGAGTACTAGTGGCAGCAGTGATGAGCTTAGCTGCTTCTTGTGCCTAATGCTTGTCGTGAAGTCAAATTTGATTGACACTTCATCATAAATTTCTATTCCTCATAACAAATATTTCTTTTCCTCTATTTGTAAGAGCCTTTTAAAGATGCTTCCTTAAAACAATGTAACAGTCATTTGCAGCTTTTATGGCATCTAAATCTATGCCGTTATGCTGGCTTGGTTCTACTGACATTTTAACATTGTTAATAATCACTGGCCATTTGTGTGTGCTGTGTAAAGGCATAATGTGCTTTTATATAAAACACTGTTATGAGGGCTCATTATCTTGTGAGGCAGCAGTTATAATGAAAATTAAACAATTTTGAACTTGCTTTGCCAAGTGTTTTTTAAATAAATTTAACCAGGCTGATTCACAGCTCCTACCTGGTTCTGCGGGGTTATATATCAAAGCTGTTGGAGAGTTGCATGCATAAATTCCTTCATGCAGTTGTAAGAGCTGTGTGCAATCCGCTTCTCCAAGCTCTGCTAAAACTGATCAGGAAATGCTTGTTTCACAGGCAAGATCCTGGTAGGGCATGAAATAAGTGTAAACCTTTGAAACAAGTCTCTGTGGTATCAATAGTTAAATGGACTTTACAAATGACCATTTACTCACAGTTAGCCACAGAAGTACTGGGGCTGCAATCTGTAAACTACTCCTGCTGTTTAAAGCTGGGTGGTTAAGAATTACCAAAATAATTGCATTTTTCAAGCTAAGAAAGGGTTGAGAACCTAAGTATGGGCTATTCAGTGTTTTGTTTATAGACTGCAAAGTTTTACTAAATATTATACGTAATGACATTTTTTCACAACTTCTTCAGTGTTTCTACATAAAATTATTTGAATAGGAAGTAGTTTAATAGTAAAGTGAATGACTGATGAGACATCCATGGTTTTAGCTTCCCCACGGTGTCTGCATTTTAGCAGAGTTGATCTAGCTGAGGATCTGGACATTTGAAATTCACTTTTAAAATTACTGTTGTTGAGCACCCTTTCAAAGCTGAGCTAACCAGGGCAGTTTGTGTAATTTCTGACATGTTTCCCTTCTGTTATGCATTCAACTAGATAGCCCTTATAGGACTTGTATTCAGCTGCTCCTCTGTCTTTTATTTTAACACAGCACTTAGAGACAGATTGTTCCAGTACAACAGTAGTAAGAGAAAGCAAATTTCCATTTTCTTTTTTTTTTCTTTATTGCACATATTTTAATTTGAAAGCTACCATGGCATGAAACAATAATTCGGAGAGACTCTGTTTCAAATTACCTTTCTTCATTAAAAAATAAAATAAAATAACCAGGAGGTCTAGCACATTATGTCACTAAGTCACACAGTAAGAGGGACCATCAAAGAATGGCGGGAATTATCACAGCAGCTTGCTCCTTGTTAGAAGCATTTACCTCATGACCCTTTCATTTGCCTACTGCCACTTTAGTTTAAGAGTGACAACACTGTATAGCACTCTGCACTTTCCGCCTCCCCCCCCCCTCGCCCTTTCCCTTAGCACCAGATGCCTTTGTAAAGCAGCCTGGTGAAGGAGTGAACAAAACCTTGTGGGATAAGTCTGACACTGGAAGTTAATGATTATCAGTCGAAACAAAACACTTGTTTACATGTTGTAGTCATTAGAGGTTCCAGTCAGTCATACCTCGGCTGGGATTCCTGCCAAATGTTTTGAGGGTTCTTTCACAAGCTGTGCAGTTTTGTAAATACAAAAGCACTCTTATTAAGCCTTTTTAGTATTAGACTGTGCAATTAAGATTACGGGTAATTAGATTCCTTTATTTGGAGTAGAATGGTCCAAGATACACACACAACTTTCTTAGCCACAGGATACCATCGTATCTCTATTTGGGTGTTCCATTACAGCTCAATGACTAAGAGAAACTCTCTTGTCTTGTGCACATTTTTTCTTTATTAAAAATTGCACTCAAAACTTAGGGTGGTATGGATTTTTCCTCACCTTATTGTCAGCACCTCCTTCACAGCTATAAAACTTTCTTTTTTGATTAGCATGTCTCAATTTGCTGGAAACATTTTGCTTGCATCTCTTTTAGTATTGCTGGCTTTTCATTTCAGCCTTATTACAGCTAGGACTAAGGAGGTGATTTGGCTATGAAGGAATTTAGGAAAATTTCCAGTAAGCTAAAGATGATTTTAAGTTAACTGCAGGATAACAGAGTTGTAGAAATGAATGTTTCTTTTAACACCTGTGAATTAGTCCATACCTGAATAAATAAATGATCCCTTTGGTATTTGAAGTTGGTATAAAACAGCTCAAATTTCACGACTTTCTTGTAAACACTTTAATCACGCAAAAATGCATCTAATAGAAATAATCGTGTGAGCCGGTGAACCTGTTCACGTGCTCTTCTGCTTAGGGAGTATTCTCTGCATTGAGTATGATGGTAAATTATTTAAGGTTTGGGAGGCCATTTTTTCGTAACTGTGAATTGTAAGACAACTGAATCATCCATACATATTTTATCTCTATTTTTTTCCTTTGCCAGGGAAGATATCCGTTTTAGTTGCTCCAGTGCAGGACTGCTCGCTTTGACATTTCCCGGTTGTCTGTAGTGCTAGGCAATAATTAAATATCAGGTGCATAAGCTGCTCTTTAATTTGACATGTGTGCTCCAGGCAATAAACACATGCAGTGCAACGTGGGAGTGTAATTGCTAAGGAATAAAATCTTGTACCAAGTGAGATCATTGTATCAGGTACTGTGTGACAGCTCATTTGATCATTATGCCCAGGCTAAAGAGGTTGCCTAATTAGTTTCCATTAAAACTCACCCTTTAATCAGGAATTATTCTTGCATAAAGAATGTCACTTGGTCCAGATGAATGAACAATGGTTCCCCCTTGAGATTCAACTATCTGTTACACTTGGGATGCCATATGTCTTTTCAAACAATTCAGCTACAACAGTACTTTGTGAGTTTGGATCTCACAGCACTATACCGTATTTGCATTCCTAGATACTAGCTAGTATTCTGTGGAAAATCAAATGGCATTCTGTATATACTTCATCAAGTCAGAGAAGCTATGTTCATGCAGAAGTGTGTTGTAAACACACAATGACTAATGGCCTCTCTTAACTAATGTGTCTAGTTGTTGTATATATTTCATTAGTGACATGCATAGCGTATGTGCTATTACCTGGAGCTAGACTTTGGTTTCTCACCTAGAAACGTCAAGGTTCATCTAAATTTAATATTTTGAAGGGAAATAACTCCCTAGGTTTTTTCTTCTTGTGACAATAGCTTTGTCAGTTGAAGATGATCACAGGAGTAGCTGTGCTTTTTCTTTTCTCTCCCCCCCAAAAAATCTTCATGTTGAATGCCTTCCCCCTGCTCCCACAAGACAGGTGCAGATTACTAGGTTCATGCACATCACAGATGTAGAGCTTAGTTGTTGGGTATGTTTGAATCTGAACCATTTCTGCAAGTTCCAAGCTGCCCAACAGAGTTGACTCATCTGCCACATAGTAACTGCAGTGAGTGGCTCATCTGAGCTGACCAGAAACTGCTCTCCAGGAGAGGTTTCCCTCCCTGGCAGTACAGACTGGTAGGCCAGGTGGAGAGAAAGAGATTTTTAAGTCAAAGCTCAGCACTTGCAGTCAGTGGCTTCAGTCAGCTCCCTTGATATATCTGCTTGTACAGATGTGAACTTGTTTAGTAATGTTTGCAAAATGCCATGGGCTGGACTGGCAATTTGAAGTCTAGTGATAGAAAGAGCTACTAGGTGCTCTTCCTTTCCCCGAAGGTGTCCTGGGGCAGTGTCTAAGCTTCCCTTCTGTAGTAGAAGGATGACCCTACAACATGTCCATGTCTGCACTGACTGTCTCTGCCAAGTGTGGTGTCCAACTACTTTTAATCAATGGTTTATGAGGCATCCAGATAAATAGGTCTCAAAAATACTTCCAAATTTTTATTATTTTTTAGCTCAGACTGTAGCAGACACCTGTTGTGTTTGGAGGAATTTAAAAATGTTTTGTGGGCTTTGTGTACCCCGTGGCAATGCCTTTGATAGAAACAACAGCAACCTAAGGTTTTGTGAAAGATTGCCACAAACATTAAACGTGCTCCAGGTTCACTCTTGGCTCTGGTAAGTCTGAGTGCTCTAACCTTCATACTTAAACACAAGGCATATGAGCTTTCACACTGCAAGTGTATTCAAGGTAACAGAAAAACATGAGTGCAAAGTGGAATTCAAATCCTTAATGCTTCTCGTTGCTATTGCTCTCAGTGCCCCCATTCTCCATACCCAATATACGATGTGTCATACCCACAGTGAGTGAAGCAGACAGGAAAGTGGCTAAAGCACATGATTAACATCTAGAATCTGAAGAGAAATGGTTTGATGTTCTAATGTGACTCTCTGAATAGCAGAGGCTTTAAATTTATTGGTTTTCATAACTTGAGCTACGTGTTTAGGAAAATTAGTATTCAATGTTGTCTAAGAGCTGTCCACCTTTACCTAATACTTTCTTTGTGGCTGTGGTCAGTCTCCAATACATCAGAGGAAGATGGAGAAAAAGCAATAAATGATTCTGTGAGCACAGAATTCTGATTTCCTCTGGCTTCCTTCTGGTTAATCCATACTATTTTGGCGTTCTCACATATATTTTACACCCCCTTGTAGTATTTTCAGCAAACATTCTTCTCTTTCATGTTCTCAATGCCATTCCTGATTTCTTTCCATGTCCCCAACTTGTATTTTTCCAGGCTTCCGGAGAAATATGTTGTATCCGATTCAGTTACAGACATCGATTGGTGTCAGTTACTGTCTCTTGACTACAAGTCAAAGAGGATTTGTTGCATCTTAGTTACTTCAAACCCAACAAATGCCTAGAGGGGCTCCATGATGATGATTTATGCAAATACTTTAGTGAAGCTCCTAGATGGTATCTAGACTTCTCTGGTGGTATGCAGTGATAAAGATCAATTATCA
Source organism: Chiroxiphia lanceolata (assembly GCF_009829145.1). Lineage (NCBI taxonomy): Eukaryota > Metazoa > Chordata > Aves > Passeriformes > Pipridae > Chiroxiphia > Chiroxiphia lanceolata. Next base: position 13,209,508 of record NC_045642.1, read on the forward strand.
CTAGAATGATCTGAATTATCTGGCCATAATATCTTTATTTTTAAGGAGGTTATTGATAGCTCCAAAGCAAGGAGATATGTCTAGTAATCATAAATGAGGTGCCTTCTCCTTTTCTGCAGGCCTCTCTCTTGGAAGCCCGTGTGTTGAAGAACACACAGAGTCTTTGCAGATTATTGATCTCAGGGCAATCCTTTGGCAATAAAGACTAACATAACTCTTAAATGAAAGCAATTGGAAATGTAGTAGCATAATGGGGAAGTGCAAATGCTGAATTAATAATGGGTAAATTTAATAGCATTAGTAACAATAGTGGTACTATTTGGTACAAAGGGCAACCTACCCAAGAGGTGAGTTTTGTTCTGTCTTGAATCAGGTTAACCTCTTTAACCAGTCAGCTTTTATGCTAATCTTTGTGGTTTTTTTTTTTAAGTTTTCTTTTTTTTTTTTTTGTACCATTTTTGAGAAGTATTGGTAAAGATTTTCCTTTTTTTATATACGTAATCTCTTCTGTTTTCCCTACAGGACTGAACGTTATTCTACAGGTTATTTATGATTTATGGTTAAAAAAAAAAAAGAGTAACTTAAAGTTACAGTTTAAAAAGAGTGGTTTTGCAATCTTTATTCTCGCATAGTGATAGGGGACATGGGAACATCTAAAATCCCTGACTGTGTGTTGCGTGCAGGAGCTCTAGCATGTTCCCTCCCTCTTCCCCCTGTTTCCTCTGAAAAAAAAAAATTTCCAAGTTTTCAAAATTTCCTTCTGCAACTATATTTTTCACTGCAATTGTGGCTTTGCCTGGATTTTAGTCCTACATCGTAGGTCTGTGTTCTTTCTGCCTGCTTCTTTCTCTGTGTTCTTATCAAAGTTGGATAGACAGAACACACAGAGTTATCCCATAAGAGTGTATCTGACTGATTTATAATATTGAGACTATTATTCAATTTTTGAACTTTCTGAAGATAACAAGATGTTTCTTTTTTAAATACAATGCTGTAAATCAATACGAGTTCATTTTAGACTTGACCCAGTTTTACTTAAAGGTTTATGAACTTAGCAAACTTGGCTCAAATACTGATGAAAAGCTGTACTGAGATGCATCACATTATGATTAAAATCTTGATGAAGCCCTACTCTAAGTATATCTAATTATCTTCAGTAGCAAGCTTAAACCAGAAATGACCTAAGAAAAATACTTCTACTATAAACAAATACAGGGGCTAAAACCAGTTTTGGTTGACCATTCAGGGCTCCTTTTACTTTCTCTGAACCTCTTTGCCAAGATCTAAATTTTACATCTTTTCCGCAAAACACATTTTCCCTCTACAAATACATATGTTTATCTTTGTATTATAAAGTGGGAACTATTTTTATTGCTCTTGTTATTAATCCAAGTAATCTTTTGTGTTTCTATAAGAACTTCACTAGAGTGGAATCAAAACATTGTTTAGTATAGAATTAACCTTTCCCATACGCAAAAAGCAAACTAAACTGCATTCAATATAAATAGAGTAAAAAACCATCAGCATTACTCTATGTAATATCCTGATACTTTACAGCCCTTTTGGACCAGAACATATCAGCCATACTTCAGAAGCCTTCATAAACTTGTATAAATGTTTTCTTTTGCAACAATTTTTCAAAGTTTCCAGTAACAATTATTCATTGGTCTCTTGTGAGTTGTAATGCATGGATTGAATATTATCAAGGAAAATAAACTGGTTTTGTTTTATTTCTCTGAAGTGCTTTCTAAAAGAATTCTGTTCAAAATGTACCCATTGGATCATGTTCTGCCCTTGGCTATGGTATCTGATAAAACGCCACTGACTTTATTACTGTCCACTTTGGCGTATTTCCAGGTGCTCCAGGCTGCCAGTGTAACTAAGGAGGGCAAAAGAAAAAACCAACCGTGGCATGTCTTGCTTCGGAGAGAGCTGCATTATTTATCCTCAGTGAGGCAAGTACAGTAATTCACACATTACACACACTAAGACAGAATGAATCCTAAAGTCCTGTAGTAGAAGTTCCCCCTTGCAGAGCTCCCCTGCGAGGTACTTCCCGGAACAGTCAGCTGCAAGCCCTTGTGCGTGGGGAACAGTGCTCAGATTCAGCTTGTGGCTTCCCAGGAGTGTGAAAAAATATTACTGTGCAGGTCAAGGATCAGGGTGAGTCCTGCTATGAGAAAGAGAGGGACTGGGCAAGGACACTGAGGTGTTGGACTCGCTGATTCTGTATGGATGGAAAGGATGAGGGCAGCAAACAGTCTTGTAGTGAGGAGGACTATGTGCCCTAACCCACCCCAGTATCCCTGCTGGGGCTCTTGTAGAACTGAAATAGGTTCAGGGACAACAGCCATTTTTGATGTGCAAACTGACTACCAGCCTAGGAAATGGCCAAAATTCCTTATGCTCTCTTATATCTGGCCATAATTGCTCTCCTCCTCTAAGGAATCTTGACTGGGGAAAAAACCCAAAACAACAAGAAATATGGATCTAGAAATGTTTCTCCATTATTTCCAGGTTTAGTCTGGAAGGCCTAAGTCTAATCTACATGAGAATAAAGAAATGAAGATGTTTTGCAAAAAATGTGAAATGGCATATCATTTGCTAAATACTATCCCTGTGCGGCTGCTCTATCATGAAACAAAAACAATTTTGCTTTGGAATAACTGCTGTGGGAAAGAATTTATTTCAATTGGAATATATTCTGGAAATTTTATCAGTGTATTTACTTAATGCTTTCCATCTTTTCTCTCCAACGATGAAGTTTTGTGTTTTTATTACTTTTGAAATTAATGCTGCTCTCAAAATATGTCATTCGGGAAGAAATAGCAAATATACTGAATTTCAAGATAAAAGTGTTAGAACCGGGACCAATCAATGTGTTTTTTTTTTTTGAAATATACAGAACTTAGAGTAGGAAGGATAGACAGATCATCCTTAAACATCAGATTAGTACAGCTAGAATTATGTCAGAAACTCTCATTTTAACAAGATGATGTATCAACTTTTGAATTTGCTCTAAAAATATAGAAACTTTATACATGCTATTCCTTCATTTTACAAATATTGTTCTCTAACTTTTCAAAAAGCCAATTTTCAGGGGAGGTTACATCCTAAGTTCAAAGAACAGTGTGCATTTACAGCTGACTAAATTTTGAAAGCTTTTGCTGTTCATTCTTTCCCATAGAACATTGAACACATAATATTCACAGCCCTCATGATAATAGGTTTGTTGGGACAGGGAAGGCATCTTTCTTTCTTGTTCCATCTGAGTTAATATGTTTGGTTTAGCCACTTGAGAAATAAAGTTGGCATCTACAACCTCTTGTTTAAAAGGTGTCTAGATCCCATCCTCTGTGGTCTGTCAAGAGTGGTTATGGAGGGGTCTCTTTCGAGCTTTGAGGAAAAAGAATTTTATTCATGTCTTAAACTTAGTTTAAAACCAAGTATCATATATTACTGTTATTTTTTTCTGTGTCTTGTAAAGATACCAACTGCTAAAATAGGACAGATGTACATGTTCAGTTGGATTGAGAAGTGAAGCAGAAGCACACAGATTTCACAAAGGGGACATGGAAGATCTCTAATGCTTTTCCTTACAGGAAAAAAGGCACTAGTGTGGGTCTTAGAAAGTGGAGTATAAGCTTTTGATGGCAAATGACTGGAAACATATTTTTCATTTGGCCAAAAACAGTGTAATAACTAATATCTGAAGGGAATAAAAGAAGGATCAATACGTGCAAGTACTTTTGTTATTTAAGCAGTTGGTAAAGTGGTATAGTTCTTTTAAGCCACAAGAAGACACAACCATTATTTTACCTGGAAAATAACATAAATAAGAATTTATATATTTATGCACCCTTAAAGAAAAACACAAATTTATGCACTTCACAATTTTAATGCTTATGTATGTTGGCAAATTCTAAGAACTTGTTTGACATGCATGCAGTTTGCATGTTATAGCTACAGGATGCTTGGCTGGAAAGTTGAACCAAGAATAGTATCTAGGCCGACTACAGTCACAGTGCAAGAAAGAGTTGCGTGGGTAGGCAAATGGCCCTACTGCTACTCCACGGCTCTAACGTGGCCCCAAAAGGCTCCAGCTGGCTGATGTTGCTGGAGAAGTCAAGAACATGATGTGCTCTGTGGTTATTGCTGGCAGGGGGCAGCTGCACCCACTCCTGGCAGCAGATCTGGTACAAGGATAGGCTCTCCCGTGGGATCTCCAAGGCTTCTGGCCTCTTGTCATTGCTCCCCTGCCTTGACAGGAGTAGTTTTGCCTCTTCTTTCTCTGTTTGGCAACTCTGTTTCTGTCCACTTACTTGAAAGAATTCCAAATTACATATGCAATATAATGTTCTAAGTTTTAATTATGTTTTATTGAAATATGAACTGCCTGGATGAGCTCTAATGTGAGTGGGAAACTGGTAACACCAACAGGCTGAAAGGATTACTGGTTCAGGGTGGCATTCTTCAAGAGTCAATGCTATGGTCAAGGTGGTTTAATGTCTTTGTTACTGAGCAGAATGTGGGATGGAGTGTACCCGCACTGAGTTCACAGGTGACAATGTATTGAAAAGTCCAGCAATACAGAGCTGCCTTGGCTTGCTGGAGGACTGGAGTAACAGGAATTTCATGAAGTTCAAAATAGCCTGAAAACAAAATTCCTAGATTCCTAGGATTGGAGGCTGGCAGGGATACACTTCTTTGGGAAACCACTTGGAGCCTTGGCCAATGACAAATCAAATTGGGGTCAGTTGTGTGTACTTTTGTCAAGAAAGGTCAGCAACATTAGTGTTGGCAAGAGAGCAGAGAGCAGGCTGAAGGAGGTGAGTGCTCCCCTCTGGTGAAAGGGAGATGGTATTTTAAGTGCTGTCTCCAGTGTAGGGCTTGCTGGTAGACAGTAGCAGAGAGGCTTTTGCAGCAGGTGTCTGACAAAATCACTGTGGAGGCTGAAGCACATGAAGTACAAGGAGTGTCTTGAGAGTTGGTTCAATCTGAGGAAGAGAAGATGAATCATACTGCTGTCTTCAACTCTTTAATAAGCTATAAAGAAGACAGACTCTTCTTTAATGTGCCCAGCAAAATAAAACTATTAGCATTGTTTATCAGTGAGTTGTGAGTGCCTTTTCTAAACTCTTTGTCCGTATTAACATCAGGCTTGAATGTAAGGATTTTTAAATGATGCATTAGTGTTAAACATGTAAGACAAAAACTACTGATATAAAAACTTACATTACTTCAGTGCTAGAGGTATAATAATTTAAGTCATGTCTGTACAGATTGTAACTCTCGTCACAAGTCAAACCGTGTTTTTAGGTACTGTTACATGAGTTACTTAAATTCAAGTTGATGTGCTTTGGTTTTAATCACGTTGGCTGGTCAGAAACTTTGATAGCAGCTACAACTCAGCTAAAATCAGATTCTTGGTCGAAACCTTGTTTATAGTGGTTCCATTGAGCACTTTCCACTAGCCAATGCATGAAGAAAAGGATGTAAATCCCATACTGAATGAGACTTAACTCCTCCAAAAGAAGAAAGAAACGTCTCAGAAATGGCCGAATTGTGGTGTAGGCCATAAGTACTAGTGCATTATGTATGGGGCTTTCAGAAGATGTTGTACTTGAAGGCAGACCATTATCTTTGAATGGGGCAGGGTAGCATGTCTTCTTCTTATGTCTAATAGAGGATGAAAGTAGTCGTGTCCTCTCCCTTCCTTACACTGTCTAGATTCAGGTAGTGGTGAGGAAGTTGAATTTTCCAAAGCCTTCTCCCATGAACATGTTCTTCTCATTTCTGTCTTATCTTTATTTTGTCTCTTCATCCAGAGCTCTGCTATTTCTTTGCTGCCTTCCTGTGTTTAGAGAAATGGAAGCAAACGAGCAATAAAGGGAAGGATAGATATTGTTCTTGATGGTCTGCTCTAAATCCTGAGCTCTGCTTCAGGAAAGCTTGCCATTGCATACTGCTGTGTTAACATCTGATCTGGAGCCTGGCCTGGGAGGATCAGCAGCCTGACTCTGTGCACATTGTTCTCACCTCCTTTGATAGTAAGACAGGGATGAACAAATGAGGGAACGAAGGATCAGAGAAGCTACCACATCTCAGTGGCTCTTCGCTGTGGGAAGGCAGTATTAGAATGGGTAAGCAGAACTTATGCAGAGATCATGTCATTCCCCAAGGCTGCAAGAGTCAAAAATCAGAATAGTAGCAAAGCAAGGTCATCAGAGGAACTGATTGCAGAGCCCCAGGGTCTGTAACTTTCTTTGTGTATTTCTTTGCTAAAAAATTCTGTTAGGAAGCTTATTAGAAGAAAGAAACCTTCAAATGTCATCGATGACAATAGCTGGCAGCTACAGAGAAACTTAAATTTTAGTATTTCAGGAGTCATGCAAATAGCTATTTCAGTGAAAGAAGAGGGAATTAGTTCAGGTTTTACAAAGAATCTCCTGAAGTGAAGATCACTAATGAGTCATTTGTAATTGTTGTCAGATCACTGGCCAGCAGAGGAATTTGCAGTCAGGCATTGATATTGCTGCCTATTAACAGCTATCTAATTAGTAAGAGAAGTTCTGGGCTTTACGTGTGTCATCTCTCCATATGAAGAAGTTTTCTGGAATTATCAGGTGCATACTCATTATTGTCAAACAGTTCATGTGTCTTTGAACCTAAATATTTTCTGAGCTTTTTCAAAAACTGATTTAAAAGACACTTATGTTTTTCTCTGTACCTCTGTTAAAATTGACTGGAATTGTGGCAGTCCTTTATCTGGAACTGTGAAGATATAGGTCAGATTACAACTAATAAGACATGAGAGAGGGACCTAAAGTGCAAGGTAACAAGCATGCTGAAATTGTAAGTGACTCATGGAATTGCAGTTTTCAATTATTCTTTTTAAAAAAAGAAAATAACCTTGCTACCTACCCTTTAAAATATCTTTGTTCCTGACTGCTGCTCTTCTGTAATGAAATAGCTGTTTATAAACAGTTTGAAATGCTTTTCATTCGACTTCCAGCTGGAGTCAAATGCACAGTTTGCAGACTTTTACAAGCAAGCCTAGAGAATGGTTGAACAGCAGTCAAAATATTCAGCTAAGACATGTAACTTTAATCTTCAGCAAGTTAATTTTTCTTGACTGAATAACAATAGACCTCTCAGCCAGCATCGAGTGCTGACTTTAATGGGTGGTGTGCACATGTGCCTGTCATCAAACCTGGCCCAAGAAACCCGAGGTGGTTAACTTGCCGTTTAGAAAGATAAACAGTCTATTCAATTTAGAATAGAATAATAGTAATTTAACGTACTTGAGCCAAAGTAATTACCTTTTGCTGTTTCCACAGCATGAAATTACAGTCTACAATAATTTTGAAATATTGACTCTTTCAGGCATCTGATGTTAGGAGTGTTTCTTGAATACATTGTGCTGGAAGAAAGTGAAGTTTTTTGCATTCCGATGAAGAGTAATTTGACTTCTTTTTAAATACGGTATCTACTGTGTCATTTGGGGCTGTCTAGCAGCTGCAGAGGAGTTGCCACTGAAATTCCTCATATCTGCACCTCAGGTGCCATCAATTTCTCTTTATGTTTTACAAATTTCTAATATGTAAAGTGTGCATATTCCTGAAAAAGTCTTTTTCCTGGTTTTCTTTGAGTTTTCTCTTATTCTTGCATCTTATTGAAAGAAATCAGTTTTGCATGGAGAGCACCATTAATAATGAAATGCAGTCCGTGAGCTTTTTAAAAGTCTATTTCTTCCTTATAAATAAATGGTAATTTGTTTTAAAGCATCATTGCACACAGTGTTCAGCTGGCTCTCATGCATTCGATTATTTTAAATAAATGTACCATAAATGGAACAAGTTCTTTCTAATTTGCAATGATATGCAACATTTTTCAAAAAAAAAAAAGAGAGAAAAAAGAAAAACTGTAAAATTTGTTCTTAACTACATCTCATTAATGTGAAGCTGTTCAATGACCTGTAAAGATTAAAGAATTAGTGAATTGGTAAAATTATCAGAATGAAAAATCTGTATAATTTTGATTTCAATTTAAAAATCTGCTAAACAGTCTGGGGGCTTTAGAAAAGTATATTACTTTTTAATATCAGTTCCACAAATGTCCTAGTATCAGTGTTACAAATGGAGTGAAATAAAGGCAACAAATAGTATGTTTAAATGTATAGTGTTACACATTCTGTTAAAGCTGTTTTTTTTTTTTCTTTCATTAAAACAACTGAAGACATTTAATTAAGTGACCACTCTGCTAAGTGGAGCAAAAATTAATATACATAAATGAATTTATGTGTGGGCAATGATGCATAATTAAGAATATGCTTCAATAAGGAGTTGAGGAGAAAGAAAACAGTTTAACAAGAATCTTTGAGACTATTTCCTCCTGAATTTTTAAAGTCAGACAGGCATAGGATTTACTTATTGGCAGCATTTCAACGAAAATATGTGACAAAAATGTCTTAAAAATACTGGAGCCATAGTATTATGGGACAATGATTTATTGAAAGCTAGTCTTGACCAGAAAAATTGTCTTACTGTCTTGTAACTGTTGCATCTTGCTCAGCTTGATAAAAATGCTCCCTTTAGGCATATCTCGTCTCTGACAGACTTTTATTCAAAACTCACTGAAGTTCTCCTTATGGCAAGATATGTCAAAATTCGAGTGATAGAAAACATTATATGAAAACTAAAAGATGATGTGGAATATAAGTGCAAATTGAAGGAATATACCTTTGACATGGGATGATTGTACTGATCATGTTATCTTAGTTATAGGCTAAGTTATAGGCTGTTTGGGATAGAAACTCATCTTTATGTTGCTTAGTAGCTGGAAGAAGTTGGAAAGAAGAGGAGTGAATTTCCTTTCTTAAGTGAAAAATGGAGTAATTTTAGTTTTAGATCCTTGAATGTTTCATGGCAATCTATATAGTTATCCTTTGTGGAGGGATAAGTTGTGGTTGGGTTTTTTTATGATGCAGTAGTCAAAAGACGTGCTTTGAACCACCATCATTTCATTCAGATGGGGTTTCAGGCAAATTCTCCATATTTTCCCTGTCTGGTGAGCAAATGCCAGAATGGTGAACATAAAGCTTTTTTGTGTTGCCAGTCTTGCACTGGAGTATATAAGGTATGTAGTAATGGAAAATCAGGCCTGTTTTGCCTTTTCTAACAAATACAAGAAAGTCCATTTGGATTTTGGTTTTGTGACTGTTTCTGTAAGACTTGTGACGGTTGCCTTAACAAAGCCCCGTGCTTTGTGTGTTACAGATTTCTGACATTTCATGTGGTCAGTCACAGCTGACTCCAGCCCTGTTTACTGTTCTCAAAGAGAAACAAAGTAGGAGGAAAACTGCAGCATCCGCCTACACACCTCTTGTCTGATGCTGCAAAGCGAAGGAGAGAGCAGCACAGAAAGCCCTCCCCGCATGACTTGCCTCTCCCACTCCAAGAAATCAGCAGCTGCCATTCTGGTGATGTTCAGGTTCAGCTGAACTCCCACCCCACTGAAAAAAAATAAACTCCTTGACCCACCATAGTATTTTATTGGCGAGTTTAGTTCAGTAATGAGAGGGGACTTTGGGGAGTACAAAAGCTGGAGTCCCTAAGGCCACGTATAAAGAACAGAAAAGCAACGGTTCTTTACTATTTTTTACTAATAAACACATGTAACAGTAACTGCCATTACTTAATTACTGCAAAGCAGTTTTAAACAACTGGCTTAACACTGTATTAACACAACATAAAAACAACCGCACCAGGAGTATCACTCGTCATTATTGGGCATGGCCCTATTGAAGCCAATGGCATGAATTTAATAGGTACAGGGTTTGGCCCTTTAGGCCCCCGTTAGTCTAGGAATTCATTGCCTCATATTCAGGTTTTCCACTGCCTTACAGCTCCAACAATCTTATTTTCATGAACCTTCACAGTGTTTCTATTCCTAAATAAGCATGTGCAAGTTTTTTTCACGATACCTATGGAATAAGAGCTGAATTTCTTTAACCGGGGCGTTTGTCTACTTCACTCTGAGAGTGGGTAACTATAGAACAACCTCTGCCTTCAATGTGTAGAGCTATTCCCAGAGGGCAGATTACATCTCATTGCTTAGATTTTCAGAGGCACTTAATCACAGTCCTGTGATTGCCGCTAGCTGTACCTTTTCTGTGAGGTTCTGTGTAGTTCCAGGTCAGTTTAGTTTCTCTGTACCTGTGATATTTTTCCATCTATTTTCTTGTTCTACTAGCTCAGTTCTGGAAGCATGCTGTGGCTTCCATGAGTGTCTCTATCAAGATGTTTGGTTCTTATGAAAGCAAAGGAGATGAACTGAGCAGATGAGAAGAGATGACCCCTCTGTTTCATCAGCGACATTTTTTATCCTCTGTGGTGTTAAGAACCGCGAAATGGGGAGTCCACGAAAGAAAGAGCAAATGCTTAGAAGGTATTCCTTTCCAATGGTAGATGTTGCTTTCAGGGTTGTAGGGGTGAGACGGGGGGTGAAGAAGAGAAGAAGGGTTGGTAATAAGTGGCAGAAGGAGAGAGGTGCTTTGAGGCAATATAAAACTGAGTAGCAAGCTATTTGTTCAGTGTGCGGCGTTTCCATCATTAGAGATTAAAATAATAACAAATTCCCCCACTGGCTGTCAAAAGCTCATGCATCTTGCCCTGGTAAAAATTTCTGTATAATCTTTCATCCTGCAATGTTGCCAGCATTCTTCTTTTTTTCATCTACTTTCAGAATATTTTGATACAAAGCTGGACAAAGGACTTTTCTAATTACTGGAAGTTTTGTAAGTGTTGTGCAGGGATCTACTACATGAACTGATGATTTTTTTTTTTTTTTAAAAGTGCACTGATACTAAAGGCAAAAAAGTACTTATGAGTTAAGTCAGTTCAGGATATGAGAAGGTAGAGAAAAATGAAGTGCCACAAGGATCAGTTTTAGGACTAATTCAATTTAATATATATCTTAGTGATCAAGAGGAAAAAACACTTGGCAAAAGCATTTAAGATGCCAAAATAAAAAGGGTGGTCAAAATAAAGAAAGAAGGCAATTTAGTTAAGAATTATGTGGATAAATTAAATTAATTCTATTTATGTAGCTATAATTCTGGATATTGGAGCTGTATAAAACTAGGGACAAATATATTTTAAAAATATAGTACTGAGAAGTTATATCATTGTGTTGTGTTTTAAGGATAGAAAATACTGTAGATGAGAAGTATTTGGGAACATGTTAAATATTTCTAACAGCATAATACTTGGAAACAGGAAACATACTCCCTGGGCTTTTTGTGCTGCTTGATTTACAGATGAAAATTGTCTCTCTCCAGGTGCGAGCACTTCCTATTTACTTGTTTTGTGATAGCAGCTTGAACCTGCATGCTGCCATTCTTCCTAAACCCGTGCAAAAGAAAGTATCCAAGGATCACAAGAGCTAAACTATTTGCTTTTTACTTCTTTTAATAATTTTAGGAAATAATTTTTCTATTTTCTAATGTATTTAGAAGACTCCAGCCTTGTGCTCGTCATCTCTGACCATACTTGCAAATTTCCCCATAGTCTTTATGGAAGGACAGAGAACAACTAAAACACTGTTTTACAGTGTTTCTGTCAGTCTAGTTGGGGCACATGGAATTCTGGACATAGTTATTGATGAGGAATATCAGCTTCTGAATTCAGCTAATGTTCCTCCTTTTTCATGAGCAAGATTGTCATTAGGAAGTGGTCTCCTTTGAGTCCCTTTCACAGACAATATCCCTACATATAGAGGGTCAGATTCTTTTCTGACATAACACTGAAGATTTTATCCACTGACTAAAGAGAACCAAAAGGTTCTTTTTACATTGGCCCAGTAAGAAGTGCAGGTGAGAATGAATGGAGTTATAAATACCATTCATGGCAAGTACCAGCTAATAAGACCCACTTTCAGATGAGACACCAGAGATTCTGTGCTCCTCTTGAATTGAGCTGAGAGTTTGATGGTAATGGGGAAGAGAGAAAGCACTGACAGCTCTCCAGGCTAATGAAGGCATCACTGCAATCATGAGATCAGTTGGTGTCCAGCTGGGAGTGAGCTGATACAGTCAGTATGGCTTTTGTTTAACTCCACTTTCTGCTGCAGTGAAGTCTGGTCAGAGGGGAACCTTGACTGCATCTGAAGTACTTGTGGGAGGTACACTGTGGTCCACCACCTGGCTCATGCAACAAATTACATTACTGGGGAAAGCAGGTTCTTAACAGAATGGGAAGGAGGAAGGTCAGAAAACATTTCTTGATCTGGGTATTCAGATGCATTTTTCAGCTCAAATAGCAGCTATGCTTTAGCTTTGACCACATCAGGTCAGTTGTTTTAGTTACCCTGGAAATGACTGCACAAGCCCTCTTTGAAAAATGTAATCTGATCTTTTTGTACAATGTTATGTACGTAGATGTCAAGGGAAAACCCCTATGACAATGTTCGTGGTTTTAATAAGGCAATTTTTTTTCTTTTTTTAAGCAGAATCACTTGGTGACTTGACTTCTTTGGGGATCAGGCCACTTTACCTGTTTTCAGGGTATCTACCAGTTTTCCAGTGCTTTTGTTTGCATTAGCAGATGAAGAGATAGAATTTGTGTAGATACCACTCTATTTGCTTTACACATGGTCCTTTGAACTTAAGTTTCTCTCTTGCTTTCTGGATGTAAAGTATTATAAAAGACTGAAAAAAATAGGGTGGTGGGGTTTTTTTTCTGTTTTTTTGTTTTGCTTTGGTTATTTTTTTGTTGTTGTTTTTGGGAGTTTTGTTTTTGTTTTTTTTTTTTCTTTGTTTTGGTTTGGTTGGTTTTTTTTTTTTTGGTTGGTTGTTTTTTTTGTTTTGTTTTGTTTTTGGGTTTTTGTTTGGGTTTTTTGTTTGGGGTTTTTTTTGTTCTTAGAATTTCATTGAAATTTCCCAGAAGTTTTTCTGGTCTGAATATGGCAGGGGAAGAAAAGGGAATTTGTATTTCCCCAGAAAGGAAAAATTCTGTGAAGAGAATTTGTTGGAATCTCATGGGAAGTAATTTGAAAAAATCACTTCTTACCTAATTAATTCCACCTAAGCTGCTTTTCAACATGAGGTTTGCTGCAGGAAGGTAAACTTTTCATCTGTCATTAAGATTTGCCATTGTATTACTCTGTTGAAATGTTCACATCAGATTTCCGTAATGAATATTTAGAGATCCAAAAATCTGTAAGTCATTTTGTATTGAAAATACAGTATCAGTATTCCAAAGCTGGTGAAGAGAAAACTCTCCTAATTATGAGAAATATTTGTGAATTTTAGATTTGCAACCTAATTTTGCGTATTTGCCATAACTCTCCATTAAAACAAAGCATCTGGAGGAGACTGAGGTTTGATTGCTGGCCTTTTGAATGCTTCCTGTTCCCCCTTCCCCTTCCCACACACATTTCAACCCTACCTTTGGGAATGTAACTGCTCCTAAAGGTGAAAATTAAGCAAAAAGAGAGAAGATTAGCTGTTCATCAGTAGTATTCCAAACTGTACAAACCAAAATGAAATTGTATGCAAAAGGTGGGTCATTCTCTTTCTTCTTTCTCCTCACGGAAAGAAAATTTTGCTTTCTACTCTTCAATCTTTCACTTGCATAAAAAGTGCAAAACTTGCATGAAAAGTGCTCACCTATTACTAAAGTGAAAATAGTCTATTTAATCCCCAAATAATCCAAATTTTAGCTAATGGGCCAATATAATGTATTTGGTGTAAACATATGAGGTGTGAGGGAATGATTTGTTTTAGTTCTGTACGAGAGTAGAAGGAAATTGTTTGGGGGAAGTCAGAACCGACAGGAAAAAACTCACTTTTTCTTTTGATTCCAGCTCCTGCTTTGCCTCAAATCTATCTGTTCCTCTTGCAGTCACTTCCTCTGCAAGGGTGGAAATATGAGTGAGATCACAACCAATGCCAAACACAATTTTTAATTTGCTAATATTTTCCCGCAACACCTCACCATTTCTATTTCTTCATAACACCCCTACTGTGGGAAATAAGGTCACACAACACACTAGTACTTATTTCACAATACCTCCTGATGAGGAACATTTTACTATTCTCACATCTCTACCCCTTTTTCTCCGCCTCTCCCTGCCCTCCTCCCTCCTACTTGGCCTCTGCTAATAGCTGATCTAAATTTCCCAGATTAATCCAATGTGCAAGAAACAGTGATACAAACTCGAAAATTAAATATACACAAAAGCAGAAAGGCTACAGAATGGAAGATACACGTCCTACTTGACTTGCTGTGGGACAGACAGACTTATAAACAGATACACAGCTTTGCCCATAGCCACTGTATTCCACAAACCCTTTGAAATATTTCGGTTTCATGTCTGTGATAATTAAAGAGCAATGACCTTCTCATTAGCGCCAAGAGGGCTGATGATGATTGTTCCCCATTTTTCTTAATGGATGCAAGCTACACGCATGATCTTAGAATATCAAAGCAATTCTCCAAGATATTTATTAGAGTCCAAAATTATGAAAACACATAGCAAACCTTTAGTTTGAATTACAAGTGTTAATATATGCAGAACCAAATGAATAGCTCATCTTTCTTCCTCTCTTGTATCTTAAATTTTTCATTACAAATTTCCAGGGCTTCAAAGTAGTATCTCACAGTCGGGTCCCCTTTTTTCTCTCTTGCATGACAAAGAGCTGTCAAAAATTGTTCCTGTGTTGTTAGTATTTTTCTCTTTTTCTCTCATCTAAGTGTCAAACAACTTAGCTTAAATAAAGCACAGCATTCTTCATCTGGTGCTTCTCAAAAGAAAAACAACACCACAGAAGGCGTCTAAAAAGGCCCTAATTAATGTTTCTCATTGATTTTGTTTTAGTGTGATGTATTTTATGAAAAAAATATGAATCCAGAAGGCACTCTCATTAAAATCATTAGTGGCTCAATGTTAGCTGAAAAACAGCTCATTCTTTGGTGCACTTGTAGTGCTTAAAAGCACGTTCACACACACAGTTTCTTATTTAACATCACAAGCTGGTGTTAGATGAAAACTAGCATTAGTTTTGTCAGGTACCGTTGAACTATGATGAGCACAATGTACTAAAGCTGTATTAAGGTGAATAATAAGAATGTACTGTCACCAGAGTCTCTAAGCCCTCTTTCGTGCCCAAGACGAAACTTTCTGTAATTGATTTCTGTGTTATCCGTTTGAGAAACAGTAACAGCCAGATGAAAAGGAAGTAATAATCTGTGACCTGCTACAGAAGTAAGACCTAGAGTTGTTCTGGTTTTTAGGCAAATTCCTGGAAGCCGATTATCAAGATGAACAGCGATGTGCTGCTATTTGCAGAGCAGTGTTTACAGTTCTGTAGTGGTGCAGCCACACAGTGACTGTATCCATGTGCCCTCTCCAGCAGTACTTAAAATTAAATACTCTCTGGTAGTAGTTAAAACTAGAAGACGAAATTCCACGTGTACCTACCTTTCAGAAGACCAAAATAGCTAAAAAAAAAAATAATAAAAAATTAAAAGAAATAATTAAGTGGGTAAGAAGATATTTTCAGTTTTAAAAGGAGCCCTAAACAGCTTTTTTTTTTTCTCTATAATCTTCTGTAATCATTGTTATCAATGCAGGACAAAATGGGCTTTCCAGAGCAATATGGAGAATTCTTTTTAAAGCACTGTATGATGGGAAATCATTTTCAGGGCTGTGCTGCTTTGTACTGAAACATGACTTTTGCCGGCAGAATTATTTCCAACATAAGAAAGCAAGTTTAATGATTTAAATCTGCTCTGTTCAAGTAAAACTGACCATCTTCATAAATCATGTGTTGTTTATCTGAGAATACTTCAGTGAGTCGGACAAATTCTGTGAAGTTCCAGTAGAATAATGCAGTAGAATAGGCTCAGAACTGAGAACTGTTGCTGTTGCCAGACTGATACAAGGCATTGGAAACTGCCTTGGGGTTTTTCAGATTTAGGATGTACAGAGCCACAAGTTTAGCAGAAACACATTTTGGCATCAAACATATGCATCTCATTTTAAAAAAATAATGAAACAATAAGTAATGTTATTTTTTCTACTGTCTCCTTTGAATTTTTATAAGAGTCATTATGAGCTGCAATAGTGCAGCTTGTAATAACATTTTTGTGTTATGGAACCATACTGACAAATAGGACTAGAGAGAAGCAGTGTATAAGGGGAATAGAAATTTCTGGATTAACAGTATAGCTGTTTCAGCTCTTTAAGCTTTGTAACACGTAGTGCAATGACAGAATTTTCATTAATTTGTGTCTTGGATTTTAATATGCCATTCATTATAAAACTTCACTGAAACTGAATTGCTGATGGATATGTACTAATATATGGCACACTCTGCCAGAGAAGTTGCATTTTTAGTAGAAGAGGTAACATTTATTCTGGTCTGATCACTGTTAATGAGGCTGTCAACAATATTTTTGTAGAAAAATAATTACTCTGGAAGTAAGGCCATTTAGATCTAGATATGAGTAGTAAACCTGTATCAATTTAGGATTCAGACTATGTTAATGTTTAATATTTTTTCTTTATACAGAACACAATAGTGAGGTCATCTGTAATAAAGATGATAATATTGAACCTTGGTAGTTTTCCTTCCTGTATCTACAGGACATTATGGCTGAAATATGGTTGAGAGAGCCTTAAAATGTTGTTTTATGGCAACCTCTATGCAGTGCTATAAAGCACTTTCTGTTAATGATAAATAAACTATGGAAGATCTATGTCTTAGCAAAAGGCTGTGTCCTTCCCCTTGTGAGCAGCCTGACTTTAGCAATGTTTAACTTATCACAGTTATGTGAGCTCCAATTTAATCCTGTTTCAAGGAGATGTAATTCCAGTAGCATTGGTGGATGTATGGACAGGCACAGTGCTACTGAGTTTGGCCTAAGAAACAAGTGCATGTTAAAGATGCCATGATAGTTCTATGACTTTTAAGTGGCCTACTATGTCATGAATTGCCTCTTTAAAAATATATATAAAATTGTCCAGGTTGTCTGCAAACAATTACTTTAAATGGGTCTTTCTAGAGCTGTGAAGCTCTCATTGGTACATTCCTTAAGAGGTCATGAATAAGAAGCGTGATTGACTTTCATTATTTTCTGAAACATTGATTGAATTTATTAATGTTAATGAAGTTGTAGAATATAATAGACATGTTACTGTATTGCAAAAGATCAGGCCAGGTTTTGTGTTACATCCTCTGCTATTGTAGTGATGGGAGCAAGCTCAGAAACAGACTGAACTACAGTTCATAACTTATTTTTGATCACATATTGCAAAGCAGCTGTAATTTTCTTAAATTAGAGGAACTTAGGTCTTTTGTAAATTAGAATTTTAAGTTTACAAAGTCTTCCTTTTTTTTTTCCCTTTTTTTTCTTCATTTTCCCTTTTGAGGATGATTAGCAATGATGTCTAGGTCCATGCAATCCCTGTATCTGTTCAGTGGCAATGGTGATCTTCCTGATATCTACTTTAGGATGGAGAAATATTCCTTTGACCTTAATGTCACAGGACTGAAGAATACTGTTCTTACTTCACAGTTTGATTACTCTCAATAAATGCTATTTACTACACATTTATTTGCAGCTGAGCCTATGGTTAGGTCCTTGTGCACTTAGACTATTTCACAATACAAACTTATCTTTAACTTTAAAAATTTACAATTTAAAATTTGCAATTTGCAAGTAGATAAGGTAGCATAGAGAAGAAGAGAAAAAGAGAGAGAAAGAGGGGTTAAAGACATTGCTTAGAGATCACACAGGCAATCCAAGGAGAGTTGGGGCTCCTTCCAGTAGCCCTGTTATAACTATTATACCATGTTTTTGCTAAGATATGAAGTATTACATCTATTCCTAATATTTGCTACAGAAATAGAATGCTACTTGGTTGCACAAGCTGCTTCTTGCTAAAGAAAAAGCTTCGGGGACATGGATTGTGACTGATAATTGTCTCAGGTATTTTGGATGAGCCAAGAATCCATTGCCTCTGGGAAGGTGAAAACTTTTAACATTAAGAAGTCCCTGGCTCATGTGAGTACAACCCAGTATATTTGTTTCCCTCCTGCACATTATGTCTGCACGTTATATGTGGTTCCTGTCAAAGTACTGCGTACTTGGACAGAACCAGAACATGTTTTTTATCTCTTTTGACTTAGAGAGCTTTACTCTGATGCACAATCATTAGGCATTCTTCAATAACTGATAGACAATGCTTTGGCAGCTCTACTTTGCTACAGCTGCATAAGAAAGCTGACTGATGGACAGAGAGGAATCAGAATGATGGAGCTGGCCTCCAGATATAAACTTAATCAGTGCTGGGAAGTTTCTTGTACATGAGCTTTACATGCAGGATCACCTCTACGAATAGTATCTTGCACTGGTTGCACTAAAAGTTATTGCCTCTTTTTGCATGCACTGGACTTTAGGAAAACATTTTCCTCACCCTAATAAACCAATTCTCATTGCAACCAGCCCATAACTAAAACAGTTGAGTGACAGTGTGTCCACTGAAGGTGGAAGGGAGCACACAGCCATAGTGCTGTTTCTGGATTATTTCAAACCTTAATTAGAAGAAAAGATTTGCCATATTAAGAAGTTGCTTTGTGCCTTAAATAACAAGTGACTTGAATTCCCCCTAGAATAGAGTTTACAATTTTTTTCTTAATTCTAGTTGTTTTATTTTGTCAGTCATCTGACACTGAAAAGAATTTCTTATAAAGCATCTCTCTCAGATGATAATTTGAATTTATATGATTTCTATTATTAATTTTAACTATTAAAAAATAGAATTCTTTACAAATCAACATTTTATTCACTTTTGTAAAGCCCCTTCTCTCTTTAAACACAGCAGTATATTTGATATTTTTTTGTATTCAAAGCATTCTCTCAAATTCACATTTTCATTTCCTTTTTTGTTGCATTTGCAGCCCTGAATATGTGTCCTGTGTTGTGCAATTCTTTAGTAAGTGCATCAACAGTGAACAGTAAGTAAAGAGAATGTATTAAGCAACATTCTTCAAACCCGTGGTTTTAATTAGCTAAGGACAGGATTTAGCAAGTCACAGCTTTATTTAAACAGTCTTGACATAGCTCAAGACAGCAACAGCAATTTAACACTTAAGGCCATATTAACAAACACAGATGGTTTCAGATCTCTCTTTGGAGTGATACTGTTGCTTAGATGATGCAGAGCAGTTGGAAACTTTTTGAAATAGCTGCTGGTTGCAAGTTGCAAGATTTAGCTGTGAGTTACGTCCACTATATTCTATCCATGCAAATGCCTTGATTCGTTTATATATCACTGTAAGAGACTTGACACATCAATGATTATTTTGTGTTCAGATCTTTTACTGCAGGCCTGATTTGTCTTTATGTAGCCGTTTATACTGCCTATAACAACTGCACTATAATATTCTTTTTTCTTTTTTTTTTTTTTTGCACTCAGTGAAAATATCTGAAACTTGAACATTTTTGCCTTTAAATTTCAGAATGGGATTTTTTTTTTTGTTACTTTAAATCTATGGGCCAAGAAGTACATTTTTAAGCATCGTGTGTCTGTGAACAAACATACAGCTCCCATTAACGTTAATTGGAGTTGCATATTCTACTTTTCCCCTCAAATGGTTGAATACTTATGCCTAGCTGTTTAAAACAGAGCAGAAACATGCCATTGAAGCTACAGTCTAGTGCCAGAATTTCTGGCACAGAATAAAACTTAAATGTTTGAAGTGGTTTTAACACAGGCTTACGTTTAGCTTAACCTTATAGATTTCTCTTTTTTCTGTGTTTGTGCTGCTTTACTTGTATTAATTTGTGATGTTATTCACTGCTTAAATATTGCTAGCTTGGCTTACCTGCCTGTGAAGAGGACATTCAGTGAACTGGGCTTTGCTCTAAGTATTTAGCTTTATTTACTGTATATTAACTCTTGTTTTAGTTAACCCCTGATGAAGTGTGGAGCTAAAAAACCACTCTTGACACTGTTTCTGTAAGATTCTTAAGGAGATGTGACTGTATGCTAACTTGAGAATAGCTTAATTAAATATTCTTAATTAAATGGGAAACTCATTATTGTCCATAGCGGTCCTCTATATCCCAGATATCACCAGAAACCCTTAAAGCTGTGTATATTTAGAAATATAGCTGTGGAGTCCCCATTGTACCTATATAATGACACCATTGAATAAAGATGAAGAGATAATATCATAAGCAGTTTTCATTGAGTAAAAATCGGAAGTGAAATATTTGAGTAAGAGCAGGTATAACAGTATCCCAAAGCAAAATTTTAATGGGGGTTATTATGAATCTAGTTTTGAAAAAACAAAAGTCTAGTAATTAGTAACTGCATAAGCATTTAGGATCCACTTTATCATAGATATTAAAATAATTACAGAAATCGGTGGAATGTCGTGGCTAAGAAAATTCAATTCATGCAATGAATTGCTTTTCTGAAAATCCAGGGGAAACATATATATATAAAAAATGAAAGTCCTTAGCCCAGGATTAGTGGTTAGCTAGGTTTTATTTTCATTCTGTAGAAAATTCCAATGACTTGCATTCTTTTGTCTGCAGCCTATTAATGCATTGCCTGCTAACAGACAGTTCCTGCTGCCCGCCTTGCCTTGGCTTTCCTTCAGGGCATACCAGTAACACTCTGGTTTTGCAGGGCTGTGGAAAGGCAGAAAAACAATGAAGCAAAGGCTGCGTGGCTGTCCTTAGCAGTCAGCCACTCTGGGCAGTTGCCCGTGTAGAGACGACTCTATTATGGCAAATGAACACAAGAAAATGTTTTAAACATGTAAAAAAAAAATATTTATGAAATAGCAGTTTTAAGTATGTGAAAAAATTATTTTATAAAATGTTTACCTTGAAGCCTTATTTCTTTTTGAAGTCCAGGTATGTGCAAACATGGATTCTTCTACATTGTCTGTAGAAGAAAGACAGTGTTAAGTATTGATTTTTTTTTTTTCCCCTTAAATGCTGTTCAGGTCAGCAGTTTTTAATTTTTCCTCTTTCAAGACTGTTTGCAAACCTAATACCCTTTTCTTCTTACCAAGAGAATCACGAAACTGGAAGTTTGTGAGTGTTGTCAGACTTTTGAATTAACAATAGAAGTTGGAAAACCAGGCATAGAATGGCCTTTCAGTATGTGACATAATGTAGAAAATGTATAGATTCAAGGAAGAAAAAACTGTGAGAGAGACAATTAACAAACTGCTGCTTAGTATTTGGGCCATTAATTACAGCAACAACTTGAGATATATGTCATATTCTCTCTTCTGTTTTCTTATCAATATTATGTCTCCTTAGCACCATAATGCAGTCAATCACATAAAAAAAAAAAGATTTTGTTTTCTTTTGCCAGTACTGTCTTACTGCCAATGACATTGTTTCCCCTCTAGCAGTTTCTAAAATTAGAGATTAACATTGAATGAAAAAATATCCAAATTTATTTATATTGCAAAATAAACTTGTGTTTATACTATGCCCCAGCACCAGGGGTAGGTGTAAGCATAGCTCCTTTCCTCCAAAACTCTCAGACCTCACTGGGGAGAAAGCTGCTCTGTCTCAGGAGCTCATCTAGCAGAGTTGACCTTCCCCTGTTTTCACACATCTGTGTGTTCAAAACAGACCAAGGGTTGAAAGCCTTTTTTTTTCCCCAGAAAAATCTCATTTGTATTTTCATTTTTTAATAAAAAGAAGTCAGAAGGCTGATTAACACCACCATCTGGTGACATATGCCCAGCACTCATGTGGTTTGATGGTCCACCATAGCCAGAAAACACCTTCTATAGTTAGTTTTTCACATACAACTACACTCCAACACTGTGAGACTCAGGAAAGAGGAATAATCTGTAGTCTAAATCCACAAAATTTTTGACTATAGGTGTTGTTCATTAGAACTTTAGTCCTGTCAGGGGAAAAGAATACGTTTCTAAAAATCACTCTAATTTGGCCTTTTATTGTGTGCCCATGAGATGCTTTTCAAATTTGCATGGTTACTTTTGGCAAGTAAACTGAGGTTTCTTAGGTACCTGAGCAGTGTGTTTTCACTTCTTAAACTTGAAAGAATTTCAAATATTATTTTATACTTTGAATTTTTCTAGCCTTAGTAACATATGTCTATGTATCAATATGCACATATACACAAATATATGGCTAAAATTCCCCAAATACTAATCTCCTTTAACTTTGCTTTGAAATTACGTCTGAAAACACATTCAGATCTGTAGTTGGTTTTATTCATGTTGAGAAGTTAATACCTGTCTCTTTTCAGATTCTCTTGTTTCCATAGTTCTTTTCTTATCTTGGCACTAAACCAAATATGTTGCAAATGCAAATATCTACAAGCAAAGAACCAATTTGCTCAAGGATACATCATGATCAGCAAATACAAAAAGAGGAATTTATGGGGAATAATGTGCACCTGGGGAGAGAGTGGGATGAGTCTAGGAAATGGAAGGGATAAGGAAGACATGAACTACCAGCTGGAGCCTATGAAAGAGAAGATTGCCTAAAAACCCTCTGAAAGCTCCTACATCACAAACAGGAGGAAAAGATTCTCCTGTTGGCATTGTGGTGTTCTGTCAAGTGAACAGTGAATGAATGCTTTGGCTTAGATCTTGGACTCCAACTGATGTTTACTCTGCAGATAGCAATCTGGTTGGTCTTCTAAAATAGTTCATTCAGATTGCAAATATGCAGATTGCACCAGCCCAGAAGAACATACGGGACTAAGATGTTGAAGAAATTATGAAATGCCTATGTAACACTTTTTTTTTTTTTTTCATAATTTACTCTCTGCTAAAGTTTTAATTACTGCTTGGGATCTGACACACAATATCAACCTGATTTTTCCCTTGTCCTTGCTCATTTCCCATCTGTATAAGCCACTGTTTATTTTCATTTAGAGTCCTCCATGAGAGAGGCCATTTGTCCTGTCTTCCCTGTCGTGTTCCCTCTTTTCCATTTACTGTGGTTTTTTTTTGAAAAGTACAGTTTGCTTTCTGGTAGTATTTAGAGACCTTAGCTGACTGTACTGTGGGTCTGTGTACCTACATAGAAACAAACAAACAAGAAACAAGCTTTATCTTGGAGACAAAATGATTGAAGGTGAATTTATTATCCACTTTACTACTATGTAAATGGAAAAGAGAGACCTGTCTGTTTTAGTTGCATGTCGAAAACCAGGCATAAGGAATTACTTTGCTTTTCTTTGCCACAGTTAGGGACCTATACTATTGCTATGCATCATATAGATTGTGTAAGTGCCACTGCTGAAGTACATTTCACCACCACTCCCAACTTGATGGCCTTTTTAGTGCATGTTGAGTTGTTGTTTTTCTTTGGCTTCTTGTGGTCTTTTTTCTTGAAGAAAATAAATGTACCTATTGGCATTGGGTTTAGGCTTTACTTGAGTTTTCCCTTTAATATGAAACATTTGTCTTCCTATGTTCACTGACTGTAATGGTTATACACATAATCATTGTGTGCAAGCTAGACTCAAGTGCTGCCAATGCAAAAACTGGTTAGTCTGAGATAGTATGCAACAAAATGCACCGTAATAGGTAGTCAGGTAAGGCGGGGAGTGGTCTGCTTGTAGTTTTGTGTTACCTATAGTATCACATGCTTTGAGGTAAATGGGATGGTGCTTTGTGCCTGCTGAAATTCAGAAATCATGGTTATAAGAGTCTAAGAGGAAAATTAAGAAACACAAAGTGTAGAAGCAGTTGTGAAGACTAGCTCGTAATGGATTACTTAAAGAAATCATTTTTGTCACTCTGGGGGATGCAACTACTTTGTCCTTAAATTAATAAGTGCAGGGAGACTGTATTTTCTTCCACAAAACTTACATTTTTCTGGTTTTTGTTTGTTATTCTCTGCCATTAAATTCTCCTGGAGAGAGCTGCTAAAGTCGGGTCAGGCATTTACTAGACCTCATATTAGTATCTGAAATGCTTTTTTTCTCTTCCCATGCTTGTACTGCTGTTGTCCCTGTGATCACACCTGCCTTTTCTTATCACAGTTTAACCTGCCTTTTGCTGAAAGGGAACTGAATTATAAGAGCTTTCTATACACAGTTGCAACAAGACCCAACAGGTAAGGCAGATGCTCCTCAGGCTAATTTAAGTACCCTATTTCCAAGAATTTGCATAATTATTCTGCATGGGTATTAGCTGTTGAATGGCGGCATTCTGCCTGATTTGGTTAAAGGCAGTTGTGAAGGAAAAGGGTAGGTGGTGCTTTAGCTCTGGCTTTAAGATGTGAGCATTGCCAATATGGCAATATAAATGCCTGCATGTTGATTTAATGGTTTGCTTCCTTTCAAATCCAGCCCACATGTGCCCAACTCTGTTTTGAAATTGTAATATGAAAGTGACTGTCTAAATGGTTCTTAAAGTTTCTCCCAAGTTGTGACAAAGTCACAAACTGAGGTATTATTCTCTACTTGGCACTTCTTTCATGTCAACAGTAATCATTTTTAAAAGTTAGATGTACTCTGCCTTTTATTTTTCATTATGCACTCTCTCTGCTTCTGATTGAGGCTGGCAAAACTTCTGACAGGACTGCCATAACGTAATAGAACCCAAAAGATGAAAATCAGAATGACACTATTCAGTTACAAAATAATTCCTACTGTGATTATTCCAGCCTAAAAAAATCTGCCTGTTAGCAAAGTTTTCTGAGTCAGACTGTATCTTTCCTCAGTCTTTGCAGTACCAGAGCTCAACAATGGTAAAATGAAAAATACATGACATGTGGTGTGACAATTTGGGCTGTAGGAACTAAGGACAGTGCACAGAGTTACTTTAAAACCAGAGGCCCCGCTAATGAGTAGGAACTAATGCTCTCAAAGTCTGGGGAAGTTGGACCCAGCAAGACCATTACTTTATTTCACATAAGCAACACAAGACAGTTCAATAACTTCTCACTGCAGCTTCTCCCTGAAAGTTTACAAGTTTGTAATTTGCTTGGGACTGAATCTGAACCAGTTCCTGTGCTGCAGGACCGAGACATGGCATGTACAGATCTACTGAGTAAGGAGTACAGAAATTGGTCCCATAGAAATACTTGACACTTGAGAAAACGGAAAAAAACCCCAGTGATTACTTGTGGAAACATAGCCTAGTACTGCTGGAGAACTTGTTGGATGCATAAGCTGTTGCTCACTTGTATACCACGTTGTAAAATCAAGATGAA
Source organism: Chiroxiphia lanceolata (assembly GCF_009829145.1). Classification (NCBI taxonomy): domain Eukaryota; kingdom Metazoa; phylum Chordata; class Aves; order Passeriformes; family Pipridae; genus Chiroxiphia; species Chiroxiphia lanceolata. The sequence goes on from NC_045642.1 coordinate 13,234,749, forward strand.
ACAAAATATCTATAGTTATTGTAGGAAGAATTGGGAAATCATCAAAGCATAATTAGTGGCAAGAAAGAGTTTATACTCATTATTAGCTAAAACAAAATAGATAAGTAGTTATCGATTAAAGGGTTGCAAACTTAACAGCAATTTATAAATCCAGGACTCAAAAGATAATGTTTGTTTTACTATTTTTAATTATTTAACATGCAGTGACATTTTTGTTTTGCCAACAGCAGCACAATAGGTCCCTAATGAGCTGCACTGAGTTACTAATAATTAAACCATCAGACAGAAGTGAGGGGTGCATCGTGTTATTAGATTAACATTCCTAAATAGTTCTTTTTTTTCCTGAAGAAAACTGAGAGTCTTCTACCCGGTCCCAAACCAACTACATATCATCCTACTTGAAATAGCAAAGTTTATTCATGCTGACACAGACTCCTTGAAAAAATTATAACTCTGCCCTGAATTATTCATAGGACTTGACAAATGTTTGGTATCAGTACTTCAAACTCTAACCCGTACACAAATAGAAATTGATTGTTTGCTGAGGGTGTTGGTCAAGCATTTTCCTTGCTCTACTTAACTTCTTACTCTGTGATTATTTGATCATTTAAAGAAAAAAAGGGCTTGGAGTGCAATAAAAAGTTGGTTTATATGGTTTCTTGAAGGGCAGTATTGGAGACCAGTGGACTTGTTGAGGGATTTTGTTCTCTGGGGAGCAGAATACAGTAGCTTGTGTAAAGAACAGGTTGGTAATTAAAAAAACCACTAGTCTAATACCTTCAAGGAAAATCTGTTATTTTTTTTTCTAGAATAAAAATTCAGTTCTACTTGCATAGTAGCTTCAAAAGATATGGAAGAAACAAACAGGGTGTTGAAAGGGGAAACAAGAATAATTTGGGTTATGGAACAAGAATAATATGAAAAGAGATGGAAAATACTAAGCCTTTTTATTCAGAACAGAATGAAGAAAAAAGAGATGTGATAAAGGGATGAGAAGAAAATGATTCTTATAGATAAGGTAGATCAAGAGCACTATTCACTCTTCCTCTTAATGCTAAAACAAGAAAATATACAACAGAATAAAAAGGAGGCTAACTCAAAACTGATAAGAAATACTTTCACTTGGTCCCCCTGGCAGGATTCCTTGATAATAGGTGCCACTGAATTACAGAATTTAGCAAGATTCTTTTTTAAAAATCAACTGCTAACATTAAGAAATATTCAAACATGTTAATATCACCTCAAAAGTTCCCATTTTCATTCAGAGTTTGTCTAGGTGTGGGCAAAACCTTGATTTTAGTCAGATTATTCAATAACCACGCTTTACTGGAAAGGCCTGTGTCAGAGGCTGGTTAGAACACTGCTTTTCTTGCATCCACTGTGAGATGTTTCTGAGGTCTTCTGCCTTCTCCATCAAGTTGGAAAATTCAGATGAGCCTGAACTGAACAGTTAGCTATGTGCTGTTTATCCCCAAAAGCTGTAACATGGAAGTGTCTAACAAATGCACTGCCCTTGTTTGTGTCCGTAAGTACTAGTTGTAAATGGATAGAATGTAGCATAAAACTCTGGCGATGATGTTAGCAATTATGTTTTCTAGATGAACTCTTACATTGTTGAGAAACTTTCAGAGCTAAGAAAAGAGGGCCTCATTTGTATTTTAAATTAATCCAGATTCAGTAAATGGTTTTGAGAAGCTAGCGTAGCAGGCAAAATGTGACTAGAAGGAAAGAATCTACATAGAGCTGTGAGGAGAAATAAAATATACCTTGGTCCAGGCCTGGTTTTCTGGCTTCACTGAGTTTTGCAAGACAGTAGCATTGACCATTTGTCTTTTTTTTGTCAAATGCTAAGGTAGGCAATGAAGGGTAATTTTTTTAGCACTACTGTCAGAATTTGGCACGGATGCTTTCTATGAAAAGGTAATATGCATGTATTTGTGGTCTTAATAAGGATAACACTGGTAAATAAGTATTTTATGTATGGACTTTTCTTCCATGTGGTGTTTTTGAGGCTGACACACTGCATTATTGAGAGCACAACACACTGCCTTAGTTTCAGCCAGGATAGAGTTAATTTTCTACTTTGCAGCTGGTATGGTGCTGTGTTATGGGTTTAGTATGAAAATGACACACACTGTTGCTTTAGTTGGTGCCAGGTAGTGCTTTCTCTAAGCCAAGGACTTCTCAATTTCTCATGCTCTGCCAATGAGCAGGTGGGAAGAAACTGGGAAGAAGGATGGCCAGGAGAGCTGACCCAAAGTGACCACAGAGATATTCCATACATTGCCACACCATAGAAGGTCATGCACAATAAATAACCTGGGGTAGCTGGACAGGAGGCATCAGTCACTGTTCGGGTATGGATGGGATGAGCATCAGTTGACAGGTGGTGAGCAATTGCATTGGGCATCACTTGTCTTTTTTGGGTTTTATTCCTCTTTATCTTTTTCCTTTTGTTGTTGTTGTTGTACTGTTCTTAACTCAAGCCACAGGTTTCACCTCCTTTCATCCTCCTCCCCATCCCACCTTAGGGGAAAAATGGAAAGAGGAGTGAGCAAGTGGCTGCATGGTGCTTAATTGCCAGCTAGGATTAAACCACAACAAAACCTCAGGTCAGGTCAGACTCTAACACCATAGTGGTGCTAAATGGGTATGACTAAAATAATCCTGGGATGGTTCAAAAAATATCCTATTAAATAGATGTATAAATAAATCCTTAGGCTTATTGTATATCTGATTGATGCCTCTCTAGTCTTTATTCTTAGAGTAAATGTATATCCAATCTACTGCAGACCAAGTCATCCACTGATTAGCACTGGATATGACTTTGGATCAGTATTTTGAGTGTTTGCACCCTTTTGAGGGAAAAGAATCTTAAATGTTCCATTAATGCTAAAACATCTATGGTGGTTATTTTGAAAAATTGAGTATTTCTAGTTGGTACCTTCGTTTTTAGGGCTATGAGCCTGTCATCAAACATGGAAGCTTTCTGTTTTCCATTACCCCCATTACCTATGCATTTTAACATGCCTAGGTCTGGATGTGAAACATCTCACCACTTTGAGGCTCTTAAGGCTATATATTGATCCATGCAACAACATCTTTCTTTCCGGTGTTTGGCAGCAGTCAGGTCATGTTCTGAAGAGGCTCCGAGTAGTGGTGCTTCTCATCTATGTGAGAACTAATGAAAACTTCCTATAATGTTTTGCAGGTAAAAAATTTTTGTGTTCCATACGCATACCTGGGTAGACTTTGACTTCCTCCCATCTACATTACTTTTGAATATTTGCTTTAAGTAGCCTGAAATCATCCATAGATGTTCAGTTTAATGCTGTTTTACTTTGAATCCATGATTTTTCTTAATTCTAGCGTTACTGGGAAGCCTTAGTACTGGAGGGGCTCTGTCAATGTGCATGCCCTGGCAAACAGGCTGAGAAGCTGCCTGCATAACAATCTTGTTACTGTAAATATGCACAGACTGCATTTGCATCAAAGACAAAGCAGCCAAAGGCATCATACACTATATTTTATACTACAAAAATCCATACTGTATTAGAAGAAGCATGAAAATCAAAGTGATTTTTGCAACAGTAGTAGATGATAACAATGTTGTTTTGAAATTTTCATTATGAAGGGTTTTCAAAAGTGATTACTAGGGCTTAATTTTGTTCCCAATAAAGTGGATATTGCCAAGTTGCAGTTTGCCTGGACTAGGAGATTGAGAAAACTCACCCTAAAAATTATCTTTAAATGGTCCTTCAGGCTTGGTCCAAATCACAGAGTAGCAATTACCTTGTCCTTGAGCGGCCTGCAGTGGCCTGCACCAGATGTTTCACAAGAACTGACATAATTTTACATTAGGGAGAGTCAGGCTAAACCACTTCCAGTTTTATGTCTGGTTTTCTCAAGCAGTCATATTCCTTCCAAAATGTTTGCTTTTATTCATGAATGTTCTGGATATCCTTGAAAGTGTTATTGGTAATTCCACCATTTTGGTGTTTCTGTTGGCAGGCAGGCTGAGAGCAAGTTTGTCCTGGCCACGCTGCTGTAAATCTGACCATTATACATGCAGAAGTTTGTAGGTACTGTATGAGAAACACATTGTATAAGAAGTACTTTCTTTTGCAGATTTTTTACTTTGTTTATGACATGCAGAATAATGAGGGGTATTACTTCACACTGCCATCATCTAAGTGCTAGGCACAAAATGAAGAGTATTTCCATGACTACCTGCATGTGACTGCTGCCAGTCTCCTACCAGCAGCATGGGGCTGGGACAACTAAGAGACCTCCTAGATCATGGAATTATAGATTGGGCTGGGTTGGAAGGGACCTTAAAGTTCATCTTGTTCCAACTCCTCTGCCATGGGCAGGGACATCTCCCACTCAGTCAGGTTGCTCAGAGCCCCATTCAACCTGGCCTTGAACACTTCCAGGGATGGGGCATCCACAACTTCTCTGGGCAGGCTGTGCCAGTGTCTCACCACCCTCCGAGTGAAGAATTTCTTCCTAATATCTCAGATCATATGCTTCATAAACTAACTTAGACTGAATTTTTGAGGAGTTATTTTTTTTAATGTTCATGTGACTCATTTTTCCCTATTTATAAATTATGTTGGTTCTGAAAATCTGGAGAATCTGAAGAAAAGCAGTGCATGGGAGAACTTCAACCCACTTTTGCAAATTCATGAAACTCAGCTAGTACGTGGGTTATTCAAACTGAATTTCAAAATATAATCTTTGAAATTTGCTCATCTGTCAAGAATATGCTATTTCATTTAAACTATAAAAAGACTAAATAGATTCTATAATTTAGTAAATATTTTGTCTTCTGACAGGTCTTCTTTTTCTTCTACTATTTATATTTTAAGATTCCTTTTTCCCTCCATGATGTGATGTTCTGATGAGACTTACAGGTGGCAAAAGAATTAATTTGGGAAAAGAGTTAAAAAGATTTTCTTATGATAATAAGTTCCTAATTCCTTTTCTCTTTCTTTCTTTCTTTCTTTCTTCTTTTTTTCCCTTGTGTCGTGTAGATATTTCTTTTCATTTAGGAACTAATCTGAATATTTGGTAGTGACTGGTTGGATTGGGGCTCTTGGATTTGGACCCCTTCTGAATATGAATGCAAAGCTGGAAAAAGTCATATTGAATCTTTTTTTGTGCGATGCATTAGAAGGTTCAGAAAAAGTTCATTTTATTTTTACCTTGAAGAATTGTGATTAGCCAGAAACGATGCTTTCAGAACCTGCAAACAGTCCATTTATTTGCCAGCATCAGAATGAGGCTCAGAGTTCCAGTGAAAACATCTTTTTGTCTGCTAATGTAATGGGTGCTTATTTTCTGCATCTTCATGTTCCTTGGAAAAGCATCAGGGTTTCATTGTAAATCCATTATGTCTCCCTTGGTCAGAAATTATAAATGACAACTAGTCCCAAGGTAAAGAAAAGAAAGTATTATTTTGTAGAGTAAAAAGGGGTTAAATCACTTTTTATCATGACTGTCCTCCTGGTTATGACATATTCAATGTATTATTTAGTTTAAGTGCATGATTAAGATAGAACTGGGGTACTTCTGGGGAGCATTTTCACAGACATTATACTCACAGTACCTCATTCTGTGGTACAGAAGAAAGAAAAATGACATGTCCCTTTGTGAACCTATCCTTTTAAAATTAGGTTATAGATTATACAGTGGTGTGAGATCCTCTAAGAATTTCTGGGTCAGAGGTACTTTGTTTTCTTTCTTTTATACAGCAAAACTCTTGTATCTTTATTAAAAATTTATTTGCTGTCAATAATTAAATGCTTATTATTTGATCTTTAATGGGGTCATGATTCCCATATTCCCATATTAATGAAATAATGCAAAAGTAAAAAATGCCTTTCAGTTGGAAAAAGTACTTATTATTCTTTCTTTGTTCTGAGTAAAATAGTTTATCTTAAATTAAAAATTAAAAAAATGATTTTTCTTTAATCTTAGAATTAAATTAGCGCTAATTAGTTCTATTTTCTCTACAACATTCAAATGCTAAAGTCTTAGTCATTTCTTCAGAGCATTAATAGTGCCCTTTGGCTGTAATCAAGATTATCTTCAATTAAAAGCAATACAGTTAACTGAGTTACATTAACAGTTATTGTTCGCAAATCACAGGGTTAAGAACACAAACCCTGTGTGTTTTCAGCATGGGTACATTACAAGGGTGTGTGATGATGCATGTAGGACCTGTTATTCACATGTGAAAACTGAAAAGCACTAACCCATAGTGTTCACTGATGAAGCCCTTCATATGTGTAATGCACTTCAAACAAAGCCTTTCTGAAAGGCAGTGATGCAGATGGAATTCAAAGATCTTGCAGCAAGATAAAACATTTTTTGGATTTGGTAAATTTTTGAGTGGTCTCTCCCTGCCCCCTGTACACTCCCAGCACTTTTTACTGTAAACTCTGCAAAATATGGGGCATTTTCAATGAGTGAGTTCTGCTTGATAGTCACAGCTGTTATTGTCTTCTGTGAAGAGTTAAAGAGCACTTGCCACTCTGCAATAATTAATTATATTTTATTAATTTTTTTTTCATTTAGTTCAAAAAATTTGTTATATACAGCAGTAGTGGATTTCAGCTGAAAATAGAAGTATTTTGTTCAAATTTCTTAATGTAGCCAATGTGAATAAATTCTGGTCCCATAGAAACAGAAGAAAAATGTTTTTATCCCTGCTTGTAGAACAGTTCTTTCTGGCTTCGAAAACTAAGCACAGAATATGGGAAAATTTCGTGAACATTGCTGTGTTTACAAACAAAAAGTATAAACATCTTGAGCAAACAAAACTGAAGAGGGGAACTGGGATGCTTGTTAGCAGATCACCACTCCAATAGCAAAAATAAACTGTGGCTCTGTCTCAGTAAAAATTAATAACAGTTGGTGAGACAAAAAAAGCCAAGAGTTGCAAAAATGTTCTTCTGGCATTTCTATGTGCACCTGCCAACATCACTTCTGTAGGGAATTCCAGCCAGAACAGAAAGCTCTGGGCACTTCTGGTGGGTCCCAGTACTTGGGAGTTTACATCAGTTTTGTCTACATTTTTATACTTTAGATGATTTACCAAATTATAATCTCTGTTTATTATCTATCTATCTATCTATCTATCTATCTATCTATCTATCTATCTATCTGTCTATTTTAGATTCACACTTTGCTAATCTGCAGAGCATGACGGTGGTTTTTCTATGTTGCTGCCCTTCAGGAGCTAATGAGGTAAATGTCAGATGGGCAGATACTGTGAGTAAAACGAATTTAAACAGGTTTCTAAAATTTTAAAATCTCTTTTCTCAAAGCATAAGCGCAAGAAAAGATTTTCTTTGAACTAACATTTGTGTTCTGTGGAGCAAATACCCTTTTTATGTTTCAAAATGCTGGCGCAGTCATCGTATTTTGACACTGAGGTAATAAATCAAAAGGGATGGACAAAGATATGAAACCGTACCCTTCAGAAAGAGCATTGTGTCTGTACATGCAAAAATAATTGCTTTCTTGGAATGTGACAAAAGAAAATTGAATATAAAATAGGGTGTTAACAGACAACAAATCTAGTTTTTAGAGTATTCTTTTTCTACCTCAGTCAGGAGGATTTCCTGAGGAGCCGTATATCTTTGGTACAAAATGTGGTTAGGTATGCAGGTAGACTTTAATGCTTTCTGCCTTGAAGGAAAATTAAAATGTGATAAACTTTTCCAGGAAGTTACAACATTTGTCCCAGAATGTGACTTTTAATAAAACCAAGAGAAAAACCATAGAGGCCAAAACACGAAGTCCCAATGACTTGTTACGTTCTTCTGTGACTTAGATGAGACTGAAAAATCATCTGGAAAACTTCTACAGTGTTTTGATTGTCGAACTCTTGCATAGAATTTGGAATACAGGAGTTAAATACCTTAATTTTACCCAATGGCCAGTCTGTTACTTACCTCTTTCTTAGGCCTCTTCTCTTTTGTTTGTACGGTAGGCAGAGATTTTAGCAGCCAGATTTCATGACTCTCCTCTGAACTTAGAGGAAATGAAGAAATATGGACAGATTTTGTGCAAATTTTGGGAATTTATATGAACTTATATATGTTTCTGCAGAAGAGTGTGTCTGTGTATTTGCAGGGTGAAGAGAAAGGGATATTTTCTGGGTCTGATTTTTTTTAAATGGGGGAAACTGAATTCCTCTCCTGAATTAAGCAACATCTTAATCTTAGGAAATAAATTTTATTAAGCTTGAGGAAAATATGTAAAAGAAATTATTTCTTCAACTGGGCATGCCCCTTAGCAAAATATATAAAACTTGATTCAGTCTTACGTCTGTCTGTTTTATCAAGTTATATCTCTTTGTAGCTTCATTGCAGCTAGTGGTCTCAGTTTGCTGGTTTAGCTTACAGGAGCTGTTCTCGTGCTTCCATCTGATTTTTAGATCAGGTCACAAGTTGTCGAAATCATATTAACAGTTTTATAATGGATTGCAAGCCTTGATAGGAAGTCAGTCCATGATTTCAAAGACTGATATCTAGCTTTACATGACATATTTCCTAGGAGAAAAGTTCTGCCCCCAATTCTGTTGTTGGATTTTATTACTCTGCAGAAAGTATTTTGAAGGATGTGTAAAGAGGATATGTAAAGAGAGAATGGGGTGTAGAGGTGTTTTAGGCTGTGGAGTGCCTGTTTCTGTATTGTTCATATTTCACAGTCAGATCAGCTGTTGCAGGAGTGTGGTAGGTTGTATTTTGACCCCAGCCACTGAGAATTTGTCACAGTGCAGTTAAGACTGGGCTGTGTTATAATAGACATTCTGCTATATATTCCAGGCTTCTTGTTCTTTTTTTTTTTTTTCTTTCCAGCAAGACCTACATTTGTACTTATTTACATGTGGATGTGTGAAGGACAGATACAAAATGCTTCCTACCTGCATAGAGCAGTGATGTGCACTCAAGCATACCTGGTGTACAGGCGTATGCTCATGTATCTCAGTGACCCTCAGGTGGTTTCTCTCTGATATGGGAAAGGGAATATGGTGCTTCTTAGTCCTATCTAATTTTATGAATTATTGTGATGGGTAGAAGAAAGAATTACCACTTACTATCTTTCTTCAGTTACCAGGCAATACAACACTAGGTAAGGAAAATAACCTTTAGTATTTCAGCTGATTTCAGTTGACATTGGATCTATCTAAATTAATTTCCAGTATTTCTCCAAATCTTGATGGGAAACTGTTTAAAATGGGATTCAGTTTTGATTATATGCTTCCTCCCACATTTTTTTTTTAATATCTCTCTGCACAACCAACAGGTCAGATACACATTTTGTATGAATATTTTATTTCCCAATTTTCTTTATTAGCAAGAAGGAGGTATTAAAATGAATATAAATGTCAACCTGAAAGCTGTGACACTGTAAGTGTAGTCAGACTGACTAGCTGATCTGAGTCATTATATGTAAAAAAAATAGACAGAGTAAGCCAGCCAAAAAAAGCCTTTTTCCCCTAATCAAGTTGTGACAAGAATAAGGAAAAAGTGTTTTGTGTCACAAACCTACAGGAGCTGAAAATATAAAATTCAAAGTTCATTCTCTACAAAGAAATGAGGAAAAGAACCAAAGAGCTCCATCAACCCCCGAAGCTCTACTTTCAATTAATAGAGCTGTACATTAACTCCTCTGATGTTATTACATTATGAAATTCACAGTAAATTAAAGCAAAACCTGCACTTCATTGAATTTTTAGTCTAATTTGAAATCAGAAATGGATTAGAAATGTTTATGTATATGCAGAGAAGGTAGTTTACTTTAATAGCTCACAAAGAACGGTCCTGAAAACCTGGTCTTGTCACCAAGTGCGGGCTGATGGGGAGGTTCACCTGGGACTCAGGCTTTGGCAAAGGCAGCTTAGAAAACTCAGTGCAGTATAGCAGCATTCTCCATTTTTACTTTAAGTGAAGGATCCCTCCCTAGTAGGTTCCTAATATTTTTTTGATGTTTCAGGGTGTATTTTAAGTGTGAGTGAAACAATCATTTCCCGGGTATAGTTACTGATGTGCAAGAAGTTGTCTGAAAATGTTTCAGGAATTTGATTGACAAAATGAAATATGGTCCTGACGTCAATTTACTGAGATTACTTTTTAATGAATACGCCTTTAAAAGCATATGCAAAATTAAGATCAGTCACAAAAAATGCATTTGGATGTGACATTTAAAGAATGATATACATAATGTATTGGAAATTAACTTTTATAATCTGCAGAAAATGATTCTTGTTGCTGGCTCTCTCAATTTGTGAAAGCTTTGGTAATGAAATTATTAATTACGAGTAAAGGAAAACTGAATTATATATTTTTTATTAATATTGCCTGTGTGCCAGATAATGACCTCTTAAAATATTAGTGTACGTGATTAGTGAGTTCTTTTACAGTCAAATCCTGCAAATCTCTCTGAAGTTAAGGATTGGGTGTGTCTTGCAAAAATAGATTTGTCCAGAATTTCCCCCTGCGCTCTTACTCATAAAGATCATGCTGGTTTTGCACTCTGTTTTCTCTGTTTAGATTAATGGAATTCCTAATGAAGGCAATGAAAAAGTTCACAGTGGCTGTAATGACAGAGTAAAAAGTCCTTTGACTGTAATTTTGCAGTCAAAAATATATGCAAAAATTTTGCACACATATATATGTAGCTTCATTAAGGACATATTAATTTATACTAGATTTACCGGTTTCGAGTGATAAAACACATTCCTGTATAAGAATTTAAAGCTTAAATAAGTGGCTGAAAGAACTGGTTTTATTTTCAACTGTTGTTGAAAAACAGAGGAATGTTGGCAGTAGAATTTCAGTGTCTAAACAGTTGTCAGGACCATGCTGAATTTCTCCCCATAACTGTCAGGTGAAGGAAAAGAGAAAATTAGCTTAGTTTATAGAAAGAGAATGTCTTCATTCAGAGAAAAAACAAAACACTGTACAGATACATAAGCAGGTAAATAAGTTTTCCGAAAGGAAGAAATGCAGCTGGAGATTTTAAAGAACTGTTAACTTTCACTGGTAAATGTTTAGTTAAGTACAGATGACTCTGCTGCAGATCGTGGTCTTAGACAAAGTGATCTACTGAGGTCCTTTTCATCCCTGCAGTTGTCTGACTTGATGGTTTTGAGAATTTATCAACGAAAAGGTTCTGTTCTTGTTCCGCTAATGAGGTTTGTGATTTTATGGGAGAAATCTTCCCCCTTTCCTTTCTCCCCTATTTATATTTCAGAAGTGATGGCACCAGTTTCACAGCTTTCTTTTGATGATGATTTGTCCTTTAAAGAAACATCACAATATGTGTTTGACTTTCTGATATTCCATGAGTCAGCTGTGCTCAGGAAGTCACTGTTGTCCACACAGTCATACTCTGCTAGCAATGATTGTCTGTATCTTGTCTACTACCTCTACTTTAATTGCATTTAAATGGAACAAATGCCAAAAATGCCTTGTGCTTCATGAGAGAAGACATGAACTGCATATAGTTTAGTCTTCTCATTGACTGATGAGAGGAGTAGGTGGAGGTGTGGTGGCTTCTAGGAGAGTTGTATTGTGACCTGTTTCTCTCCAGGAAAAAAAATGAGGTGATTATGTGGAAAAAAAAAAAGAGAGGGAGTAAGCCAGCCAAAAAAAGCCTTTTTTCCCTAATCAAGTTGTGACAAGAATAAGGAGAAAGTGTTTTGTGTCACAAACCTACAGGAGCTGAAAATATAAAATTCAGAGTGACCCGACTCTTAGCTGAAAAACTGATCCTTTTGTAAGCTTGTTCTTCTTTCCACAAAGAAAGAATGGTAGAATGATGGAAAAGTTCTCTAGACCACATCTTGCTCTTCTCCATCACAACAAACATGAGGTTTGTTTCCAAACGTGCTGGTTTTCCCTGGAGATTTGATAAGTGTCACAACTTATCATAAATTACATTAATAGCATCTTTGAGGCAATGGGTGACGCAGTAAAAATAGTTGTATAATTTAGTTGTGCTTCTCTTTAGATTTTTTGCAGTCAGAAAAAGAATACCCATGTTAACAGAAGTGCTCTGCATAGCTTAATAGAAGTGACTTGATCTGAGTGCTTTTGAGAGCTCTGTGTCTGCTATAGCCACGTTGAATGAAAGGAAAAGGTCTAATTTTGTATGTGAAGGTAGAATGCTTTCCAAAGGAAAATAAACTAGGGGGTGGGTGAGAAAGTAACCTTAACTTAAAGCAACTCATGCATTATTAATCTAATTTTCTATAAAGTTGGAACAAAAAGCATGTTGAGACATTACTCTGTGTTTCCTTGTTAGACTGCGTTCATAATGCCCTCTCCCATTTTATTAATATATTCTTCAGCCTAAATAAGATATTCCTGAAGCCTCAGGATTTTCATGCTTTCAAAGATCTCTGTTTTATTTCTAAATATTATAGATTTTGAAGCACAAGAGGCTTTAATTTTGGTACCTTAAAGGATGTTCACCCTTTTAGGTAACCCCCAAGTTGGCTTTCATATTTGCTTATTACCCGAAATTCTTCACAAGAAGCTTCAGCCTGTTTTACAATTAAAGGCTTTGATCATATTTACTGTAGCTACGTAAAATATTTCTGCATGAATGTTACATGAGTTCAATTTCCGTATTAGGCTAGGAGTTTACCTAGTATCCAGCATTTCTTTGTATAGTAATTCTGGTCTATTTTGGATGTATTGAAGATGACCAGGACTATCTTCTCTTAAAGTAATAAAATTATTTCTTATTGCTTCGTTCAGATTAGACTTGAGCTTTCCTGAAAATTTCGGTTTTCATGGTTTTGTAGTTGCTTGATTCCACTGACATTAATAACAAATCTCAGGTTTGATTATGTGGTATTTTTAATGGCATTTCAGGTTTGGCACATAGGCACATGCACCCTATCAGGAAGTTGCCCATCTACCCCCAAAGAAGAGTAGAGCTAAGAAAGTATTTCAGTATTTGCAGAATGGAATATTTTGGTATGCTTTTGCTTTGCTACTTATAATTTTGATGTTTAAATACAGAAAATTGGAGAATAGAACTTTCATTATTTTGGTACTAATAGCAAAACCTTCATAGAAACTATTTCTACCAAAAATTAAAAAAAAAGGTAGCAATTTATGGGAAGTGTCACATTTATTTTTTATCTTGAGAAAACAAACATATTTAGGAAAACACTGGAAAATACTTTCTGGCTCTATTATTTTTCAGTGGAACACTGACAACTTCCAACCATGGAGGATCAATCTCATTCCTTGTATTTAGGACCTGTAGTTTGAGGATTATCCAGCTGCAAATTTCCCTTCTGTTCAAGCTTCAAAGAATGTTCCTTTCTGTGTGGAGTTGGTTCCCTACTTCTCTTGGACCTGGTTGACAATAACAATTGTCCAGAAACCTTGTAGGAAGCAAAGTCTCAATATGCCCCTTTAACCTTTTCTGATTATTTCTAGTTGTTCTGTTATAGGAATTGACGTGTATTCCTTGGGATACTATCCTCTTGTGAACATTGCCTTCCTTCCCTGTGCCTCCTCATGTTTAATACTTTGTTGTTCACCAAAGCATACAACTCTTCTGCTGGAAGAACTGTTGTGGTTCAACTCAGAAGCCTGCTAAGCAACACACAACCGTTTGCTCATTCCCCACTCACCCAGTGGGATGGGAGAAGGAACTGGGTGGAAAAAAAGTAAAATTCATGGTTTAAGATAAAGACAATTTAATAGGAGAGAGAAAAGGAAGGAAAAGGAATTAAAATAATAATAGCGATTAAATAATTAGAATGAAATAATTAGAATAAAAGCCAAGCGATGCACTGTGCAATTGCTCACCATCTGCCACAGATGCCCTGCCAGTCTCTGAGCAGTGGTCCCTGGCCATCTTTCCCCCTGGTTTATGCACTGACCATGACAGCATGGAGTATCCCTTTGGCTAGGTTGGGTAGGCTGTGCTCGCTGTACTCCCTCCCAGCTCCTCGTGTCCCCCAGCCTCCACACTGGCAGGGCAGTATGAGAAGCTGAAAAGTCTTAGGGTAAACTCTGCTGATCAACAACTAAAATATCAGCGTATTAACATTGTTCTTGTACTAAAATCCAAAACGTGGCACTGTACCAGCTACTGGGAAGAAAAGTAACTCTATCCTGGATGAAACCAGGACACAGTACTGAGATTTTAACATTTACTTTTGAATTTCAAAAATGCAATAGATTTTCAACACTAATTAATTAGTTATCAAAATATATAATCTTGCTATTTATCTTATTTTTCGTATATTTTTCTGACACCTGTTCTTTCACTCACTTCACCAGCTCATTCTTTATATGACTTAAGGAGTGAAAAAGTCTAGTCTTAAATTTTCTCATCCTCATTGCTAGGACTGATATTCTCATTTGGTTTTTTACCAATTACTTTTGTTAAGTGTAGCTTTCCACAGAGCATTCCCCCTCATCTCCTGTGCTGTAACTTGTAAAAATATTCAATCTTTCAATTTGGAATTCTTCCAGAAGCAGATGACATTGGTCTTCTGTATTATACAATTCTTGCTCACATTACTGGTCATATTTCTCCTATGAAAACTCTTCTGATTAATTCTTCTCATTAGTCAACTTGGTAAACAAATTACTGCAGGAAGCTTAAAAGCTTGGGTTGAAAGCCAGAACAGAAGCAAAAGATATCTTGTTTGCAAGTCACTATTTTCCCTTGGAAATATCTCCTCTTCTATCAGGTTGTCATTTGAGGCTGCTAGAAGTTTTTATAACTCAGGGTTAATTGCCTCTGGCACAATAATCTCAGATTTCTCTGGAGAATTACTGATAGCACACATTTTCCTTCTGAAATAAAATTATTTGCTGTCATGAGAAATGTCTCAACTTTTTAATATTTCTTTAAAAAAAAATAGAATAAATGGGATTAGGACCAACATTCCTCTGCCTCCTAGTTCTGTTTTTTCATCTCTCCTGTGGATATTGTTCTCTGTGTCTAGGTAAACCTTCTCCAGATTAATATGCCAGCGGAAACTGTATCATACATTAGTCCAATAAATACAACTAGCTGCTTTCTTGGGTGACTAGTCTTCAGCTTGTATGTGTATGTGAACATTGCTTGGCAAAAAGTGTTTTTAATTCATCTGTTTACACAGTTCAGACATAGATCATCTTTCTAAATACATAATCAGGAATACTTTTTGGTTATATGTCTGTATCCTACAGTGTCTTTCTCCTAGTGTGTTAGGTCACTGAAAGCCTCTTGGAAGTAGGTTGCTGAAAATCCATAGTCCCATGTACAGGCTTGTAAATCTTTCCAAATAGGTAATGTATTTAAAATATATTACTGTAATATGACACTTAAGGATAACCTACCAGTGTAACTAATTTTTGTTTCTGGAAATACCCTTCTGGAAAGGAACACTCCAAATGGTGATATTTTTGTCAGTCACTGACTCTTTAATCAGTTGTGATGTAATTCCGAAATTCCTACTTCTGTGCTCATCCATGGAAAGCAAAAATGAGAATATCATAGTCCCAGGGCTGGCAGCTGTAAGGGTGATGCGTGTTTTGATTGACCATGGTTTCTGCCAAAGCCCTGTGTTCACAATTCCAGAGCATGTGGAGGGCAGGATAGAGTTGTCACTGACTTCCCCATCATATTTGCAATTAGTAAACATGCTTCTTGAGCGTTCCAATGATTTAGGAATGCGAAAATATATTTTGCCTTTGAACAAAAGCCACTGAAGATTTTCTGAAAAATGCTTGATTGGAAGTGTGACAAATTGAAGACTTTTGGAATTTTTCCAAAGAGATTTTTCAGATGTTGGGCAGATGTTATTGTTTGCTGACCTAGGACTTTGCAGAATGACAGAAAATAATTTGATGCACTAACAAAACATTGATTACACACACTAAATAGCCCTGGTAGAGTATTTCCCTTATGGCTTGCACTTCCAGGGTTATGGTTAAACGAGCACCCCATGTCATCAAACATACAGAAGGTGCCTTTGCCACTCTGAGGGGATGATCCCAGCATTTAAATAATGATTTACTGATGCTTTTATTAGAACAATTATTGGTTATTTCAGACTTGAAATGGGCAGATTAAGCTCTGTGAACCTCACAGCTGAAACCTCACAACACTGGCAATTTTCAGTGATTAAAGTAATTTACTTTATCTATAAAATGTAAAGATATTTCATAATAGCCATACAGCAAGAACAGGGAGGTGTAGTTTTCCTGGAGATAATCAGACCTCTGGGGATAAAGGGTCCTGGCTGCACCTCATGCATTGTAAGACCCAGAGGGCTTTATTATCTGATGATTACCACACCCCCATTTCCATGTCTTTTTGCTTAATTAATCACAGTAACATTATTGCCCAACTTCAGACAACAAAAATAATGAGAGAGGCTTTAAAAGATTCAAAGACTAGAGGAAAAACAAGAGATCCCATAGGAAAGTACCCATAGTGAAACTGAGGTTTACAAATCACTGAAATCTATTAAAAATGATGCTTACATTTTGTAAAGTGCCTTCTTTAATATAAATATAATTATGTTTTAAATATTGTAAATGTGTATATACAATATAAAACATATACTTGTTTTGATCAGAGGAGATGAAGTTTTATTTTTAGGACACAAAACCTTTAAAATATTCCAGCCATAACATTGAAGGTTATTTTCTTGGGAAAGCTTGCCATATCCACTGTGTTGTTTCTTATTTGGTCCAAGTACAGTTTCATGTAGATTCTTATGTCTTTGCTGCCTTTCTAAATTATCAACTAATCATGCAGTTTACAGGCATAAATCCAGAGTAAAGTCTTCCGGTATTACTTGTCAGAAGTGACTTTTGAAGAAGCTTATATGATTGAACTTCCAGTATATTCTAATCATCTCTCCTATTAGTTTATCCTTCTCTGCCACACTTGACCATTGTTCTTACTGTACCTCAGTATAATTTTCTGTAAAATTGGTGCCTGATTTTTAAAAAGTTGTGTGAAACATAATTAGTTTACATGCTGATGTCCTTCCTTACATTTGTAACATTAGCTTGGACTGTAGGCAGAAGTCTTTTACTGTAGGTCAAGATACAGTAGCTTCCAGAGAAGGTTTTATCAAAAGCTGCATACCACTGATTTACTCCTGATTTTACATTTGAAAAACTCGTTGCTTTTCATAGGACTCATTAAATATTTCTAATATTTTGAGTGAAAGGGGAACAACCTTTTAAGAGCCGCAAACTAGTCATTTTGAAGTCATAAAAGATACAAGTCAAGCAAACAAGGTTGTCTTGAGCTTTGAGATTTCCAGATTTTCTTGTCTATTAGTCAAAATATACCAGGTCTGCACAGCACAGCTACTACAGCTGTACACTTTCTCAAATGGAAGCTGAATCAGGTGGAGGATTATGCTTTCAACCCTTTTTCAGAATTGTAGTCTTCAATGTCTGAGACATAGGTAGTCTAAATTGGAAGACAAAATGAGTTTTCAAATAGTGTTTTCACCTTTTCATTCACATATAAGCATGCTTAGGAGCATTTGTCTGGGTGGTCAACTCCTGGGGATAACCTTGAGTCTGCGTAGGACATGTGTTGACCTGCCTCATTTGGATAGCCAGCCAACTAAGATTTGGTGGTCAAGAGGAAGGCTAGACAATTTATGATAACCATCCTTGTACTCCACTAATTTTAAGTGGAGGAAGAGCCTTCTGTTTTGTAATTCACTGTGATAATAGTAACTGCTTTCATCTCTTGGTGGGGTTAAAACTGACCTGCAATCCCATCAATGGAAGAATGCATAGGGGTATTAGAACATCTTTGTGTGTGTACTACAGAAATACCCTTTTCTTTAAAAGTCTCTCATATAGTGTATTTAAAACTTCTGACTGATGTGCTTGAATTGTGCTCATTAATTAATCATCTTTGAGAGAAATAAAAGCCATACTTTTAGGGCAGATTTTAGTATGTGCATCTGTAAGGTCTATGATTCCTCTGGTGATAGATAGTTTCCTGATTTAAAAACCTTTTTTTTTTTTTTCTATTGCCAAGGGTCTCAGCAGTAGACACAGCAGATAGATAACATGGTAGGTGTTTCATACCTAGTTCAACTTGAGATCACCCTTAGTCTTCACTGTTCATTATTTGATAGACATTAAGGAAAATATCCATCCAGGAAAGATCTTGCTGTGAAACCTGGTCTTTCACATGATAACACTTTCCCCGGGCAATGTATTTGTGATTGTCTTAGCTTTGTAATCGAAAATGGTTTTCTTGCTTTTTCCGGTACTGTTATGCTGGAGAGCAACATGAACCAGGTAAGTCAAAGTAAATGTCTAGCCATGAAAATCAGAGGGTAGTCTATCAAATCCTCTAATATTTACATAGACTGTGTTCCATTTTATCACTTTATCTGAAATCTAGATTTTAATGGACATCTAGAATGAAAGATCAATGAAGAAATGAATCAACTCAGATGAACACTTCACACCTGTTTGAATTAATAAATAAGGAAAACCTCTAAACTGCATATGAATAATGTTATCAGAAGCTTTAAGGTGTACTGTAGAAAGCATGACAGTGTTTGTAAGCCACTCACATTAGGTATCTAATGGATTCCAGTGGATAATACTGTTTCAGTTGTTGAAATAGAACAATAATAGAGAAAAAAAAAACCAAGAAAACAGCAATAACAACCAATCAAAAAAATCAAAAGGAAGAGATTACAGTCACTTTTGAGAAGTACATATCTAGTATTTTCATTGTTAAGTTCTTATACCATCCCCATCCATGTAACTTTCAAATGACTATGATTTCTGACTTAATACTTTCTAGTGACTTTAATGTTGTTATTTTGCAATTTATTATCATTCAACTTCAGAACAAAACAATTTTCTTTCATTTCCATTACTTCTGCTCGAAATGTGTTCATTCTAAAATGTGACTTTAGAAATTTAAAATATTTGTGTAGATTTTTATTGTGGAATACGCTCCACCTCTCCAAACTAAGTTTGCAGATTTTCTATAGGAAATAGTAAGTATATTGTTACAATGATTTTGCCCAAAACATAATTTTTGCATGAAAACAATTCCAACTAAACCTTTTTAAACATCCCTGACTCATGGACTAAGATCTATAGTAAATTTCCCAGGAGACCACTGATTTCTCAATCTTGCCATGTGCTGGTTGATGGTTCAGACAGAAACTATGTGGGTAGTTTTGTGTCCCTCCCTCTACAGATGTCTTTATGTCTCAAAGACTTTTCCAGGAAGCTCAAAGCACAGCTGGTGCAAATTCTTTTCTCTATCAGGGACTTTCACTGACAAGATGTACTGAAGAAAGCATCTGAAAAAAGATTTGGGGTCCTAGGGAGAACATTTACAATGTTTTCTGTTTTCAGACAGGAAAGCTGTTGATTTTGTGCTGTCAGCCAGTATAATGATCTGATAATCACATAATGCATTTTTAGATTTTCATATGGGTTTTTTTCTCAAGTGATTGCTGAGCTGGTATTGAAAGTATTAGGCATTTTGTAAAAGTTCGTCTGTATGGTCTCAAATGTTTGCTTTCCTATCCCCAAACTGCCATGTATATCATACTCCTTCAAAACCACAGCTGAAAGTGTACCACTGCTAAAGGTGCACGTAGTCTTTCCCAATGCCTAGACATTACCTTGGGAATTTATTCTTGCAAGGAAAATGGTTCATCCTGGCATTTGGCTACACATTGAAGAAGATTCAATTTGTTTTTCCTAACATAAGTTCTCCAGCATACACAACAGACTGGCCCAGAAGTCAGTAATCTGGTAGTGCTGCTGTGCTACCTACCTCTGCTGCCTGTAGTTCAGTGTTTTATGGCTTAATCAAGGCATGATAATAGACCAAAATAATTTATGTGGCAGGAAACGGGTTCAAAAGTGGAAAAATTGGTGGAATTTGGGGGGCAAATGGGAAGAAAGTATTTCCCCCCCCTAAATTTACAGATGTGGAACCTTTGTAAATGAAGCTCTTTCAGAAATGTTATTTGGATATAAACTATGCATAGAACTCAAGTGTCTTGACCCTCTTCTTTTATTTTTTCTTTGAACATATTTAGCAGACCCAAATATCCACTTTCAATTTGATTATTTAAAACCTAATGTCACAAAGCAGAGTAATGGATAGAAATTCATACAATCACTGTTGCTGCATCCTTTTTACAAAAGACAGAACCATGAAAGATATGCAAATTGTCCTTAATTATACTTTTAGATGGTTACTTAAATACCTGTCTTTTTCACACTACAGGCACAAAGTTGGTATACCTCAGATATGCTAATAAAAACAAATGTCTGTGGTTTCTGGCAAAATAAAAGCTCCAGTAGTTTGCTATGTGTGCTGTATACAACTCTTAGGCAATGTCACGATGCCTACAGAGACGAGCTTGGATAAAGCTGCTGCAGTATAAAGATTAAGGCTATTTTATATTCTTTGATTTTTATTTAAATTCTCCCTGCATTTAAATTACCATATTACTAATTTTAGCTGATATATTAATACAAGTGTCTCAGCTATTTATACATACAATATAAAACCCAAGTGAAATACCAAACAGGGTGTATGATGCTGTAACTCTGTAACATGTACTGTCTCTTCTATTCAGTAGGTTTGTTCGTAGGAATCAATAGGG
Organism: Chiroxiphia lanceolata; assembly: GCF_009829145.1. Classification (NCBI taxonomy): domain Eukaryota; kingdom Metazoa; phylum Chordata; class Aves; order Passeriformes; family Pipridae; genus Chiroxiphia; species Chiroxiphia lanceolata. The sequence goes on from NC_045642.1 coordinate 13,255,423, forward strand.
TTTGCAGAGTATTTACATTAAGAACTGACTTTAGACATACCTTTACAGAATCTCCTTAATTAAAGGTGATGGCTAATGAGAGCCTAAAATTCTCTCCCCTTTACTTTCAGAGGTTGTCACTTTAATCCAAAGTGACTACTGCCCTTTACACATCCCTACTTTTAATAGCATTACTGAGAAAACAGTTCAAACTCTGTCCATATTAATGGTGATGGAATCTGACCCTCTGTAAATGAGAAATGAATTTTCATAAAAATTAACAGATGCCAAGGATGTGAGGATTACTGCCTTTTTTTACTAGCTGTTCTTGCTAAAGTGTATGGCAAAATCATGTCTCTGATTTCAGGGTATTCCACCACCAATGGGTCAGGTACTTGTAACAAGCAGTGGATTACTGAGTTCAGGATAGTAGAGCGAGTCTGAGCCTGTACTCCTTGTACACTCCGAAGGTCTGAAAAGTTCAGATTTGAGCTGTCAGCTTTGGTCTAACTTGTAAATGAGCTTCCAGCATGTATAACTTACTTCCAGCATATCTATATTCTGTCTCTACTTTTATTATTATTCTTCTGAAAGTACTTTATTACATAATTTTCTTCCTAATCAGACACTCATTTTATATATTTCATGTGTGTTGTTCAAATTTCCACCTTCCTCAAATAATCACAGATCATATTAATTGTCCTTGGTAACCTAACACTCTTTTTCTTAATTATCTTATCATTAAACCTGGTGATCTGAGAGAAGGTTGACCACCAGGTTATAAACCTTTCTTGTCTACTGAAGAATAATCCAGCAGTCAAGGCTATCTTTATACTTTTAAGTATTTTAGTAATATTTTTCTCAGTCTACTCAACTCTTAGATGAACATTATATCTTTTACCTCCCAGACCTGATTACCTTGGGTAAAAAAATGAAATGAATAGGGATAGTATGTAAAACTGAGCTTTTTTTTTTTCTTACTGTCTTGATACACCTCTGAGTTATTCTACTACTGGTATGTAAATACTTAGTGCTGTTTGACGATATGTCTATTATCATTTACTACAGTTTTCATATAGATATTTTTTTATTAGTTTAAAGAGGGAGATCAGTGAGTGCCAGACAATTATTGAGGCTTGGTTACTTTGGAAGGGTTCCCACAGGTTTTGTAAGAATGAGTGGCTGTTTTTTGATAATTGTCAGAAGTGGGATTCCTGTTTAGATTCTCCTATATAGCACAAAGTCCTTTCCTAGTCCTCCCATTGAGAACTGTGTATAGCTCTGGGGGTTTTCCTCCTTGTTTATGCTGGAAAGTAAGGAAAATATCTAAAGAGGCTAAGGTAAAATTTGTAGTGAATAGTTTCTTCAGGAGGCCAGAAGAGAAAGTTTGCTACCAGCAGAGAGAGACTTTCCACCCACCACAATTAGTACCTCATTTTGTAAAAGAAGGAAAAGGGAAACTAGTTTTCAGAGGGTGAACGTGTTTTGGTACTTCTAGGCAGAATATCTGATGTCTTCTTCATTATTTCCATCTTATAAGTTAGAACTACTCGCACAAGTTAAGGTCATGTTACTCATAGAGATGAAACTGTGGTCTTGCTCTGCTCTTTTCACTACAGCCCATTTTAGCAGCCCTGCTCATATCCTAAAAAAACCAAGGAATGCATTTTCTGTAGTAAGCACAAACAAGATCACATGATGGATGCACTGGTTACTGTGGTGTCGAAATTTGAGTGTAGATCCTTGGAACCACAACTTCCTCTCCCTGGCATGTCTGGTTTTGGGTGATGCTAAAAGTTATCTGACCCTTGAGAACTCTGAACAGATAGCTCGGTTTGTAAAGGTGTTTTTTCAAGCAAAGTTACAATACCCTTAGGCATGTCCTAGGTGTTAGTAGTATAAAAAAAAATGAAATCCATAAAACTCTGGGAAGTCTGAGTGCAGTAGAGAAGACAATTGGGCAGGTAAGGCATTCTCTGGTAAAAGCCTAGAATGCCAAACTGCAATAGTTAGCTGGGTCTCTGTGGGCCATCAAGAACACATAAAGACTGCCAACATCTCTTACAATTCTTTTCACAGATCCTATTACAATTCACAGTAAAGTGATCCTCTACCTTCTTTCCTGAGGGGTCCAATTAAGGTAAGGATTTATTCAACAGTCATACAGACCTGGGGCTTGCACAGTGCAAATGTGAGAGGAACATGATGCTTCTTCCCTTTTATCTCAAGAGCACTCCCTGTGCAAGATCCTGTGCTAGCAGTTAATCTGAAAAAAGGATTTTCTAGTTGGGAATTCTCCCATTCACTGGTTTATAACTTGTTATGTTTCACATAATTATATAGAGAGGGAAGTGAACTTGTTTCTTTCATCTCCTAATGTCTATCCAGACAAGATCTATCCTCAGATAGGGATTTGAACCAGGATACTTTGCATGTCAGATGAATGTTCCCAATGCTGATCCATAAGGAGGATGTCCCTTTTACTATCTCCTAAGAATAATTTATCCAGCTTTTCTTTCTGTATGCTGATGAAACCACTTTTAGGCTGTGGATTTCATGAGATGTCAAAGAATAGATAAGTATTTGACCTTGCATTGGCCCTAAAGTAACCTTACATATATATATATATATATATATATATATATATATATATATATACACACTTCTTATGTTTACCTCCAGATATCATTTCTTTCTGAAGCAGTTTTTGGTCATGATTTGCTCCATAGTTTTCTTGGGGAACTGCTGAGCTTTCTGAGGAGTTCCAGACTTCATAATCTATGAGAAATACGTAGAAACTACAAGTGAACTATTTGAATAACACTGTCTATTTTGCACTTCTGAATAAGTCTCTTGTCATTGTTGTTTGCAAATGTTTCACAGCTCTTTTCAGTCATTTTTAAAGTTATATGCATGTGAAACGTGATATCCTTGCATTGATTTCACAATGATTATTGCTAGACCATTATTATTTGTAAATTGGTTAATCAGTGAATCTCAAAAAGGCAACAGAATACACCTGGCTGAGCTACAGAAACAGAAGAACAACTTGCTGTGGGCAGTCCCTTGGCCTGTAGGGTATGTAAAATAGCAATGAACCTAAGCAGAGGTGGAGGTAGGTGTTCATATCAGAGCTGTTAACACAATTTCCTGAGCTAAGCAAAAACAAGGTACAGAATTCTGGTCATCCATTTGTAGCAGTGCAGAAGGCCCAGAGTTTGTCCTCAATTAGATATCATCAAGACTTCATAAACGTTAGAGGATATATATTACAGAGGTGGAGGCTTGCTGGTAATGCAACACCATTTTGTTTTATTAATAGTAGAATAGTAATGGAAGAGTGAGTAACGTCATGGTATAAAAAACCAGAGAGCATACCAGGATGGATAAACAAAACAGAATTGTTGTGATAAAAAGAATTTATTTCTCCCAATGAATATTCAACTAAAACGTAGAGTTTGCAGTTTTGGTTTATTTCCATCAGTTAAATGCAGATTTATATAACTCGTCTTACAACCCTTCAGTGTTTATATTCTTGGTTTTACATTGTTACATTTAAAGAATGAAGAGAAAACTTTGCAATTTGCAATTAATGACATTTGGTTTTATTAAAAATAAGTAGAGAGCCATATCAATAAAGAATAGACACTAAGATTATGAAGAAAATCATTTGTCAAAATCCTTGCCTGTAAGTAGGCTCTGCTTGGAGGTTTTATTGGCCATATTATCCTGGTTATTTAGGGAGAGACATATGATATGCTCAAGGTAAATAGCTTGAAAGCATTTCCACCTGCAACTGAATCTGTTTATGTGTCCATGTATTTGGGGCCTGCCTTGGGCTTTCTGGGCTTGTTGAAGAGCCTGAGGCAGTGTCTTACACAGCACAATGTTACTGAACCAACTTATTAGTTGCTGCTGCAAGAACATTAGGATAAACATATACTAGTGAGGTAACTCTAATAAGGTAGCTGTCTGTACCATTAATTTACTGAATACCAAGTTGTTCAGCTATTTTGAAAGACTTGAGTGTTTTTATACATTTTTTTTTATTTCTGGAAATGAAAATCTATGAAAAATAAGGCGTTGTAGAATGCAAATACATAAAACCTATTGGACAGAAGTGACTGATCCAGGCAGCAGATAATCTGTGTACTTTGTACCTACATGTGGGCATCTGTAAATCAGAGGAGGTTGGCTGGGCATAGAGGGATGTCATAATACAACTGCAGAGAGGTTGTGGGACATTAGATTTCATGAAATCAATTTTACACTGGAGTTTTAAGTCACAATAAACTTCCTTACTCTGCTCTGTAAACATGACTTGACACCATCATGACATTATGAATTGTTAATAAAAGTCCATGCCTGCTTTGCCAGCAGGTAGTATACCAAAGTAAAATTACCATTAAATCTGTGTTTTGGATAGGCTTCCAATTGTAATTCAAGTAAAGGTGTATTAAATAAAAAAGATGTAGCTTATCTCTTGCATCTGGTTATATGTGTTGATCGTACCACTGAATTAAAAAAAGTCCCATCTCTTATAACCAGAGTTAATCTTTAAAGTTCATCCTTTTGCTGATATGTAAATTCATCTAACAAATATCCTCATGCTTTCCACGCTCACTTTTTTGTTTCCTGGAACAGCCTTTCTGTCTCTACTTTAGGCATTCTGGGGAAACTTCCCCTCTGATGGTGTGACCATAATAAATGAAATGCAACAGAGTCCTTTTCTAAGCCTACAGTTCCTGAGTGTTATGATAAAGCATATGCTAATAGAGCCTGTGAGCTTATTGGAAGTTCTTAAAAAATGCCATCTGCTACAATTTTTGCAGCTAAAAGTTATATTTAATCAGAGGTAAATTTTTATATGCTCAGTCTAGTACATGGAAATGTATTCCTGGAATTAAAGTTTACCTAAACTATGAAAAACACTTTTTGCATGTAGTTACTTTTGAAGGTCTAACCTAAGATTTCAAAGATGAGACCGATACTAGAAAGGAAACTGATCTACATATGCAAGTCTGCTGTTAAAGTACTCTGTGGTTCATAAAAATGCCTCCTTTTCACTTGAATGCTTGGAAACAATCTTTGAGTATGAAAACTAAATGAACTGAAGAGCAACCCTATATTTTGCATCTGACTACTCAGTGAATCTATATTCCTCATCTGTAACAGACAGTGTTAACACTTAAAATCAGCACAGCTGCTGAAACCCACCTCCACAAAAATTATTTAAAGGTTTAAAGTAATAGTACACGATAAAAAGCATCACAGTTTCACCATAATCCAAATCAGGCTTTATGTATTAATTTTCTTATGTTTAGATAAAATCTGTCAATAGATCTTTTAGATGCTTCCGGGGAGACCAAAACAATTAGTTTAATTTGTCAGTAAAACCCAGCAATAAACCAGCTTTGCAGCTAATTTACTGAAAGAGAGAGACTTATCCATTCTTTCTTTTTAACAAACTTTGACCACACTCAGTCTGGGGAGCTCCATACAAAAGATATACAGGCCTGGAAAAAAATAACTGATTAAATTTTAACCAGCTGCTGGGCAGATAGTTTGCCTGAGGCACTTTTGTCAGTTTCAAAGGGTCCTTTTATTAATTTTGCATTTTGTATTTTGTTAGTGGAAAGAGCTGGCTCTGTTGGGACTGCCAAAAGCTATAGGCAGCGAATCTTACAGCAGCAAAGAGGAAGCTGTAGAGCATGCCAAGTAGATTTAGCACACTGAGCACTCTAAATTACATTTGTTTTATCAGTTCTAAAAATATATTAACTTCAGGTGTAAGTTCTTTGAATAAAGCCTTAAAGCTAGTACTTTCAGTTCCTCTTCTGTTTATATAAGGCTTTTACTTTGTCTATAAAAATAAACCACTGTATCTTTTGCCAGATAACTACCCATGTAATTTAAATCTGTTCTTCCTATGATTGTTGCTGCATTCATTGTTGGTCTGTTTTTCTTACTAACATTGAACTTACGTTCTTCCTGAAAAAAAAGTATTGCAAGTTTTACCTAGATCCTCCTCACTTTCCAAGACATTCAGGTACAGCTTTTATAGCAAAATTATTGATGTCTAAGTGAAATCAATATTTAAATAAACATGTTCTGCTTTCATTTGAATGGAGCCCGACATCCACATCAGCATGCGGAAAATGCTGCATGTAGCATATTGCTCAGACAATTTGTGAACAGAAGTTAGAACTCAGGGGTTAAATGGAAAACACAAACCTCTCTTGTGATGCTGGGAATTTCACAAGTTCCACTCAGGCAACTTCAAACAGCATTAAGCACAAAGGAAAAAAAGTATACCCTCAGGCTAGAATTTGCAGAAGACTTACCTGTAGTAGAATGGAGCTAAAATTAAGCCCAAAGACAAAGCATTTGGGCTTACATTTAGAAAATTGCACGGTAAAGTATATGTTTTTAGAATGTATATCATACTGTTTTTCTAGTTTCATCTCATCTTTTAAGATAGCCTTTTTTGCCCAAAAAAAATTCTTTATCCAAAATCAATATATGATAGTGTTACTACTGCATTATTTAATGTCTTCTACAACTATTTTTGTGTGTAATCCTGTGATGGCAAACCTCATTGGTATCACTTACACATAAAGGATCATGTTCTTGCCCTTACTGAAGTTAACAGTGAACCTGATAATAGCAAAATTAACTTCATGGGAGAAAACTGAGCTCAAAGTAATTTAAAAAAAATTATTTATATCCATGTCTTTTGTCAACAAAATATTTTCTCAGGTTTTTTGTAGTATTTTAAGAAAATTGTGGTTTATACTCTGATTTACCTCCTAAGTTTGACTAATATGTGTAAGTACAAAAAAAAAATCCAAAAAAACCCCCAAATCAATGTAAAAACTAAAACCAACCTGGAAATCGTTAAATTAAATCTGGAAATCTTTAAATTGTGCCAGTTCCTCAGTTTGTAGTTAAATGAAGTTTTATTGGGAAAAATACCAAGTAAGAAGGAAAAAAGATTATCTGGGACAGCTGAGACTGTCCACTCAGCTGTGCTGTGTGAGAACATTAAAATTACTTGAAACTTGTCTTTCAGGGTTCATCTGAAGGTCCAGCTGTGGGCATAAATAAATGCTTAGCTTATGGGATATAATATTTCTGTGAAGGTCTAAACTGTTGCTCAAGAATTTTATGGAAGTCGGGGTAGATAACTGAGCATTTACATTATGTTCATGACATAGAACAATGCTACAGCTTGAAGTACTGGCTGGAAACACCCAGGTGGGCTTGGATTCTGGATGGCCACTACATTAATGGAGTGCCCTGCTACTCCTAGACCTTCATAGCAGAGACTCTCTGAGACTCTGTCATGTAGATAGCAGCTAACTCTCCTATAAAATTAGTCAGCAGAGTGGCTACAAGCCATACAAACTTGCTGTCTTTTCAGAATAGGTTCTTTGACATTATCATAATCCAATATTTTAACAGAAAATTTTATCAGTCTGATCATCTGAAAAGAAACCCAAGTGGAAGCCAATTCTTTCTTTCATAACTGCATGTACTCTGCATTGCTTACAACAAGTGACAGTTGCTGATGAGAAGAGTTAATTCTGCAGTCCCTATGGAGCATTGGGAATGCCAAGGAACACAGCATGTTGGCTTTTGAGTCAGCAGAGATTTATATACTGTGCTTTATGCTTTAACTAAGTAATGCATACATCTTGCAGGTTCAGTATCAAAATTTCTGCCACAGTGTAAACCCAGTGGACTCTTTCAGTTCCACTGAGGTTGTACCATTTAAAATCATGAGAGGATCATTCCCATTTGTAACTGAGCAAGTAAGTTTGTAGAATTCCAGACTGTGGCAATGCTGGAAAACAAGTGGGGTTTTCATGTTCTGTGTCCTTCTTTCTTGATTGTAAAGAAGTAGTTGTTTAATATTAGAATATAATTTGCCATTTCAGTTGAGCAAAATGATTTATTTCTGAGTTGATTATTATATTTTGAGGCAATGTTAATACTATGAAAAAATTCTGCAAATTTTCAGCCATATGCTGAAAACATGTTCTTTAGTATTGGATGACAGATCGTGGTCAAACTAATATCAATTAAAATTTATCACAAGTGGTCAGTCTCATAAACTTGGAGCCAGTATTACTGAAAGTGATTAGTGAGTTTGGACCCCTTGTTTTGTATATTCTCAGTTTACATGAGACTGATGTATGATGTACTCTATGAAAGCAATAGAACATATATTCAAATATTCTCATAAAACTGATGTTACCACTCTGATGTTATCTCAAAGGATGCTGTTGTTGCAGGTTGTTTCCACTCTACATTGCTTTGAGCTGCCCATATTACTTCACATTGACTGTCATAACTATCACACTTACATTGAAAAGAACCTACCTAAGTTACTCTGCATAAAACAATATTTCATAAGCAGAAAGCAGTAGTAGGAACAAGTAGCATGTGATTTTCAGAACAAAAATGGAGACTAATATGATGCTCTACCACTTGTGGCCCGTGTATTTCTTATCTCAGAAATTATTCTGAGTTTTCCTACCCTTCAAAACATTAGTTGGGCCAAGAGTTCAATATTCTCTCATTTTGTTCTCATTAAATGATGAGATGCATTGTCTTACCGCTGTGAAGTCAGATCTTGGCATGATTCTTTCAATTTACCTCTCTGTTGGGTTATTAGTGAAGTTTTTTTCCTCCCTTAAGTTTCCTTTCATGTATGGTGACATGCAGGTACACAAGCATTCAAGACTCCTAAAATTTTTCTGTGATGTCCCATTTAAATTAGGTAAAATCACTCTAATGATTAAGGGAAGGGAACACAAAAGCAGCATGAGCTTCCCTGAAATGAATTCTTCTTTAGGTTTCAACGAATACCTCCTGAAAAGTTGTTACAGTGTTTTATCTGACTCTACATGCAGAATAACATGGTTCATGGATATTTTATCACAGAAGAAATGTATGCCTCCTATTGTGCCTCAAGAATAAGCAGAAGATTATACCTACTCTACTTTTCTTTTTACCCCTCTTCTGGACGCGAACCACGCTGTAGTGCTCAAAAATGCTTTCACTGCACCAGTGTGCTGCTGAGGAAAGGTAGTTTTATGTCTTTGATTATATCATCTTACAGTGTGTTAGTTGACATGAGGGAACCCATAGTTTCAGGTGAGACAAAAGGTAAGATTTTACTAATTTTGCATTATTCCCCTCTGTGTGGTCAACATGGAGGGTTATGCAATAGCCAAATGACCCACTGTATTAATACTCTCCAGTGGCAGAACACTACAATCCTTTCACATCATTTTTCAGTTGTTCCTGATAAAGGTCCCAACCCCCCTGTGTTATGTTGTATAGCCTCTTTGGTCACACAGTGGATCCAGTCATCTAAAAGACTAATGAAGTACAGGAAGATTTTTCAGTGTTAAAGGTGTATTCTGAGTGGTTTGGCTGGTTGTGATATCCTTATATTTCATGCTGAATATTTAGTCTAAATAATGCTAAATTGAAAGTGCAAGGTTAAACTTTTAGAAAAGAAATAATTTCCTTGCTCATACACTAGTCAAATCATTCCCTCTCTAATCCTGAGTACTGGATTTACTTTGAACTAGAGATGGAGAATTCATTACAGAAAATTTCAAACCAGCTAGCAAATTGTGGGTTTGAAAATATCTCTAAAGTAAACTGATGAACAAGATCATCAGAAGGTAAGAGATATGTAAGAGATATGATTTCTTTATGGTTGGCTGCAGAACATAAGAACATATTCACGTAGCTCTGTCTTAGAAAACAGAAAACCTCAATCAAAAAAATTTGATAAACAGTTGTGGGAGAGTGGTAGCTGAACATCTTATTTTACCTCTATTTTATAGTCTCTGTGTCAAAACATAAATTTCAGGTGTACAGTGGTTAATTTAGCAGAAAGATTTTCTTTCATGTAACGGTGAAACCATAGAAACTGTAGGGTTAATTTTAGTGGCACCAAGCAAAACATGATTACTCTTTACAGCTAGGTTTTACTTTTCTTTATTCTAATACAGGATCAGGCCCTGGGTTTTATATTATAACTTGCAGTACTTTTTCTATTGAGTGCATATGGATAGTTTGGTTTTAAATAAATGCAGTTAGACATCCAACGAACAACGTGAGTTACCTGATTTAATATATTTAACATACAGCAGAAAGAGTGAAAAGTAATGTCAGTGGCTTCATTCTGCAGCCAGGCACAGGGTGAGTTTCATATAACTATTACCCTTACATTAAAGTCTATGGTCTACCTACTCTTTCATTACATCTACCTTTTCAATATTTAGAGAATTTGTATTAATTATAGTAACTGACATCTATAATATGGCTTTCAGGCATTCACTTCAAATTCACTTCTGTCTCACAAAGTAATTGCAACAACTCAGCCAAGTTCTACACGTGTTTATAGTCTGTCTAGTTCTTATGAATCAAATGAACCTTTTATATGTGTTGTGTAGGTATGTTTATAAGAGAAGTAAAGATCCAGGGTCTTCAGATGAAGAAATTTAGAAACCATTCTTTAATAAGTATTTTGTTGTAAAATGGGTTGTTTTTCTTTGATACTACTGGCCAATCAGAGCTACTCAGTGTGAAATTTAACATAAGTATAGTATTTGTGGCACTTAAATTTTCAGTGCACCTTGAGAATTTGTTTCAAGTTCTTTCTTTTTGTATTTAACAGTACCAGTTTAAATTTTTTCTTGGATAAGGTTTTTCTTTGCAGCTCAGCTTTCCAGTGTTGACTGATTTTGTCAGTCTACATGACCATAGACTCATCACAGAACCATAGAATGGTTAGGACTGGAAAGGACTTCAAAAATCATCTAGTTCCATTCCCCCTGCTATGGGCAGAGACACCTTCCACTAGACCTTAAACATCTCCAGGGATGAGGCATCTGAAACTTCTCTGGGTAACCTGTTCCAGTGCCTCACTATTCTCATCGTAAAGATCTTTGTGTGCTTTGAACTGCTGCTTATTCGTGGGCTTTAATTTTGCAGCTGTTTTTAGCTTTGTTTTCTATTCTTTTTGGTGATTAGTTCTTTTTTTGTTGTGAAAGAAAGAAAAGGAAGTGACCACAATAAAACTTTCCAGATAAAGGTTCAAAACACAACACTGAAGGCTGTTCCTTGCTTGACCTTCTGAGATAAGATTTTTGTTTTGTTTTGTTTTTTAAATAAGAAATTGTGGTAAAGAGGAAAATACTGGAAATTACGTCTCACTTTGTAAATTGTAGTCACATTGCCTACTGGTGTATTATTACTGTTTCTCTATTTTCCTTAGGGGTATACTAAGGAATTTATGTTTAAAAAAATAGCCCACAAGCTGTCAGAATTATAATAAAAGCATAAGAGCAGACATTATCCACTCCAGACATGTTGCTAGTGCAATGTTACTTTGATTTTTTTAAAAGATTGCCTTCCTAATTGCTGCATTGGTGCTACTTCGGTCATAATATTGACAACAAGAGTTGAAGTGCAGACAGAAACGTTGCTTTAAGAACTGAACTTTTGTTGCTGTAGATTTTTCTTTCTGTATAAAATCTTTAGTTTGTGGGTAATATAACATTCTGTCAGTGCCAGAGGTTTGCTTTTCTAAGACAGCAAGAATAAAATCAGACTATGAGAGGTTAAGAAGGCAGTTTGAATCAGACGAATGAAGTATATGTAGAAAAAATATTGGGAAGAGGAGACCAAACTCGGGGAAACAAAAAGGCTAAGGCTAGGTGAGAAAAAGCCAAGATGTAAAATGATGTTGTTAAGGTAATGGTGAAACAGGAACCATAGAGATAAAATTAAATATGCATCAATTAACAAATTAACCCGATTTGCATTGGACATTTGGGGTCCAATCCATATGTAATAAAAAAATGATGTATTTTAATTAATATTTGGCAGGGTGATACAACATGTATGGTTCCCAATGTGTTATGGCAAAAGATTCTGAAAAGCATATTAATCCTGCATTTTTGTTTGTTTATGTGTTTAGGGTTCAGGAAGTCTTAAATAAATGCAGACTGGCTAATAGATCTGAAAATTGCAAGGATGGATTGCCATTGTCTAAATTTGTTTCCTGTGGGGAAAAGATGAATCACAGTTTCTTGGTTTGTATCATAGACTGGAAGAAAAAATCCTTGAGAAGTTCACAGTTGAATGAAATGGAATATTAAATCATAGCACAGATAAATCTGCTTTACAATCTAGTCTGAGTACTCTTGTTAAGTGAGTTCATTTGGCCTACGTGTGTTTAACACAGCTGAACACAAGGTCTTATGTCTAGGAATTCAGGTATATTAGTTATACTTAGGAAACAGAAGACCTTATTATAAGGTAATAATATTGCCTAAAATAACTATGTTGAACTTTAGGGCAGTTATTACCCAAAATTTGGGGGTTTTATATTTCAATTGATTTTGTGTAAGCACAGCACATACAGACTCCAAGTATATACACTGACTTTGAAAGTTACATTGTTTTAATTATATCTTTAACGTGACACTCTTTGCAGCTTGCAATTCCTGAAAGAGGAAAAGGCTCAAAATCTGTGTTGTTATGCATTTCAGCTATACATTCTCATATGTCCTTGTCTTGTATATGAAGATTTCCACGTAAACAAAGATGAAAATGTATGAATATCATGTAAATGTCTTGAGTTTTATCAAATCAATATGAATGATTAAAATTAAAGGGTTGCAAAACCAAACGTCTTTGTGAACTAAATTTAGTTCACATTATGTTTTCTACTTGAATAAATAGAATAAGCTTCATCTTAAGTTGTCCATAACCAACTGATTTTCATCTTTTTTGCTAAGGGTGTCCTGTTTAGATGTATTAGTCTTCTGTAAATACAGAGCTGTTCTGGCTGTGTTGAATGTTCATTTTACAGATTTCAAATAGAATTTTCGTGTAGTGGTGCATCATCATCATGGCTAGGCTTCGCGAACGAAGATTTGGGAAGGCACTATCCACATTTGCTGCAGGCACGCTGGTGGCTTATGAGGCCAATACGAGATAGACATATCCGATTGCAAAAGGCGCAGCAGAAAGACTCCTTAGATGGTGTATTTTGCAAGATACGGTTCTTTCTGCGTTGCCTTTTTTCCTCGAGAGTGATCCTGCGTGAGTTCTCAAAGGAGACAGCTGCGTTATAGATGGTGTGTCTCCAGGCCTCCCGATTGGAGGCCAGAGTAGACCAGTTATGGTGATCAATATGGCCAAGGCTGAGATGTTGTTTCAGGGAGTCCTTGAATCTTTTCTTCGGGGCTCCTCTCATGCGGCAGCCAGTGGCAAGTTCACCATAGAGCAGGATCTTAGGGAGGCGGTGGTCCTTCATCCTTGAGACGTGCCCTGCCCATCGCAGCTGCGTTCTCAGTAACATGGCCTCAATACTAGTGACAGCTGCTTGCTCTAGTACAGATGTATTGGTCACAAAATCTGACCAGTGGATGTTAAGGATTGTACGGAGGCAGCGCTGATGGAAGCGTTCTAGGAGACGCAGGTGGTGGCGGTAGATGACCCATGATTCGGAGTGGTGCATTTGGGACAAAAATCTCATGCAACTTGGATCAAAACTGGAAAAGCCATAGGTGAAAAGTGTTTTGAAAAAGAAGATGCATTCAGACAGGTCACTTCAAGTAAGCCAGCTGTTGAAGTGGATGATTATCAAAATGACCTCCTCTTTGAGGTGTAAGGATGGTTGTTCAGAAAATGCAGGGAGAGAAGGTGGAAACAAGGAATGGTGGCCAGGAACAAAAAGCATTTTTTTTTTTTTTTTTTTTTCAAAATTAGCTATGAGTTAAGATGAGATGTTTGAATAGGAGTTAATCACACCTAATGCTGGTTCTTGGATAATCGGTGAAGTCTCTTTGTAAATCCCAAACATTAAAGAAAATGCCCACTGGAAAATAGAAACCAGCCAGATGTCTAAAACTAAGACAAGAACAAAACCAAAAGAAAAAAAAAAGTACTGGTTCTTCACAAAATTGAGCAATTGAACAACTTGAGGATCAGAGTTATGGACTTTTTAGTTTTATTTTCTATTTCACAAAGAAACTCACCCATAATGAATAGCACTGATTTGACAAAAGTTAATGAGTGGAGTGGATAAAAGCTAGAGATGTCTATTTTGCATTACAAAACATTTTAATTTTTTTTTTTCTGATTTGGAGCAAAACCAAATTAAACATTTAATGTTTCAGAACTTTTCATTATCTGAGGATATCATGTAGAAAAAAGGCTACGTTTTTGAAAACAAAATTTTCTCCTCTGTATGTATTTTTCAGTTGTGCCTAACTTTTATTATGCTACAATATTTTATGGCATATAGCAAGAATCAAAATATTAAATTAATTTACTATATTTACATATATCTCATTTAAGGACAGCTGCTTTTCATTGAATGTTATTTGAAAAATCTCTGCTATTTAGATTTGCGTATCTTGTATTACACTGGAAAATTTTGAGTATGATTAATCTTTATGGGTGGAAAGTTTTCAAGATAAGTTTTCAAGATAAGTTTTCAAGGAGTAGCTAATTTACATGATAACATATGCTTAGATATTTCAGACTAAACCTTTCTAAATATCAAAAATTAATATTTTTAATATAAACAAATAAAACATTTCCCCTGGGAAAGATCACTTAAATATATGGGAAAATAAATATAAGTCAAAACCTATAAAAGTGGTTTTGGGCAAAAAAGCTTTAGTTGGTATTAGTGGAATTTCCTGACTGAAATTTTCAATAGTTAGCACAAAAGTAATTTATATTTGGATGCTTATGGTATCCAATAGATTTTCTGTTTAGAATGTCTTCTATGTAGAAAAATGTTTGAAATGTCCAGATAAACTAAGAAAATAGTGCTGTATAGCTGCTGGATAAGTTACAGTCCTGATGTAACTCTGAGTAAAATACCACTTTTACATTACTCACTGAAATGCTAAGTTTCAGCTTTAAAAGGTACCATCATTTCAACTTCTATGTAGATAGCAAAAAACTAATCACATGAATTAACAGTGCTGGAAAATTAATATCTGGCTGCACAAATCATTAATATCTTGACATCATAAGTTTAAATGTTTTCTACAATCAGTCCAATGGCTTAGATTATTTACCTTATGAGTCCCATAAGGAAAAGAGAGCCAAAATACCTGTATCATAATATTTCTCATATCTGATTAATGTTTACCTTGGGAATGATATGATGTTCGGTGTATTTATTTTTTGCTACTTCTAATGGTAGGTAGAATTTTCCATAAGAGAGAAACATACTCTTGGTCCCTTAAGCAATATAGAAGGAGTAGCTAATATGTGTGTGTTACAATAGTGTATAGTCATCTAGATGTATGCTGTGTTCTCTGTTTTCCAAATGAATTTTCAAAGTCAATTGGGTTAACAGGAGAGCTAATATTTCAAGAAGAGTTTAAACAAACCGGTTTGTTAATTTTTCCCTGGGGATCAGAAGCGGGAAATGGGGAAATGGCTAATAAGAGCAACCTAGAGCTAGTGATATTGTGCTGATAGAAGGAACAGAATTAACTTAAATGTGTCACAGTGATTTAAGATGTCTGTGATGTATTACAAAATGTGTTCTTGCCCTGCACATACCACTGAAAAACAAACCACGCATTTTAATATTATTTTAAGACCTTAGTAAAAACTTAGCCAAAGTAAACTTATCTTTACTGTCTTGTGTGTATTTGCTTTAAGATGAAAAGACTTGAAAATATAAAAGAATTTGCAGAAAAAAGGTAAAATACATAAATGTCTGCTCTTATTCTTTCTGATCTATCAAACTTCCAGTATTTTCCAATGTTCCCTTGCACATCTTTTTCTGAATAAGGCCAGTGTTTGCAGAAGGGATCCTAGGGAGCATTGTTTCCATAGTCATTAGGTCCCCTCTGGAGGAAAAAGTCTAAGTACGTGGACAGGGAAAGGTCCCCGTGTGCTTTACCACCTCCCTGGGACTTGGTGCACTGTAGAACTTCTTTGCACTACCGGCTGGATGCAGCCACAGAGAACCTACATTATGTGCTTCCGAGCCCATGGACAAATTCAAATGCAGTCTGGCAACATGCCCCAGAGAGTCCAAAATGTAGACAGCTGTCACTCAGCACGAGTAAGTGTAGTGGGTTGACCCTGGCTGGATGCCAGACGCCCACCAAACCACTCTATCACTCCCCTTCTCAGCTGGACAGGGGAGAGAAAATATAACAAAGGTTCCTGAGTTGAGATACAGTCTGGGAGAGATTATTCACTAAATACCAGCACGGGCAAAACAGACTCGAATTGGAAATACAAAATGAATTTATTTCTAACAAAATCAGAGCAGGATAATGAGAAGTAAAACAAACCTTAAAAACACCTTCCCCCCACTCCTCACTCCTTCCTGAGCTCTACCTCCTCCCCTCCAGCAGTGCAGGGAGACGAGGAATGGGGATTATGATCAGTTCGTCACAGTTTGTTTCTGCTGTTGCTCAGAGAGAGGAGTCCTTCCCCTGCTCCCCGTGGGGTCCCTCCTTGAACTTCTCCAACCTGAGTCCATGCCAGACACAACAGTTCTC
This sequence comes from Chiroxiphia lanceolata, assembly GCF_009829145.1. Taxonomy (NCBI): domain Eukaryota; kingdom Metazoa; phylum Chordata; class Aves; order Passeriformes; family Pipridae; genus Chiroxiphia; species Chiroxiphia lanceolata. Next base: position 13,271,982 of record NC_045642.1, read on the forward strand.
CATGAAGTGCTGCAATGTGAGTCACTCTTCCACGGGGTGCAGTTCTTCAGGCACAGCTTGCTCCAGTGTGGGTCCCCCACAGGGTCAAAAGTCCCTGTGCTCCAGCACAGACTCCTCTCTCCATGGGTCTAGAAGTCCCTGCCAGGACCCTGCTCCAGTACTGGTTTCTCACAGGTTCTTAACCCTCTTGGACCATCCGCATGCTCTGGTGCGGGCTCCTCCATGGGCTGCAGGTGGATCTCTGCACCCACCCTGGTCCTCCATGGGCTGGAGGGACACAGCTGCCTCACCTTTTTCCTCATCACAGGCTTCAGGGGAGTCTCAGCTCTGGCACCTGGAGCACCTCACCCACCTCCTTCTTCACTGACCTTGGTGTCTGCATAGTTGTTCCTTTCATCTATTTTCACTCAGTTCTTCTTCCCTGACCGCGAGGACATCTGCTCAATTATTTTATTTTTTTTTTCCTTCTTAGATATGTTTTCACAGACGCGTTACCACCATTTCTGATTGTCCCAGCCTTGGCCAGCGATATGTCTCTCTTGGGGCTGTCTGGCATTGGCTCTGTCGGACATGAAGGAAGCTTCTAGCAGCTTCTCAAGGACTATGGACTTTGAAAGGTTAGTTCACGTGCTTCGACAAAGACAGAAAGTAGTGAGTCAAGACTCAGTGTGGCAGGCCAGAGAGAGAGAGCATGGCATCAAAACTGGTATTTTAAAGAAAACAATGTCGGTTTGGTTTTTTTTCTTTTCTCCTTAATAGCCTTTGCCTCTTCTCTACTTTTATATGTACTATCCTTCCAGCATGCAGTTTAAATTAGGTACTGAACATGGTATTTACCTACTGCTGCTATGGGCTGCCACCTACCACAAGGCTGAAGATCTTTTCATATTCTAGTTTAAAACTGAGCAGATTAGGTTGGTCTCAATACAGTATATCAGAAACAGAAGAATGTTTTTCACTGAGTCTGTTAATTTGTGTAACTTCTCTCTCTTCTCATTACTCCAGTGTTTCTTTTCCTTTGACTTTTGTTACATATGCATGAGCACAGGAACCTCAAAAATTTCAAATAAAACTTCCATCTTGGGCTTAGGCATGGCATTTGCCACAAGACTTGGTATTCTCTCTAGCCATAAGTTGTTCTTACCTGTTGAGATTGTAGGTTTTTTGACAGCCTTTTTCCTTCTGTACTGGTAGTGCCTAACTTTTGGGATTACCATTTAGTCTGTAGCACCTCTTAGGCATTGCCAGAGTGAGTAAAATTACCATCAGGAACAAATTATTCTCATTTTGCTTTTGTCACTAGTTCTGAATTTATCTGCAGTGGTGCTATTACTTCATTTATATCTTTCTTTGTCTTATTGTAATTTTGGTGAAATTAATTGGAGAAAAAGCCAGAAATCTTTTTTTGACTTATTTATTTGGACCTGCATGCTGAAAGCAGGACGGGATTATAATTATAATAATTTTATAATGTTTTCAAAGCTCCTATTGGACATTGGAAGGTATCTTTTCCATACATGCTTAATAACACACTCAGTCAAAATATTAATTTCACTCATATTCGCTGAATTACTCTGATACATTAAATTCTTGGGGTAGTTTCTTAAAAAAAGTTTCGCAAGTGAGTCTGAAACAAATATCTTTCCTGATATTAATATACATGCCTTCAAGGCCCTTGAGAGTTTTTGAAATCAACCAATGATACAGGTTTCTCTGTATAGCCCGAAAAAAATCCCCAAAACCCCAAACATCTCATGCAGGATCTAGCCTCTTTTACATCTCACCACCTGGCTTGCAAGGTTGTATATCTTTCAGCTGAAACATTTATGACAAGAGAAGCTGTTAAAGTTTCTTTGGCAGATTTTTTAGATGTGGTTGCCAATGAAAAGACAGTAATAAGTTAGTTATTGCAGCTGTGCTCGGATGTACCCAAGGCAGTTTCAATTTTGCTATTATTCAAATAATCTGGCAATTCATATTGTTCTCTGTGTGCTTTTGAGCTGGGCTCTTCAGGTTTGTCTGCTTCCAGAGTCAGTTTTAGTTTCCATTTGTTTTAGAGACAGCCTTTTGTAGAGAGGGCTGGGGAGCTGTTTATGGTGTGGTGTTGAGTGACAGGCTCATCAGATGTCAAGCTACAGCAGCGCAGGGGTCTCAGAGTGAGAGCAATGATTTGCAAGCCAGACCTGTACTACTCAGAGATGGCTCAGAAAACACATTTGTGCCTCGGATTTTCTGCTGTAAGTCTAACAGCTTGTTTTTCTGTCTTGCCCAGCTGAAGAGCTGGAATAATGCTTTTTGTATGTGTGATGAAGAACGCAGATTAAGCATATTCATTAGGTTATATTTCAGTGACAGAAAGTCAAGGTAATCTCTCTGCTGAAGTCAGTGTAATGTTTAAATACTTTTTTCCAAGTTACCTAAGTGCCACTGACTTTTTCTTTTTTTTTTTTTTTTTGACTAAGTACTGCTTCAAATGTCCTGCTCTAGAATGCAGAGGTCCCATGAAGTGAAATGTTAGCACAGGTCAGTGCTTTTTTATTGTGAATGTTTGTGAGAGCTTTTGTGCTGTTTGTCAGAATGAATAATTCTTAAGAGATGCATTAATTACCTACATCTGGTGATACATTTATATAAAGGTAAGAGAAACAGAAAAATATGAGAAATATGTCAGCATGATTTATCTGCAGATGTAGAAAAAGTTCAGTGAGGCTTTTAAACACATGCACCAAAAGCTTCTCTAGAAAGGACATACTCCTTATTCATAATGATTTAACTAGAGAAATGCAAGACATCATTTACATAATAGTGTTGGAAAGCTGCGTTTTTTGTCTGTCATCCTTTCCCCTGGCAGTGTTGTCTCTTGCAAGTTGTATTCCTTTACTCTGTCCAATTTAATTCTGCCACCTTGATAACTGCTGGAAAATACATCACAGCACTGACTTACCCAGAATGACAGTACCCAGCAAACACAGTGAACTCCTGTTAGCGAACTTTCTAGTACTCAATACGGGACAATATTTTCTGACCAAGCTAATTTTACCCAGTATAATAATTTTTTAGTATCTTCCCCTATTGTTCTACACCTCTCTTTTCTCCCAACTGCTCCATTTCTAGTCTGAATAGACAAAAGAAAAAAACAAGCTTTCTATAACCATACCCCCATCACAGAAACAGACATAGCTCCTAGGTGTTTACAAAAACCTCCTCATAATTTTTATGCTATGAGGAGTTAAATTTGTAATCTAATAAGTGCACGCAGCAAGCACGAAATCTGAGCATCAGTACAAGCAGTGTAGAAGTTAATGATTTACTTAAAAATGTACTACTAATGACCTGATGCTAGCCTTTTGAGTAATTCAGTTTTGGAAGGATCTAGGGTCTTTTACTGTAAAATTCAGATTTTATTATCAGAAGTGATTTACTTTCCAGTATGGTCTGTAAGAAATATTTATTATAGAGCTATAAAACTTGTAGCCCTAACAATTTAATTATACACCGAAAAATCAGGTTAAGTGCAAGCAAATATTTACAAAGATTCACCAGTTTCTTTGTTTCTGGTCCCATTTAAGATGAAACACTGAAACATTTGCCTCTTGCTATCAAATCAAACCACAGATGCAGTAAAATGTTTAAGTGCAGGGAACGAGTAGTGTCACACAGGTTAGACTCACGTCAGGCTGAAGTGAGGTGTGCTGCTGCTTGGCTACTGGCAAATGATACCAAGCTCTGGAGATCCTCCTGAGTAGCTGGATGCAGGATCTCTCCCTGGTAAGGATCACAGTGAACATTTTCCGCTTCTTTTGTCCAGCACTGTCACTGTACCTATGAGCAATCCTTCCAAGGATTTAACTAGTTAAAAATTCCAGGCATACGTCTGCTGTTTTCTAAATCTGCTTTCAGAGGCTAATAAATAAAACCAGAAAGTTTTCTTTAGTTGGATATGCTTTTTATTTGATGGAATTTTTTCATTTTTTTTTCAATATGTTTTCTTTATGTTATCCTAAATAGTATGATTTTTCTTTTAAAGAATTCTGAGCATAGTATTTGACAGTTTTTTTCATATTAATTTCAAGGAGAATGCCAAAACAGGACAGGACAAAACAAAAATGTTCTCTTCTGCCTCAGAAATAAAAGTAATAAAGGTCTAAGGGCTAATAATATTCTGATAACAAAGACTGAAGTCTTTCTAACATTGACTTCATCTGTGGTTGTACCACATTTGACACAATTATCTTGACAAATTATTATTAAATGGAACAGTCTTCTGTACAGATGTTTCTATGCCAGCATGTCTATTAGCCTGGCTATTTATATATTTTGCTGTGCATCTTTGTGATGGATTTCAAAAGAGCTAAATTGAATATTTTTCCTAACTAGAGTAAGTTCTAGGAAATGTTATCCTATGACTACTTGTCCTCAGTGTGTGTCAGATGATGCAAATCACCACAGTATGCCCTCCATTAGCTTGAAACATTTGCCCTGATGTCCCCTAGAAAGACTTGGTGCATCAGAAAATTAATATATAAAGATTGTACCTGTTGAAATTTTTTTTTCTTCACTTAGAAGTCTTTATAGGTCAAAAGAAAATAGATTTAAATGCTCCCTGCTCAATTACAGTACCTAAAGTGCTAGTCAACCCCTGGTGGGTGCCTTTTACACCCTCCTGAGTGCCTTTCTTAAATTGATCTAATACTGATTCTTCTTTACATTTCTTCATGTCATTGTAGTTGGCAGTAGCAGACTGCAATCATTGGTGGTGTTTTGTGGTTTAAACTACCTGCAAAGAACTGTTCAGAAAGTAGTATTTTTACAGGAAATATAATTGGGTTGATGGCTTTATGTTGAAGTTCACAAGGTATGATTGCTGAATGCAATTATTTGATAAGACACATGAGAGAATAGGCAAATATCTAAAAATAAGTTCAAAGAAGTAGAAAATCAGAAGAAAGTATGAAATATTAATTGATATTTTTACACAAATGGAATGAAAAATATTAATCAACATAGAGCATCCCAAATAAATACTCAAAAATGTTTGCAAGGAGATAATTTGTCACAAATATCAGACAGATGATACAAAAAATTCCTGTTTGTTTTTATTCGACGGCACCGTTCACAGAATCATCTAATTACTTGAAGGAACTGCCACACAGCACATTTGCACATTATTTTTCCTCCATCTTATTTTTTTTTGCCAAAAGCATAAAATCTTCTCACATTACTGTTGTCTTTTTGTTTAGATGCTTCAAACAAAGCTCATAGTTCCTTTGTGTTAGGTTTTATATAGACATAAAAAATAAATATCTTTCCAAAGATGTTGCAATTTTATCACATAATGAGAACAAAAGTAAAATAAAGTTTTGGAGACAAATATATAATTTTTAGGAGTGTTACTGAGAACTCTGAAATAAATATAGGAACTGTAGAAGATAAACTAGGCATAGAAAATAGGCAGCTAATCTTATGTGCAAATACTTAAGACAGTAATTGCAACCATAAGATGTATCTAAAACAGATAATATTTATTTCTGTAAGTATATTTTTATTCACCATACAGCATATGGAATAATAGCCAGAGAATTGTATTGTATATATAAAGAACATGGTCCTAGTACAGCATCTAAATCATTGTTGACTATCTTAAAGATGAATGTCACAAAAAGAACAGAAGAATTTGAAGGAACACAATTATAACTGAAGAAAAAAAAGGTGTAGATTGGTTTTGTAGTCCCAAGCTGAGATTTGCTGCCGCCAAATCATAGAATCAGCCATGTTTTTCACTTGTAAACTGAGCAAATTTGAGCTATAACTGAATAGGAGATATATATAACCCCATGATGATATTTGAAAGAGAATAGCTTCACTTTAATGGGAACTAGTTGATATAGCTGGGAGAAAATATCCTCAGTATTTCAAATGTAGGACCTAGAGAGAGTACTCTGTCTCATGGTAAGAGTTATTGCTCTTTTTCTTATTCTGTTCATGCTGATATTCTGGAGTTTGGCTAACTTTATATGTATGTTCATATCTACATGCATACATATATATATCATAATAAATACATGTCAAGTTTCATTATCCTTCCAAAGAAAAGCAGAGCAGAAACACCATCTTAAGATGACTTTGTTAAGAAACAGGATATTTAAGTTCCAAGTCCTTAATTAACCCTGTTTTTTTAGGCAGTACTTATTTGTGAATTGATGATAGTCCTACTCAACACAGAGTCAAAACTTCTTTTCTTCCTAAAACTGACGTGATGAGAGAATGCAGGTCACTGTGATACACCAGGGCCAGTCCCGTGGATGCTGTTGTGACCCTGGCATTTCCCTAACTGGCCCTCACTGCCCAAGGTCAGGTTTCCTGCCAGTGCAGGACAGAGTAGAAAATTCCTTCCATCTTTTCTTTATCTTTTAAAACACTTCTGATAGCAGATCACTTCAGACCATCTCTTTCTGCTCAGAGTTAACATTCTTGCCCAGATCCCATATAAACTTTACCATAGCAGAATTGTCACTCCTTATTGAGTCATTACCCTCTAGTCCAAAGAAGAGGAGGCAAAATTAATTCGGTTTTACCAGTTTCTCACCTCAGAGGAGAAATTTAGAAGATAAAACAACAGGGAGGAGAGAAGCTTTGGATAAGTAAGAAGTGTATAGGCTAAAAAAGGAACTAAGTGTATTTCTGTGCACAAGTGCAGTATGTTTGTTTAAGGAACAAAGATAGTTTTATAACAGTCCTTAAAATAAGAAGTCATCCTACATAAAGGTAGTGGTCTCTGCTGTAGAGTAATATGCAGCACAGCCATAATTTGGCTCGTCAGTACTGTATCAAAAAGTCTCCATAATTGCTACAATATGCACTTTCCACGATTTCAGTGTGTTGAATTTTTGTCATTTATTCTTAAACTAATCCTCCTTTAAATGTTCCCTTTCAGCTGAAGTGAATTGAAGAATTCTTTAGTTAACACCATTAGCTTTTCATGGTATCTAAATCTCTTCTGCCATGAGCATCAATACTACAGTGCTGCTGTCTTCAAGCAGTTCTGCATCAGTGCTTTTAGATGGAACATGACAGATACAGTAATGTTCTCCACACAAATTGCTCTCTACATATAGGCAACAAGCAAAATAACATGGAACATTCATTGCTCTGTGACTGCAAAAATTACAACTGTATTCATTGTATGCTGGTTCAAATGCCTGAGCCAATCATAATATACAGCAGTCATAGTGAATTTTAAAAGCCATGTTCTATCATGCACTAATATAACAATGCACTATCTTTCTCCCTTGAGGTTCCTGGAAAAAAGGAACAAATTTCTTCCTTTTTCTTTTCTTTTTTTTTTTCCTACTACAATGGAAGTGAAAACTAACTAAATACCTTTGGGTTACAAAATGGTTTCTAAGCTGATAGTCTTGATTGTTACCAATGGCTATAATACGTAATAAACATAATAACTATTCTGCCTAATTTTATGCATATATCCAACTCTAAATAAGCAATTGTAAATCAATGAAATACATAACTTTTTGCAGAACCAAGTGTTATATTCTTTGTGGAGTTGCAGTCATTCACTCCAGCCTGCTGGCTTATAGATTCAGATAAAGTTGATAATATCGTTGTTTGCCTTTTCAACTCAATCTTTAACTTGGGACAGTTACTCTCTAGAGAGTAAGTCATATGAGAAGCAGCTGAAGGAGCTGGGATTGTATAGCCTGGAGAAAATGAGGCTCAATGTGAGACCTTATTGCTCTCTACAACTGCCTGAAAAGAGGTTCTAGCAAGATGGGGGTCAGTCTCTTCTGTCGGGCAATGAGCAATAAGACAAGGCCTCAAGATATGTCAGGGGAGGTTCAGGTTGGACATCAGGAGGAATTTCTTCACAGAAATTAGATGTTGGAATAGGCTGTCCAGGGAGGTGGTGCAGTCACCATCCCTGGAAGTGTTCAAGAAATTACTTGACATGACACTCAGTACCATGGTCTAGCTGGCAAGGTGGTGATTGGTCAAAAGTTGGACTTGGTGGTCTTGGAGGCCTTTTCTAACCTGGGTGATGGTGTGAAATGGATATTTTTGCTACAAATGTTAATAACAATATAATTCTCATCTTCCCTGTGTCTTTTTTTTTTTTTGATGGTGCAATGTCATCCCTTATCCTTCCTTAATTTCTAATTAAAAGCTGTAAAGAATACCTTATTCTGTAATAAACAATGTGATTTAAAGACATTAGTTCTTAACAAAAAAGCTGTGTTATATATGGCAAGTTAAATATACTATAAAAGGCAGGATATTCTTGCTGTGTTTATCTGGTTTACTTTCTTATACAGATTTCTTTTCATTACAAGTCAGTTTATCAGGAAAATGCTATTGAAGTTGCTGTTATTTTTAAGAAAATTAAGACAGTTATAAAGCAGAGAATATAGAATTAATGTTATTGAGCAGAAAAAAACATTTTATAAAAACTTACTGAAATTCAATTAATGTAAAAGTACTTAGTACAAGTGCAGAGTTTAAATTATTGCCCACTACTAGTCAAGCAGTTGAGTAGTAAATTTATTAGGATCTCAATCTACAAAAAAAATTGTGAAACAAAAACTCTGCTTCAGTTTTCAGGCAATTTAACTGTGCAAGTTAGTAATATCCCTCTCTGAAGGGACAATCTCTTGTCTTTATGAAACTGTATTCTTGTCAGACCAGCACCATTCTCTATGATTAGTCAAGTTTCATTGTGGGAACAGTGGGCTGTCTGGCACAGAGCAACACAGGAGTCATACCTACTTGGCTCTAGGATATTTATCTTCTATCTGCAGAGAAATGGTGGGATCTGAAAAGGAAAGAAAGAATTCTTATTTGTAATTTTTTTAAAGCTTGCATTAATGGATGGTGCAGTTCTAACCCTGTCAATTACTTTTCCAATTTTCTTCCTCCCTAACTCCTTCAGATGATCATTCTTTGCTTCCTCATTATCTTTCATAAGTTTTGGTATGATTCCACTGCATTCTGATTGCCAGACTGTCTGATACTCCCATTTTTTTAAAACATGCCATATTTTCCTGAAGAACTGATTTCCTATTTGGCAGTGGTAATTTTCAGTCTGACTTCTCCTTTCCAATATATCACATTTCTTTGACCCATATTGTCAATGTCCTTTCGTACTTTAGCACGTTCCTGCCCTCCTTCTCAGTTCTCTCTTACTCTTCATCTCTGTTCATCAGCTTTCATGAATCTCTCTTCTTTCTGTGTACTTTGTCAACTCTACTACCAGCTGCTTCTTATGAAAATATTTGTAATGTTGGTAGCTTTGAACTGTTTTCCTTTGTTTATTGATGTTTTTCAAGTTTCAGAACCAAGATCCCCTTTTTTTTTTTATCTCTGTATGACATTGTTTTATCCCCGAGTTTTGGCTGTCTCTCTAACGTAGAGATTTCCAGATCATATAGCAGACATTTTTGCTTCTCAAATCTTCCAGAGCTAATCATTTTGCAAATATGTTCTCTGGGACATCTGCCTGCATTTCAGATGAGCACTCTAGAAATGACTGTCACAGTTTTAAGTGTTGCTGCTATTCTAATCCAGAAAGGGATAAAGAGACTTTAAAGATTTAAGTGATAGGAGATAATAACTTTGTGCTCAATCAGAGATGGCAATGGTGTCTTTGTAAATATGAGAATAGCTCCTCTTTGACATAGTAGAGAGGAGCAAATTGGTAGTGAGATGGAAGAGGTTGGAGATGATCTAATTTAGCACATTTACTAGCATAACATTTGTAGCCACTTCTTGAACTGATGAAAGAAGACACTTTTTTTGTTTAAGATGTCAAAAAGTATAGCAGTCAAATCTTGTGGCAGTCATATCCTGGCAGTCAAGACCAATGAGAGCAACCATTTTACCTGAGTAGATGGATTAGAGATTACTTCCTTCATGGTGCTGTAGAAAAAGAATGTGAAATATTTAGGCATTAGTTATGCAGATGGACCTACAAAAATGTGAAACTGGAGATCTATGCTGGCTGATCTATGTTGACTGCAGGGATAGGGAGGATAACATAGTGGTCCATGAAGGATATATTGAAAGGTGCTTATGAGGAGGATTAAGAGTCCCCTTGGATATGCTGAGCATCTTCTAATTTCTAAAATGTTACCTGAAGCAGAATTGTCATTAAAAGCTACCTTTTCTGCATGTGTGATGCCTTTATGACACTGACTTTTGTAATTCTGTTGTTCAAAGTAAGGTATAGAGCTACTGAAGAAGGTCTGACAAGTCAAAGATGGGATAAATTTTGACTATTGAGAGGTCATCAGAGACATTGATAAGAACAGTTTAAACTAGATGAAACAGCCTAAAACATGGGCTAGAACTGGGGGAGAGAAACTTTTAGATACTGTGAACCGGTCGTTTGATTAAAACAAAGCCTGATAGGGGGAAGAGAAATGGCACTAGCTACGGGAATACAAGTTTATTTTTAAAGAGGATAGATCCCTCATCTTTATCATGAAGGACATGATTGGAAGGGAAGAGTGGGTTTTTTGTTGGGAGGCCTCATTTTCTAAATGCAACTTTAATTTAAATCTAGCCTAAAATTCACTACTGCACAGTAACTTTTCTAAAATATTTCTGCTCAATTAAAAAGCATGCTTTATGCAATCAGAGAATGCATTTATATTAATGTGTTAAGCCTTATTTTAGTACGCCAAGTCAACAGGCTTTCTGTCAGGCACAAACAGGTGGAAGATACCTATCTAACCCTAGTTGCCTTTTGGGAGCATCAGAGATGTGAATTGGTATTAACAGACCAAATGAAGTAAAAGTCTACTGTAGTTCTAACTTCTGTTCCTTGGAGGTAAGCACAGCTACCAGAAATGGAAGGAAAAGGAAGAGCCAAACCCCAGCTGTCTGGTGCCATCTAAGCTGTTTGTGCAAGTGCATTTCCTCTTTGATGTTCTTGGCAATGGCAACTAACCAGCTGGGACGTGTGTCAGCTTTTTTCCCGGGAATGGAGGGGAGGAGGAACATTCATACACATACACTCTTGTCTCTGGTCTCTTTTGGGAAGCAGCAATTAACAGCTGAGAGGTTATTAAAAATTTCTTCCTAAATTACATCTTATCTATGGCTCGCTCCTTTTTAAACAGTATAACAAACCTTGCTAAAGTGGCAGGGCTCATTTTAAGACTGTAAGACTAGAGGTAAAAATTTCATGAGGGAACAAATGAAATCATAATACTGAAGCTCTGGTCTAAGTCATATAAACGTGGGCTAGCTGGTTCAAACAGCAAACACCTTGAAACCACCACAGGTGTACCACTAGGTAATCCTTCAGCTTCCTGGTTTCTAGGGCTGTAGTTATGTTGTTATCAGCCACTCAAACAAGCTTACAGTTAGCATACCTGCTATGTTTACCCAGGAAGCAGTCACATCTGTGATGACAGCATAAATACAACTTTTGACTGAGGTAATGATTTTTATCTTATTTTTTTATTAAAAGAAAATCTGTAGCTGTAAACCCTTAAGACTTGGACACCTCACTGATATTCCTGTTAATGGTCTGCTTTTCATTTTGCACTGTTTACAAGCTCATATGGTTATGGCTCTTAATTTTTTACATTCATAGTTTTGTAATATAAGTTTTATTACTCTCTGTAGATTCAGAATGGCAATAACCTTCCTAATGAACAGTTTTTTGCTAACTTTTATCAAAATTTGTGTAAGGCCATATAGTTCAGTAGCAGTAGTTTGACACACAACTTCTACTCCAAGAAATAAACACTACCAATTCAGTAAGCAAAATGTTTTTCTTTCCTTTCATCTTTTGAATATAGCAATAGGAAATAAAATGTAGGGTTGCATGAACTAGTGGATACTATAATCAATCTATTTGTTCAGCTCCTCTCCTGCCATTTCTTAAACCTTAGTAAAGTTGTACTATTGCATCTTATTTCTCAGTTGTGGTATACCTTCTAATCTATCACGTTAATCAGGCATCCTAAAGATTTTTGCCAATTTATCTACCCTGTCAGATAAGAAGCATTGGACTAGCATGCACCCATCACTGTGCACTAAAAATCAGTGGAAGTACCCTTGTTTACTGCAGCATTTTACGTTGAGTGTAGTTAACATACTGTCGTTCAGTAAACAAAGTACTTTGTAATGTGGAATATATTATTTTGCTATAAGGTATTTCAAAATAAGGTGACATATTTCAACCCTTTTCTTAGTGCCAGCATTACAAGTATGAAGAGACTAGTTTTTGATAGATTGAGCAACACATTGCAAATCAGAAGTTACTTTTGGTGGTTGCTCCTTTAATGAGATGTATCACACAGCTTGGATAAATTATCTGCTGTGTGAAGCAACTTATCATGCCAGAATATACAGTATATTGTCATGGGCTTTTTTTCTTTTTTTCTTTTTTTTTTTTCCTTTTTGATTCTCTGGTATTCTGATGAATTATTTGCAGCATTTCCCTTTCACTGCTGCTAGAATAATCAAGTTGTATTTCTTGAACATCAGTCTATCATATTCATTGACTTCCTCCGTTGTCAAAGACAGGGAGAAGGAAAAAAACCCCACTGCTTAATTTCATAAGACATTCTTCTATTTCCTTTGCTCCTTTGTTTCTTTGCTTCCTCTGCTTTCTTTGTTACAGCTTTTAACTTAGAGAAGACTTTTAAGTTTCTCTACTTCAGTGTAAGCTAATGAAGTCTCATTATTTATTTATTTTTTAAATGAACTGTAGTTTCACCACCACAGTCCTCTGAGCTTTAGATGCTTTCGCGTCCATAGCATCAATTAATCATCGTCGGGATTATATTTTCTCTACATAGAGAATATGCTTAAGAATTTTTGTAGGGTTCTTTTCTTCATTATTAGGAGAGAAAAACCCCCCAAAAACACAGCAACAACAACAAATAATCAAAACTCCAACAACTTTTACCAACTGGAAAGAAACTGCTAAATTCTCATGTTCTCACATTTAACAGAACTTCAGGCATAGTTACTGGAAAGGTCATGACCTATTTCAGCCCAGGTTTCCTAGTTTAACAAAGTGGTAAACTTGTTTCTTCATAATAAGCTGCAGCTGAAAGTGTACATCTGTACTTGAGCAGTTAAGACTGTGATGCATATCCAAAAGTTCCTTTATTTTACATAAATAACATATCAAATTCACAAAGACCAAACTATAACAGATTTCCTTACAATACAGTATTTTTAAAGTGGTTTGGGTGGGGTTCTTTTTTGGTTTGGTGTCTTTTGGAGTTGTTTTTTTTTCTGCGGTGTTAATTTCAGAGGAAATTCATTTATGTTTCAAATTACTGAACTTCTTTCCTAACCTTCTGGAACAGCTCTTGCATCCAGCAGAAGAGACAAATGGATATATCATTATTCCTTGGGAATGTTTACTGTATATCTTTCTGGAACATTTTTGAAGCTGAGTGGTTCTAGTTTACCCAAGCCTTGTAAAAATGTCAGGAAAAAAACAAGGTCCCTTCTGTCTTCTTTGGGTGAGGTTTCTTAGACTTCAAACTATGTTTGTATTATCTACTGAAGTTAGCAGGAGATCTTTCATTGAAATCTAATAATATATTTACTAGTTTGTGGGTATTATAGATGTTTTTCCTATTTTCATCTTCTATATCCCTTGGAAGGTTTCTCTTTCTTTCTGAGAATTGCATTATTCTGTTCTAGTCTGACCAGATTAAAGTTTGACATTGTTATATCAATAATTCTAAAATTAATTTGTTTAGCTTTACTTATAAATGTTTAACTCCATTCATAAGACTGGACTTTATTTCAGTTTGATAGTCTCATATTGTCACCCTTTCTTACAGAGTTGTCAAGACATGAGCTTATTCTCAAAAACACAGATACAGAGCCTAAATATAGCCATGGCATTGTGATAATGACCTTTTCAACAGTTGAGGGTATTTATTGATGAGCAAGTCAGACACATATTGCTTTCATAGCCTTGTAGGTAACAACGTCCAATTTTACATCTTTTCTGCACGGAGGTAAAATTTAATGCCAAGCAATGAAATTTGCAAAATGGGACAGAGCCCAAGAGGACAAGATTTCTTCAGCAAACGTATTAGACAATGCAGTCCTGCCCACAGAAGTCTATTAGTCCAGTAGCATAATAGAAATGCCTATGCTATTGAATCATCAGCTGTGGAATTACTTAGGGGTCTTTCTCTATGTGGGGGTCTGGTGTATTCATACAAACTAAAGGAAACCATCATTGTTCAAACAATGGTCAAAATTACATAGATTTGGACTGAAAAAACTAAGTTTCCTTCCTCTTATCTCTTCTAAAACCTGTGTTGCCTGGCATTTATTTCTGGAAAATCAGGAGTAAATTTGTGGGAAGGACAGAGTGGTTGTGTCTTTTATCCTCCTCTCTTGTGATAATCTTTATGGAGTACAACTCATTTCCACCTGTGCTGTAAGCTCAGTACGGATCTTAGAAACCGAAAGAAAAGGATGTTTGCATGGTTGGAACCCATTGTATAACTTTCTGGAGTTCTTTTTTATTCTTTCAGGCAACTGAAGAATATATTTTCAACAACTGCTAGGACAGTTATGGGTAACCCAGCATGATAGTTTCATTTAGTGTCACATGCAGTATGTTTTATACATGAATTTCTATAGTTATGATACCCTTTAGCACCTGAAGCATGTTAGGTTTGCTCCCCCAGCATGACTTTTGGGTTTATTCCATTCAAGGGAATTCAGATTGCTGCCTAACCTAACACCAACCTAACAGGGGGAATGCTGTGTGCACACCATAAAGCTCACTGTGTACTTCCTCTGACCTCTATGTGGGATTTATAGGTTAGTTTCCCTATCTCATCATTGTGTTTTTAATACTAACATGACCATTTAGGGTTCAAATGAGTCCATTCATGTTTAGAAATCTCATCGATATGCGTGTACCTGCTTTTGTAGCAATACTGAGGCTAAAAAACTCTTTTGCTTTTGGCCTTAAGGCTAATTTGGAATGTGACTGTTTAGGCATTCGTCTTCCGAGCCACAGTAAAAGTAATGGTTAAAAACACGTTTAGAAATACTTTATTATAAACAACGGCTTGTTGTATTTTACATGCAGTCTCTCCGTAATTAATTTTTTCACTTTGAAAACACAGATTAAACTAAAGATTATTACAGGCTATAGTAACCTGAGTGAACAGAATAGAAAAGTAAGAAAGGCACTGTGGTTAGACAAAAGATGAACTTTGTTCAGTGCACTACCTGATTGAGCGCTCTCTGAAATAAATTCTTACAGCAAGAGAACAAAGACAGTAAATATATTGGGATTGTGATGGACACTTCTGATTGTACATTCAATATTTTGATATTAAAGTTAAAACTAAAGTTACATTGTTAGGATGCAAAATTCTCTGAACTGAACTTCTACTGATATTCATGTGTTGAGATCTACTAGATAATCTATATTTATACAGCAGAAATTCTTGGTATGGCTTTAGTTTTGTAAAATGCACTAAAATTATATACAGAGGGAAGTCTCATTATCTGACAGAGTGTGCAGTTAGCTAAATATTTTTGAGCTACTGGAAAAATAATTAACCTCCCAAAAGCTCTAATTTACAATATAATCTGTAAATATGTTTTTAGTGAGAAAATCACAAATCACATTTAATGGTCTTTGATACATGAGCACCTTTTGGTGACAGAAGAGGCAAAAATTTTACAGATTTAAGGCAACCAAAAATATTTTTATATTTGATTCAAAATATCTCCAAAAGGCAGCTAGATTTAAAATATGCAGAATATAGCTTACAATTAAAAAGCAGAAAACCTCGCTTAATATACATCCAAAATGATAAAATAATTGCTGAATTATGCAAATTTTTATGATAGGCCAGAAAAACAAGTAGATTTTTATTTAATTGCCACCTTTTGCTGATTCAAGTATGTTAATCACAGGGAGTCCTAATAGTTCCATCAGGCTTTACTAATGTATTCAAGTAAAATGAACAAAATAATAAATAGTCTAAATATTGATTTAAAGTGCTCCAAGTATTAATGAAGTTTTACTCTCTACTTAACATGGGTTAAACTGTAGTTTAGATACCTTTATCCTTTTGGATTGTTGAATGAGGTTGAGAAAACAGGATCAAGATGCAGTGCTGGCAATTTCTTCATATATGCTCATTAACATGCTTCTTGCAAGGTTCTTTATTTCTGTTTCCTGATAACCTCTGTAGAGTGGTGGTCTAAAATTTTGAAATGCTTCTATGTATTGCATGATGGGTCTAAGTTTAGAAAAGGTTGGAACACATATGCTGTTCAATGAGGTGGGTGAAGAGTGGAAAAAGAGGTTCATGTTTGTGTTTGTTAAGCCTTCAACACTTGGACATGTCTTCAGGAGAAGGATAAAGACTAAGACTGCTAACCCACCCTGGGTAACAAAAGACCAGACACAGGAATGATTTACCTTTGTGTGACTGGGATTAGGGAAGCTCTGGTACCTTCCAAGTTGCTCTGTGAACAAAATCCATTTTTTCACTCATGCTTTTCGTTTTTGGAATTTAAGTAATACAAAGCCCTTGGAGACTGTTGTGTGGAAGTACTGTTGAGAACAAGAACTCTTAGAGCCTTTCTGTCTTTCCCAGCTCGTTTAACTTTGTTATGCACAGCACTTGCTCTCTGATGTCTTATCTCCACTTTCAGTAGGTGACTGTAGTTAGTAACAGTAGCCCACCCAGTGCAGCCAGTGTCCTTGTCATTTTTTTCTACCTTTATTCCAGTGTTAAAATTATTCCTCTGCTATTCATGTGTCAGAGGACTTCCTCATGGTGCCACTTTTGAAAGTGAAGTCAGAGAAGCTGGGATGTGGACATTGTGACACAGATGGTTGAGAACCAGTAGCCCCAGTAATATACCTGTCATTTTTGGATGTTCAACCCTTGATTTCATTGGGGTAATTGTTCAGAGACGGGGAGCACACAGTCCTTCACCAATGGAATTGTGGGTGTTCATAAAAACACAGCCCAAAAGCCTGAATCAGGACCTCTCTAGAAGAACTAGCTATTTAGAAAATTTTGAATTTTTATTAAAATATGAGTTATTTGCATTCAAATTTCTATCTCTTTTCTTCAAACTGTGGCTGAAAACAGTTAAGAAATTTTTTTTCTTCATGAACATAGAAAAAAATGAAGCAGAAATCCCCGTGGCTAGAGTCATCATGGAAATTCTTTTTGTCTCTGTGTTATGTTTTTGTTTCTTTAACATTTCAACAGTTCCTCAATAAATAAGACTCCTTGTGGCCCATTGAGGCTGCTTTTTTTTTTTTTTAAATATTATTTTTATTGAATTGATGTCTAGAAGACTCAACTGTAGGTTGTAGTAATGGTTTAGGAAGATGCTGCATGGAAGCAGAACAAAAGCATGGCTTCAGCTCTAAACGGTTAAAAATGTGGCAGTAATAAGCAGTAATAATAATAGAAATATTTCTCAGTTGAATCTACATAACCAATAGCTGAGGGCCCACTTCATTCAGGGACTTATAATTTTACCATAGCATGAGTTAGAGAGGTAAAACCAAATTGATAGAAAGTTACAGCAGAGACATGAATGGTAACCTTTAAAGAAGAGGAGAAAGGGAATCCAGAGTGCCAGTAAACCCTAAATATAAACTGGTTGTGGCCATGATTTTGGGGGAGGTCACTTTCTCTCTAACCCTGAGCTTCACACCAGGCTAGATGTTGTTTATGATCATAACGCTGACATTTACTATTCCCTACATTACTTTTCAAGTACACATAGATTCTAGGTAGAGCTGTTATTAGATAAATGTCATCATTTCAGTTTTATAAACAAGCAGGCTATTATAGAGCCCTCTGTTTTCCAACTTACACTACACAATGTTCTTTTGTATGCCTCAGACAATAAGGTGACAGCTCCATGGAAATCTCTTACAACATTCAGTAGTCAAAAGTGTTATAGAGTTCACTAGAAGTAGAAGAATGCATAATGCATTGAAGCAATGTTTTAGGCATTTATATTAGACTTCTAATGGAAAAATTAAAAAGTAATGCTGCTTTGCATTGCAGTAACTGTACATCAACAGTATGTCTTCATTTCTGGCACATGAAGGGTAGTTTCCATAGCAGCAGCATCTGTAGCACTGAGCAACATGGAAATTGGATTTTTTTCTCTTGTGTTTCACAGATTAGAAAAGTAAAATGTATGGAAATAGGGGAAAGTAGATGCCGCAGAAATATGATCTTTAAAACCTGCTTTTTCTTTCTGAAATTCTGAAATCGTAATAGAAAAAACAATTCTTGCACTTCATTTCTGCTTCCTTAAGCATCATATATGGCTTAATAAATGTGTATGGCAGCTATTTTTGTTTTTGACTGACAGAACTAGAAAATTGCAGAACCATCTCGATCCATCTCCTGGTATCATTTATTAGCTGGCAATTCCTTTACTGTTGGGCAAAAGTGACTAATAATTAAGGCCTATTCCACTGAGACTGTATTTTTATATTTCATTTATTTCTCTACAAGTAGCACATGAGGTATACTGCAAATAAGAAACACTATGTATGAAAAATGTGTGCTATTTACTCAAATTGATGATGATTTTTCTATCAAATTCTTAAAATAAGCAGGCAGATACTTTCCTTTTTTTATGTGCACAGAACTTGAAAATGCAACTACATATTCCAAGGTATGCATTCTCTTATTCCTCTTATTCTACTAGACACAGAAACATAATAGAAATATCTTCAGGACAGATAAAAAACAAGAAAGCTGAAATGTATTGCAAAGCTAACATGCTTTGGTGTAGGAGAGCTTAAATCAGAACAAAAAACCATCTTCATCTTCATCTCAAAGTTGCTTCTCTTTAATTTAGCAGGAAGTGGCTCAGCAATTATTTTTCTTAATACGAGTGATATTTTTATTTACATTATTGTACTGCTTTTAAAGGGCATGAAATGGCCACATTTTCCTAAAAAAACCTTCTGAATCTCCATTCTGGGGAAAGAGCATGAAAGAACTTTATACAAACTATGTATTGAAAATCTTGTTTAAAGGTAAACTTACTTTCTAAATTATAGAAGAAGCTGTATAGTAGGACTGAAAAGTATACACTTCACCAGTGAGCAATTCTTTTCAGATACTGTTGTTTTTCATGTTTGGTCCAAGAACCCTTTGCACATACTCCTTTTTGGTGGTTATGGTTTAGCAACTTAAAAATTATCTTTTTGCTGGGAGTTTGGTTCCTAACTACTTTAGGCACTCTGTAAAGTGCTCTTAGCCACACCTTTACAATTTATTTTGCATTTTGCAGTCTATCCTACTGACTTCTCTAAATATTTAAGCAGAAGCAAGTCTATAACCATCTTTTAACAACATAACCTTGCTGTGTTTAGAGATTTTAAGAAATAACACACCTCCTGAAAGGTTCATTTTTAAGGATAACTATTAGCTATATAAAGAATAAATATTCTTTATTTGTTCCATGCAGGACAAATGCTTTCCCCAAAACACATCCTCAGCTGTTTGCCTTGAAAAGAAAATTTTTAGGAGACTCATAACAGAGTCTATAAGGCTGATGTGTTCTGTAACATCCAGCTTGGATGTACCAGGTGCTGCTTTCCCACTGATGTACTCAAGTGTAAGAGGTTTCAGAGTGTTAGAAGTTTGCTGCCCACGAGCATGACCCTGGACTAAAGGACTTCTGGAAGTTTTCCCTGCCTTGTCTTTCAGCTTGCTTTGCTGCATTATTACTGATCACAGCACTATATTTTCTTGAACATTCCTGAGAAGTTATATACACATTTAAAATAAAATAAAATATGCACCATGTTTTGGTGCATGGATACAAAGTGCAGCATTTCATGATTACTTTTGAACCCAGTAGCTTTTCTGTAGTTTTAAGCCTTCCAAGCAAGGAAGTTTGCTGGATTGCATAGTGTTGAGAAACATGAGTTTGCAGTGCTGCATCACCTTGATATTTTTTCTCTATTTAGCTTATTAGAGACTTTCTAGTTACCCTTTGTTTTTGTATAAATAGCTTTCATCCAGAAGAGAATAAAGAAAAATACTTCTTTGTTAGCCTGAGATACTGCTATGATTAATAGCCAAACACTTAATGACAAAAATGTATGTCCAAGCCTAATATGAAGCTTGGCTGACTCTTCATTTGACTAGAATTATTTTTTGACACATCAGTTGTAGCTGATAAAACTAATCGTTCAATACTTTGTGGAACAAACCTCAAAGCTTTCCTGCCCATTTAAAGACAGGAGAATTCTTTAGAGCTCATTTAATGCATGTTGATATGTGTATAGAATTGAGCATGACAGTGAGTGAACAGCATACAGTGTATCTATCTGAGGCATGGAAGAAAAGGCTTTGCACATTTGATGGTAATTTACACAGTATCTTGTAATATTTGGTAAATTTATATTTGCTATTTTTTATAGGAATTCATGGAGGAAGAGGGGAGAACGAGTTTTAGTTCCATTTTAAAGACCATGGCTTGAATTTTAGATTATATTAAGAATGCTTAAGTAAAATTATATGAAGTAAACCAGTTCTATTGTTACTATCTTCTTTGCTCTGCCTCCTTTTTTCCAAGCTCATTTCATCTGTGAATCTGACTACTGAGTATGTCAAAGAATATTTCTATCCATTTTTCACCTTATAGTGCTTTCAGGAAATATATAATACCCAAATCACTAGGAATGATTTACTAACACAGAATCTGAATATAATATAGCAAATTTAGGTTATGACTATCATATTTTTCTTCATTCATCCTCCATATACTTGCAAGAATATAAACTTAGGTTATAATGTGGCAATTTTATCCCTAATTACTGCATCAGTAACTTACCAGCATGAGTAAAGATAAGGAATGAAGTTTAACGAGTGGTTATTAGTCCCTGGCTTTTTGTGACATACCTAAGATAACACTTCAGTCTTGTTGTAAATTACACTTTTGGTGGACAGTCGTGGCTCCAGGAAGCATTTATTTCATTGAAAAAGTGGTCGTGTTAAGTTTTAGTTTTCTTCCATCTTCTCCATTCCTTCCTGGATTTGGGATTGTCCATATGCAGAACAGGGATGATCTAGCAGAGGTGCCTCTAAGAACAGAGGAAGTGATAGTGATAACTCCCTTTTCTTCCCTCTAGGCTTCTGCAGAGGGAAGCAGAAGGAGCTCCTCCTCCTGCAGAGGAGCTCGGTATTCTAGCTGTGTGTTTTTGTTTAATACCATTTAATAAATACTTCTTTCATGAATTTTCCTAATAGCCTTTCAAACAATTTTATTTTTGAATATCCTTTGGTGATGAGTTTCAAGGTTTAATTACATATTCTATAAAAAAAGTGCTAACTTGTATTTGTTTAAAATTTACAGCTGAAAATTCCATTGTATACTTCTTACTTCCTTATTGAGTGATAGTTTCCAATTCCTTTCTGCATATCATTCATACTTATATGTGTCTATGGTATTCCTTCTTAGCCATTTCCTTGAAAACTAGTCCATTTAATTTCTTTTCAAATGGAAATAAGCTCTGATCATCCCCTTGTCCCTCTTACATCATATTTAGTTCTAATGTATCCTGCTTGAGATGGCGTAGCCAGAATGCCATGGATTTCTTTAATACCAATAAGACTTTCTCTCCTAAGCTCTTAATGCTTTCCAAATAATTCCTAATGTTCTATTTGTCTTTTTAGCTGCTGCTAAGCAGAGCTGACATTTTCATAGAAGTGTCTTTGTAAGATCTGTAATGACTTCAAGATCTCTTTCACGACTGCTTATAGGTAAATTAGCATCAATCTCTGGGTAGGCACAGTCAGGCTTTTTCTGAAAAATCTCTCTGTATGTACTGTATGTATCACTTGGAATTTATCAAATTGAATTCTATCAAGCAGTTTATCATGCAGTCACTCAATATTTTGAGATACTTGTGCAACTTTTTCCTATCACCTTTTTCTTTCTTCTTTCTCCTTTTTTTTTGTTATTATAATTTGAGTAATTCTTTGTATCAGAAAATATCTGACTTCTCAGACCCTTTCCAGGTCTTCCAGGACTGCATTAGGGAAGCATACATCACCGTAAGATTCCACTGTTAACTCTTGTACATTGTGAAAACTGACTATTAAGTTCTGTCTTTCACAGTCTCTGAAGTGTATAGACACCTAAATAACTACTGTCCACTAATTAATGTTTTCCTCTTAAGAAGCACCTTTAAGAAAGAGCCTTTGGTGAGCACTTTTACCATAAGGTTATGAGAAATTCAGGTCTAGAGTATATATCAACTGGATTACTCCTTTCAACACACTCATTGACTCCTTCAAAAACCTAATAGATTTGTGAGATTTGACTTGACTACAGAAATGTCTGAACTATTGCCCACTACATCTTATTTACCTGCTTGTCTCCCTGTTCAATTCTTTGTTATATTTCCACCAATATGTCTGCTGTAGAAATCAGATTTACTGCTCTTTAGCTCCCTAGAATCTCCTGGAACTTTTAGGGAGAATTTGCTTCACCTTTATTACCCTTCATCTCTTTGTTATCTGGTCTTATTTATGTTAACCACCAAAATATATTAAATTCACACTTCTATTTCTTTAGAACTCTTGGATGAATTCTACCTGTTCAGAACAATTTGTTGTTGTTTATTTCATGATTTTTTTCCCATTACCCCTCCTACTGTCTCTTCCATATCAGACAAATCCTCTTCCTCCTTTAGAGCAACTTCTCCGGCTCCTTCCTTTTGCATTTTGGTTTAAACTTTAACTTTGTTGCTCTAGCCTAATATTTCTTAACTGGGTTTGTTACACTTCTCATATATAAGTCCTAAAGGATATTTAATTTTATTTTGTTTGTGAGGAATTTAAAATAATTCTATTAACAATTTTCATAGCTTACATGCGTTATTTCCTATTTTCCTGTGTTTAACCGTTCTAGGAATTTCTGTATATGTTAGACTATTATAAATTTCCTTTTTCCCCTTAAACATCTTTGATGATGTTACCTCAATAAATAGATTTCCAAACATCCTTAAGATTTTTGACTTTTTCGCTGTCATTTAAATAAGATCTTTCAGGAAACTTGCTCACTTTTACACAGCTTTCCTTTCTGAAATTAATAATTGCTGCAACAGAATTTTTTGTTTGGATGTTTTGCTCTTCCCTTAGATCAGAAAACTTTCCCTTTCACAGCCTTCTAGGCAACACATAGGAGACCAAACTGATGCAGATTCAGTCTCACAATCACGTATAAAAAATATTCATAGTTATTCCCTTTGGAATATGTCATGACTTCTGAAGTATCTACCAACTTCTGATTCTGAATCTCCACTGTATTGCAAGTTCTTTATATCCATAAAAATGAATGCAGAACAGTAGTAATTCATTTGACAATACTTAAAGCTCATTTTCCGTGTGTAAAATGAGAGAACATAAGGTGGTAGACAACATAGAAAGGAAAACCCTAAATTTGTCAAAAGAAAAAATTATTTCATATGATTGGAAATGTGTTACATTAATAAAAAAGACTTAAATGACTGGTAGTCTCACTGTTCAGTTTACATCTTGCACAGATTCACTGCTGATTAACAGTTTGAGCTGGTCTTGTATAATATTGTTATCTGTTTTGAGAGGAAAAATATAATCATCTTCCATTCTGTTAGAATGGCTGTTTTATGAAATTTTGGACATATCTGGAATATAATTGAAACATTACTTTCTTACTGTTTTGAATAGAAATGTACTCTAATTCCTCTCTTTTTTTGTACATAAATATATGTCTTTCTGGAGGGGTGGAATTTTATGGATCATGTTCTGGGGTTTTTTGGTATTTTTTCTTGTATAAGGTTTACAGAAAGTTTTACTTTTTTTGTGTGTATTTACTTATTCCATTTAAAGATCTAATGTACCAGCTTCTTTCTATCTTTGATTGTATTTATTCTGAGGGCTATTTATTTGATTCTTGCATTGCAGATAAAGGAATAGCACTAGTATTAAAGATATTATGGTGTATAATTTTCTGTCATAATTTCGAAGACAAAACAATCTAAACTGAAAAAAGGAGCAAAAATGTAGATTACAGTATTAATGACAAATATTTTAGAAGGCTCTTCAAATGTACCTGCAATTTTTGCAGTTCTCTTTTTTATTTTCAAGGGAGTTTAGTACATTTAGAAAACGTCAAAAAGATTTGTGAATACAACTTTAGCGTTTCTATCTTATTCTTCTCCCCTGATTTAAATAAGAAGCAGGTTTGCCAGATACATGTGGGCATGTGATTCACAGAATTCCCTTCACATACCCCTCTCATGTCCTGTCTTGTCCCATCTGTTATGAATGTGAGAAAAACGGGTGTTTGATAAGAGAGATTATTAATCTGGAAAATAAAAAGGGTTATTGGACGGAGAGAGGATTGATTAATTTATTCAGGAAAGATTGTTGATGTGATCAGGGAAAACCAATGAGTCATATGAGCAGTAAGGGTAGGCAAAGACAGCATCTGAATGGTGGCCTAGAGTATGGAGTGCTGAATAAGCAAATGAGTATTTGACTAATCCAAGAGTTAGACATTGTGTATCTGTAAGAATTTAGCTAATGTTGATAGGAACATGAATGCACAAAAATGTGCATGTTCACGCACGTACTTGCAATGAAGTAGATGAAAAAGAGTGAAGGAATGGGCTTGGAGAAGTTTGTCTCTGTGTCCACTGTTCAAGAGTAGATACAAAAGTGCTGATGCAGTGCTTGTGTGGTTACAGATACACATATTGTGCCTGTCTGCGTTCATGCAAAGCAGGCTACTGGGCACTTCTCTGAACTGGTTAGTAAATTTTCTTGACAATTATGAAATATTGAGAGGCATTATAAATTCTCAATGAAAAATTAGAGGAGATTTAATGGAAACCATTTTTTTAAAGTGTTTTCTAAAAACAAATCCCCAAAATAACATGTAAGTATCATATTTTTATTTTTGTCCTTCCCCTCCCCTTCCCCTCCCCCCAGGATGACACTTCTTAATTTCTTTTTGGCAAGCAAGTTGTAATCTTTAGCTGGTAACTAATTTGGTCATAAAATACTGACCCAGATTTTTCTGGATAATTAACAAGTTGGGCAAATCAGCAGAAGCAGGTGTAGTATATTTTCAGTACCAGTGGAGAAAAGCAGTTAGCTGGTGTTTTAATTCTCATTTCCAGTAATGAACTATATAACATTCTGGCTGGCTAATGCAATTAGCATTGTCTCCTCATCCACTTACTTCCTCATTTAAAAAAAAGAAAAAATAAAGGAAACTCAAACCACAAATTTATAAAAGGCCAAGAATTACTGACCTTTTTTGCACTCTTCTTACGATCACGTAAGCTTCTGGATTGAAGCTTTGTAGAACAGTAATAAAAAATTTATACAAATATGTATCATGTTACAAGCTGAGACAGAAAACAATGTTTCCATTCTTCAAGCAATTAATTATTGTGATTAATGTATTCCCCGTTCTCTAAGCACAATTCTGCCAGACAGAGCCAGCCCATTGACATATTGTAGAATTATAATGCATATCTAATTAAAGGTGACCTGAAAAGGCAGTGTGTTTAGCCTTCCCTGTCAGGACCAAAAAACTGTTAATCAGAAAGTGCTTGCTTTCCACCCCACCCCACCCCTCCCTTTTTTTATTTTTGTGCTAATTTCAAATCTTTTCCCTGCATCAGTGAGCAGATGAGATCTTCAGCCAGCTTTCATCTTTCAGAAAAATGAATAGTGCAGAAAGAACATTATCAAATGAGCTGTTGAAGAAGTCAGTGAATATGTCATTGAGTGTGACTGCTTCCAGAATGAATTTAGATTTATCTCTGTTATCTCCCCTCTCCCGGCTCAGTCTCCACACTCTGTTTGCACTCAGTCCACATGTCAAGCAGGGTGGGTCATAATGAATCATAAGGGACAGTTGCTTGTAGTATAGTGACAGGTCCAATTGTGATACAACTTGTTCTGGAATTAAGTTTGTTAACATTATAAATTGTCTCATTTGACCAAAGGTTTAAACACCTAGAAGCTTTTATGCATGCAATTTCTTAAAGTATTTCATTTCCATTAGGCAGCTGCTGCTTTACAGTATTCCACAAATTAAATTGTTTCATCACATCAATAGCTGCACAAAACAACTGTGACAACAAGAAGACCCTTTTTTCCCCCATCTTGCTAACAAGTATCATTCAAATCAATAAACTCTGGCAACTGGATAACACCAAGAGGAGATATTATTTAAACTCCACTTTTAAACACATTTCCAATTCCGTATGCTGATATAAAATTTGATACAAGCCAAGGAATTTTAATACTTTCCTTTTCAATTTCTGTAGAAATAACCCACTGAGTTAAAACATCTTAAGTAGAAAACCAATAAATATTTTTACCTTTATTTTAAGAGTCAGTAGTTTTTTTCTATATGTGATGTAAAGTTCTTGTCATAAGATTTTTTTTTTCATGTGATGGAAAATGATTTGGTTACATTGCAATGTTTTACCCACAGGGAGAAAAAGAAAGACTAATATTTTTCTTTCCATATTTGTCAGCACTGCCATGTAAGAGAATGTGATATCAAAAAACCTGCAAAGTCAGCACACCTTCTGAAACATTTGTTGTATGTTGTAAACCCTTTGGGTATTTGACTAGTTATTTCATAATTGTGATCATACTTGACTAGGCTAGATCTACACAACAAATATATCTTAGGTGCTTTTCAGTTAAACAAAATTAAGAAGTACTTCACTGATGCTGAAAAATATCTTTTACAGTTTATCAAAATCACCAGGAAACTGGTTGGTACACCTGATATTTTGTTTTTAATCATAACTGTCTTCCATGTTCAAAAGTCAGGGAAGTTCCTGTTGTTTTCTTGTTGTTTTTTTCCATAAGTTTGCTGTTTGTCAGGGAGACATCAGCACTTTCATAGATGTACATTTTTCCTCAGATGTCTGTGTGGGCATGAGTGCACATGTGTACATGTGATTTCCTCTGGATTTTTTCATACATATTACATAGAGTCCTGAGCACATTCACAAACGTACTTTCCTTTGGTGGTTTTTTTTTTTTTCCATATGCATACACAGAGTCCAAATGTCCCCTGGAAAATTTGATCAGTTTTGACAAGGCCATTTGTGCTTATACATTCACCTAAGGCTCGAGAAGGTGGTTAGATAGCAGTCTATCACAGGAGTTAGCAGAAATCCTGAAGAAGTATTTTAGTCTGAAATATGCTTAGAGTTTGCTTCCCACGTCAACCTTTGAAATAACTAAGGCAGACTACCTGTTAGCTACAAAAATAGCTATGAAAAATCCTGCACCCAGTCCCACTGTGGGCCAGAATAGGATTTTTTTTTTTTTTTTTATTCAGCTGGTTGCCTCTGTCATGCATAACCTGTTATTTGTCATTGTATTTCATGCTCAAAAGTTAAGCACTAAAAATATTGTGACCCGGTGGTAATTGCTATTGGTCCTGTCAGTTGTCTTCTGCTGACATCGGTCAGAGCCGCAGAACCGTGCATGTTGTAGTAGAAATAAGGATTGCATATCAAAATTTGTCTACCTACACCAGCTGGAGATGGGAATGTTGTCACATAACCTACTGATCCATCCCAGTTTACCCTGCAACTCTGAGCATTGGGTTTTCATGGCAAGGTTTTGGTAGCAGGAGCACTACAGGGGTGGCTTCTGTGAGAAGCTGCCAGAAGCTTCCACCATGTCCAAGAGAGTCAATGCCAGCTGGCTCCAGGACAGACCAGCTGCTGGCCAAGGCTGAGCCCATCAGTGACAGTGGTAGCACCTCTGGGATAATGTATTTAAGAGGGGAAAAAGTTATTGTGCTGGAGCAAATGCAACCAGAGAAGAGAGGAGTGAGAACATGTGAGAGAAACAGCCCTGTAGGTACCAAGGTCAGAGAAGGAGGAGGAGGAGGTGCTCCAGATGCCAGAGTTGAGATTCCCCTGCAGCCTGTGGAGGTCCACAGTGGTGCAGAGATCCACCTGCAGCCCACATCAGAGCAGGTGGATGTGCCTGAAGGAAGCTGTGATCCTGCGGGAAGCCCATGCTGGAGCAGGCTCCTGGCAGAACCTGTGGACCCATGGAGAAAGCAGCCCACACTGAAGCAGGTTTGGTGGTAGGAGCTGGGACACTATAGGGTACCCACCTGGACCAGCTTGTGAAAAATTTCAGCATGTGGGAAGGACTCAAGCTGGAGAAGTTTCTGGAGAACTGTCTCTCATGGGAAGTACCCCATGCTGGAGAAGGGGAAGAATGTGAGGAGTCCTCCCTCTGAGGAGGAAGGAGGAACCAGAGACAATGTGTGATGAACTCAACACAGCCTCAATTTTCCATACCCCCTGTGTTGCTGGGGAGGGGGAAGGAGGCAGGGAAATTGGGAGCAAAGTTAAGCCCAGGAAGAAGGGAGGGGTGGAGAGAATCTCTTTTTAAGATTTGGTTTTATTCCTTATTATCATACTCTGATTTAATTGATAATAGATGAAATTAACTTCCCCAAGTTGAGTCTGTTTAGCCTGTGACAGTAACTGGTGAGTGATCCTCCCTGTCGCCTTATCTGGACCCACGAGCCTTCCATTATATTTTCTCTCCCTGTCCAGCTGAGGAGGGAGAGTGATAGAGCAGCTTTGCTGAGCACCTGACATCCAGCAGGGGTCAACCCACCACACTCGGATGACAAATGTGCGTTGCCTGAAAAGACTTATTGAAAAACAATTCACAGTTTTTTTAGTTTTGAATATTTGTTTTGTCATTATGTCTGGGTCCCAGTACTTACATATTGGTGTTATTGATTAAGGGGTTACAGGTATATAAAAAGGTAATGAAAATTAAATACTAAAGACTGAATTAAAGAAGAGTAGCAATTAAATGCCATCTATAAGCTAGAGAGCAAGATTTGGTCCTAAAAATCTATCGCTATGATTGGAAAAATAGAAAGAAGGTGCTACAATATGAAAATACTGCCCTTTGCTCATTAATAATATGATGTTTTTACAGTTTTTTATATTTTTAACAGTTCCAAATGATATTGCTATATTTTTTTTTAATTTGGGGCTGTAGTTGCAAAAATTATTTACAACCTCTGAACAAGGCAGACATTAAGTGTTTCCTTAGGAAGTGCTTTTGCAGAAGAGAAACTGGGGCCTGGGACAACTAAGCAATTTTATAAAAGACTCAGAGGAAATCCATGTCAGAATTGAGAGCTGAAATTCTTCCTTGACTATGTCCATTGCCCTATTAAGAAGAAATATTTCCCTTCCATCTGACACTCCTCCATGCTTCTAAGACTGTGAAAAACCAAGGAACATAATAAAACTGGTAAGTTAAAGATAGTGAACATTATCACAGTATCCCCAAGCATTAGACACAAGCTTGAGTACACTTGTGTATTCTTCTGAAACATTTAAAGCTATGTAAGAAACTCCTGGCATAAGTGAATTTCTACACAAATGTCTTTGAGCATTAGAAATTCTAATTATGGTTATTGCTAAACTCTGAAAAGCTGATTTCCAACCTATATCATACAAAGAAAAACGTATGTTTTCTCTACCACTTCAACATGATCAGTTGAAGGCAGGTTTGACATTAAGGTATCCTTCCACATGAAACACATTTTGTCATCTTGGTCACAGTGTTTCATCAGTTTCTTCTTTCATATACATACTTTGTTTTAGGCTATACGTAGTGTATGCATATATATATATACAAAAATTTTTGACTGCCTTGCTTTTAAACTTTCCCCAACAAGATACTTCTAAGTGACGCATAGAAACCATCCCCTACCATGCATTTCTGCCTGATTTTTGCTTGCTCTCTGTTCGTCTGAGTCAGGTTCCTTAGTACTGTTTGCCTCAAGGTTTTGAGGACCTCTTTATTTCTGTCTTTTATTAATCTTTCTCCCCATAATAAATTCAAACATGTTTGGAGGGGCTAAGTTTTCTTATGTACAAAGCAGTGTAAAACCCTTCAGTCTCCACTGAGTTTACATGCAAGTAAGATTCCTATTAATTTCAGTAGGATTTTTTCTTGATTAAGGACTAAAGATTTCAGGGTTCCATTGCCTCAGCCTCAGAAAACATCAAGTAAAATATCTATTGCAATTACACTAGAAATAAAGCTGGCAGGTAGTAAACTATCACAAGTATTGATAAATCATGGATAAAGCATTTGAATAGATCAAGAGACACTTAAATATGATCAGGTAGTGCTATAAGTGTTTTGAAGGTCTTTTAGACTTATGGCACAAATGAGAAATTTCATGCAAGTGATTTTGCCTTAATTGAAATGTCACAGGACATGAAAATTTAACACTGAAGAACGATAACATTTTTGTTGCTTGCAACATATCTTTCTTGCATAATTATTGATATATACAAGATAGATAAAGAAGACATTTTCAAAGTAAGTTGTACAACTGTTAAAGTATAAAATGGAAAGGTTTTTTAATCCAGAATTACATTGTAGAACACAGTTAGTTCCAAATACTAGAGGTTAAGTCCCAGAAGATATTAAAAAAAAAAAAATTGCAATTTTCCTTATTGTGTGATGGGGAATCTTCAAAATACTAACATAAAACCAAGGAAATGCTGAAATTATGCAGTGTGTAACAAATTCTGCTGCAGGGGAAATAAATATGAAAAAAATCTTGGTTAACTGTTCCAACATGTACATACTACACACACAAAACCTGTTATCTGAACTCTCATTCCCTTACTGGTCCTGTTACCCAAATGATGGACCTGTACAGGTCAATGGGTGATTTCATGGAACATGAAACAAGTACAACTTGGCCTGTGTAATGCTGATTAAATCTGGGTTGGAGTCTCATTTCTTCATGTAGTGTGTATTACTTTCATCTATCATCAGATACCTCAAATCAGCATGGAATTAATGCACTAAAGTACCTTAGGCAAAGACCAAGCCTTCCCAATGCTTTAAGCTTAGGAATCATCCCTTTGAATACTGCAATCCAGTTGATACTTCAATTCATATATAAGACAGTGACTGATCATTGCTTCCAGTAGCACTCAGCTCTGAATCAGGTCCTCTGCTACTGGCAACAAAAACTGAAAAAAAGAGGAGTGTGTTTTGATTTCAGTTGTGTGCATAGAAATCTCAGTAATTCTATCTAACTTAGAGAAGTCACTCCAGATTTACACCAGTGCTACTGAAAATCAAAATCTGGCCCATTGTCTCAGCAAAATACACCAAGTCAATATCAGTTCATTACAGAGAGGGAGAGAGAAAGGGAATGAGAGAGAAAACAAGGATTTCGTTAGCAATGCATTCTGTAGTATAAAAGATAAAAAGGAATATCCAATTAACACACCACTATAATTGCTTGCAGACATTCTTTTTTATTTAAAGATGAAATAGCTAAGAGTTCTCATCAAAACTGGGGTCACAGCCTACATATTAAATGAAAGAAATTGATTGGGCTTTATTACACCCTGACTACTGCAAATGTGCCTCAATCACTGATTGCTATAAATTTATTCTTATAAACTACTAATTGCCCAAGTCATAATGGTAACAATGGTATAATGAAATTATCTTGATCAAGCTGATGCACAAATTTTGCTTGACAACATGAGCAGTGTGAGAAAAAAGGAAAGAAGACATGCATACAAATACATAATGTTTCATTAAAATTAAAACCAATGTTAAAACAACTGTTCTCTGAAGTATACAAAGTTCTGTATTAGAAGGGCTTCCTTTAGAAAAATCATTTAAGAAGACAGGCATTTACATTTATAATAAAATGATCTTGCATTTTTTATTTGTCTTGAAAATTAATGACTTACTTAATCACATTTGATCAAAGGAGATAAGTTGATGTAGTCATGTGTTTCTGATTGCATTAAGCCTGATCCAGAGTGACATGATGGATATTTAATAGTCTTGCTGTCCCTCTATATCTTGTCACCATTTCTTGATATGCATGGATACTGTAGAGTACACCACAGCACAAAACTGTACTTTTAATAGATCAGACTAAGTTTAGAAAAAAGCAAATTCTTTTGGAGCTTACGTGGTGGAGCTTTTAGAAGTAGGTTATCCATCATCAAAATATATTTCTTTAAAAGACAAAAATCTCAGATAACTCTCTATATAATCTGAAGTGTTTTCTCCTTTTAAAAGTGCATTTTGCTTCTATGCTGTCTCTATTAAAAGATATTGCTATAATAAGTTTCAAGGACTAGACAGAGAGAAAGTATGTAAAAACAAAGATAGCCATCCAGAAAATGTAGGAAATTTCTAGATGCTGGAATGCAGAGCATTGTGTAAAAAGCATAAATTGGTGCTATTTATATTGTGCTAATCGCTGTTTCTACAAGTGTCAGCTGAGCCATTCATAGGGAATGTTGATATGTATGAGAAATTATTTCTGAATAGTTCAAATGTAGTTCCAACTCTTTCCAAATTAATCACACCAAAAATTTTATTTAAATTCATGCCTAATTCTTTCTTACCAGAGTATTTCATCAGTATGAAATTGTCCTTTTTTCACGAGTATGTCTCGCTGTACCCTCTCAAAACAGAGGTCCAAACTTTTATACAAGGGTACAATATTTTCATTCAAAATAAATTGCTCCTAAAATTGCTGTAGTTGACACAATCCCATAGGAACATAAAAAAATCAGAGACAACCAAGCTGGAAGGGTTTCAGGAGGCCCTTTAGCTTAGCTGGCAATCCCTGCCCAAGTTGGGCTGTGTATTTGCTAGGCTGCCCCACATTTAAGTTTTCAACTATTGCAGTCTCTGGTTGTCCTATTGCCAAAAAGCTTTTTGCTAATGGCTAATCTAAATCCTTTTTGCTGCAATTTATACTTAGTGACACTTACTGCTCTTGTGAGGACCATGGAAAACGGTTTATCCCTTTAGTCTTTGCAATATTTTAAATATAGGAAGTCTTTTGCTCTGCCTCTTCCCACTACTTTACATATCCTGCCCTTCTGGCTTCCTTAATATTGGTCTTTAAGCCCTAATATGATGAGAGTTGTTTAAAAAAAAAAAAATATATATATATATTTAGCCTGAGAGGATGAGATTTAGCTTTTTCTTCATCACCATTCGTAGGACTTCCTGAAAAAAAAATACATTTTCACACCTGGAAACCATTTTTTTTTACCTCCATTGAGTTTTTTTTATGTTGCTGATTTTAGTTGTTGGTTTTGGGTTAACTTGTACTATGACCACCTACCATTCCAAAAGGTATGTGTTTCTACAAGTGGGCATGTTGTAGTTTCAGGCTATATATGAGAGAGAGACTGGCCTGGACAGGACAGAACTGGCCTAAAAACATCAAATCCCCAAAAAGATGTGAGAGAATGAGAAATAGTGTAACAATACTCACATAAGAATGGTGGAGTTTTTTATCTATTATCTACTGAGAAAGGTGAGGAAGTTCCTTAATATTATTAATGTACTCAGTAAATGATACCTGAAATGCTATTCTGTGCAATATTCCTCTTATTTCTGGAATTTGTACAGCAAGAATGCAAAAGTTGGGTTTTCAAAATGGCCTGTTCATATAATGCTGTAACACTTGTTCTCTGTCTTACTCATCCATTCCTTTATCCATCTATCTCTGTATCTATCATGAAATGACAATCCTAACTTACTTTAAACTCTCCAAAGGTATAGTCTTAAATTTTAATATTGGAAAAGCTTCCTGATGACTAGTACTTTGGCTTAATGTGGTATCACTTCTGACAGCTGCTGCTGTAGGAAAAGCAAAGGGTGACTGCATTACTGTCAGCTTCTGTCAGATTCTAGTTGCCAAACTCTTGCAGGGATGATGACAGTGAACCAAACAAGAGTGACAAAAGGAGTCAAAGCTGTGATCTTGAATAAGGCAGAGTGGACACTCAAATTGCATTTTCTCTGTGCCGTTCATTCTGTTCTACATGTGGACTTCTTTGTGGCATGGTGCTTGCTGCCATTGTTTAAATTATTTGTTCTTCAGGAGTTGTATCTGAAAATAACTGTTATCAAGCACAGAGTAGGCCAGAGTATGAACAAAAGAATAGCTGTTATTGTGGAACCTACTTGAAGAAGAAGGCAAACTCAGAGGTGTGACACCCAAGTACTTTGTCTCCATAGAAGCTTGCAGTTGTAGATGCAATGAAAATGTGACCTTATTTTCAAGACAAACAAATGTGGGGGACATATATTAAATTAATAAACTATCTCCTCATAAAACGCCTTTTTTTTCCCCCAAATTAATTTCTCTGTTGTCATTTATCCAAAGGCTGTTTCCTGGATTAGTTTCTAAGTAAAAGAGTTTGCAAACTTCTGCACATTAGATTGAACAATAGCTGCAAGTGCCATTTAAACACAGAACCATTGTCTGTCTTGTTCAATTTATTTCACAGAATATTCTGAGTTGGAAGGGACCCACAAGGATCATCAAGTCCAACTGGTAAGTGATTATCCCCTGTGGGGATCAAGCCCACAACCCTGGCATTATTAGCACTGTGCTTTAACCAACTGAGCTAATCTCCAGATAATTTCCAGGCTTTGTCTCTCTACCATGACAAAGTTGCAGAGCAAAGACATAGCAGGAGCTCATAGTGACAGGTTTTACCCACAGCCTGCTGTCCACACTGGGGCTCCCAGGAGTGCCCACACTGGAGGTCCTGTGAGCTGCTGGTGTGGAAGGGTAATTGAGCCAAGACAGCCTCAGTGCTACTGTTTCTACTCTCTAGGGAGAAGCTCCCTGGCTGAGTTCCTGGCAATGCCTTGGGCTGGGTCCTGTGACTACACGGAGGCAGGAGGGGCACGGGTTTCTCTGGAGTTTTCCAGGCTTTTCCCTTCCAATACCTGTAGGCTACCTGAAGGGAGCCTACAAGAAAGATGCAGAGGAGCTATTTACTGGGGTATATAGTGACAGGACAAGGGGGAATGGCTTCACACTGAAGGAGAGTAGGTTTATATTAGATGTTAGGAAGAAATTCTTTACTGTGAGGGTGGTGAGGTACTGGAACAGGTTGCCCAGAGAAGGTGTGGATGTGCCATTCCTGGAAACGTTTAGGACCAGGTTAGATGGAGCTCTGAGCAACCTGGTCTAGTGAAAGGTGTCCCTGCCCACAGTAGGGGCTTGGAATTAGATGCTTGCTAAGATCCCTTACAAAATAGGCCATTTTTTGATTCTATGAAACAACCTAATTTTACATATTATTAGGTTTTTTGTAGTGAAGCTTAAGCGTGACACTGCCTCAGTTTATAACTTACTGCAAATTAGTCTAAGTGCCAGTGATTGTCAAGATTAAGGGTGAAGCTGAGACGGTTGTCTAGATCCAGGTGGCAGAACTCCAAAGGATGCAGTGAACTTCTCTTGCCTGATTATATTTCCTTGCTTTTCCCAGTGTCCTCTATTCCCTGTCCTTTCCATCTGTTCTTGACCCTGCAGCTGTGGTGAATGGGCTGGGTGGGTCATAATGACATACACATGTTTTGTTGACTTGGGTCCTAAATTATTTTGCTGTGTTTTCTTGCTGTGTGAGGTTTCTGCAATGGGAGGTAAGTTTCTGGAACTGACAGACATGCATTTAAGCTACAAAAAAGCTCTATGCATAGTGTTAACCATTTTATGTACAGATAAACCAGGAGGGAGTAAGTGGGAATGAAAATAAATCAGTTAGCAAGTACTGTGACTAGTAATAGGAAACAAAAACTCTTCTTATAGTTATTTCCCATATTACTTGCACTAAGAGAGCACTGTTACTTCAGTACTCTATTAAATGCTACTGAGAGTTGGTAACTGTGGTTTATTTTCTAAGTTTCTATGAGAATATGACTACTGAATCCACTGTATGTTTTGTATTTTGTGTCATTGTTCTTCAAAGATGCGATTCTCTATTTCCTATATGTTCTCTGGTATCATCAGCTGACACACGCAGTAGCAGTCACAGGAGAGAATACTGTGACAGATTACAAAACAGTGTTGTTTATGTTTCAAGTTCCATTAGGAATGAGCTGGTTTAGAAATTATATCAACT
Organism: Chiroxiphia lanceolata; assembly: GCF_009829145.1. Taxonomy (NCBI): domain Eukaryota; kingdom Metazoa; phylum Chordata; class Aves; order Passeriformes; family Pipridae; genus Chiroxiphia; species Chiroxiphia lanceolata. The sequence continues at coordinate 13,308,028 of NC_045642.1, forward strand.
GTGGTATTTCAAATTCTGGGAAATGTTTTTCAAAGGGCCTTGTACCAGGAGGTAATAAAAGATTTGTTTAGCGTACAAAATTCTCTCTAGTTCAAAACTAAGCAATGTTGGAAGTGAAGTCTAGGTGAATCATAAGTCGGACCCGTCTTGGTGGTGTCTGTGTTCTGAGTTCTAGAACAGCATTCAAATATCTTTTGAAACAGGGGTTTACTGTGAGTTTTCCTTGTTATTTATTCTAGGAAACTATTGGCTTTTTCTGAGCAATGTAGTTTCAGAGTGTTGTTTTATATTCCTGGGAAGGATACATGTAGTACTGACAGAGTTCCATGGAAACCTCGAAACCTTGCCCATCATGGACTCTTTTGTGTTTTTTTTTTTCTTCTAATTTTTATTTTAAGACTGACTTTGCTTTATTGGAGGTCAGAATTTGCAACCAAAGCGTATAACAGAAAGTTTATCCTTCTATAGTCTTCATTGACCATGATACTTAGATTTCTCTGTGGCAGTGAAAGCCCTTGTGCGATGAGGATTAGTTTATATTGTTAATATATGTTTCATATTGCTCTCTTTGATTGTAGTTACAGAATAGCTGGTCAGAAGACCTGTGCTTTGATCTTATCTGGAGTTTTTATATGTTTTATGTTTTTGTGTTAGAGCTATGTTGATGCTTGTGATATAATTTTTAAAATGAGACCATTAAATGCAGGGGACTTTGTGACTACAAAGCATACCAGGGGTATTATTTCAAACATACATTCTCTCAATTTTAAACTTCCTTCACATTAAAAATAGGTGCTTCTAGTCCTAAAACAGGAGCTTGATTGAAGGTCACGTAGTAATTAATTCTTAGATGCAAGTTGTTGGCATTAGAAGGGTATTCTTCACTTGTTTTGTGATGCAGAACAAATGCTTCATTAATCAGAAACATATCAACCTGAGATTGAAAACTAATAAAAATCAAGTGCTATGGTTCGACATTGCTGGGGACATCACATATTTCTTCATGCAATTTTGAGCATAAGTATCTGAATTTTTTTTCTTGACTGTAAGGATTTTAGAAGACTTTTAATAACCCAACACTTGTGAGAAGGTAAGAAGACCAAAGCTATCTTCAAAAACAAGATAAGAAAGGATGAAGATTTTTCTATGAAACATCTAGACTTTTCATTTCTCACGCAAATTGTCGCCATTATAATCTGTTCAATAGTGTGGGAGGGGAAAAAAAAGGCATTTATTAAAGGCTGTAATGAGCTACGTAAATGCTGGTTATGTTTTTTCACTCTAGTGAAAATTCTCAATGATACACCAGTTTGCATATTTCATTTTCTTTTTGTCTGAAAGGAAGGATGAAAAAATGAGTCTGAGACATAACTCTCTTCCTCATAGTGGGGTAGAATTTGAGGAGCAGATCACCTGAGGAAGGCAACTAGTTACCTTGCTATTAGCCCTGGGCTCTGAACATATGGGGTTTAAGAGTGTGATGAATAATCTGTTGGTTTGGTGGTTTTTTTAATCCTTACTTTTATGCCTGAGATTTTTCTGAGGTAGATAATTTAATTTATTGTACTTTTTGATTTCACTGTGTTTTGTAATTTTGGCGTGCATCACAATTTTAAAGAAAAAAAGAAAGAGTATAGTTAGCAAGGGGAAGAGTCTGCACACTCTTCATCTAGAAAATTCTTAACACTGCCTTTTTCTCTCTGCATCAAACATATTAAAATATCTGGACCTAAAATTTTTTTTTGTTGTTATTGCTGTTTATTATTTTTTCTTTAGTAAATTTTTAATAATTAAGCCACTTTAAAAGTAGAGTTTTCTCAGCTGCAGCACTAACATTGGGAGAAAAAAAATAGAGACTCCACAAAAAGTCTTAAAACCAACTATCATCAACAGGTGTTGAAATAGAGCACTAAAAAGGTCACATTATATTGTTTTATGTATTGTTGGTTGCCACTTTGCCATTTTTATTACTGTCTTTTGGCTACGTTACCATTCAAATATATCACCACAGCACAAACCTTCTTTTGTGACCTCCCTTGATGTTAACATCTGACTGATTTCTCTGTTCCTCTGCTGTAATCCATGTACTTTCAAAGAGCAGATTGCTATTGCTATCACTGTCACATTATTTCCCATTTTTTCTGGCTAGAAACAGATTAGGTGTAATGTTTTATAGGTGTATGCATGGTTAAGATATCTTATAAATATTTAAGCTTTCCATCTGTTTCAACAATCTGAATGGTTTTTTTGGTATTTGTTACCTGAGTTTAAGAGATTTAAAACTCCAAAATATTGTCATAAGCTTCTAGCAGTTTCTAAAATTTGCTTTTAAAAAATGCATTTGACCTGGAAGAAAAAACATTGGAAAGACAATTCCAGGACTTTTCTTTGCAAAGCGTCTTTGTAATGTACAGGCCAAATGTTGAATAATAATAAATGGTTGAAAACAGGGCCAAGCCAGGCTTCAAAGGATTAGTTTTTTAAAACAATCATGTAATTTTATCACCAATTATCTTTTTATTTTTTTAAAAAAAAAAAAAAAGGTCATGCAGGAAATAATGATTTTAGTCTTAAAGAATTATTTAGGACAACTATGTGACAGTTGTTCTGAGCCTCAAACCCAGGTGCGGTTCTGGGAATTTAGTTTGATGTACTTGGGAGCATGAGGCTGTGTGTTGAAGAACCTAGTCCTGGTCAATGGCAAGTTGGATATGAGTCAGCAGTGCCCTGGCAGCCAGGAGGGCCAACCCTGTCCTGGGGGGCATCAGGCAAAGCATTGTCAACCAGTTGAGGGAGGGGATTGTCCCGCTCTGCTCTGTACTGGGGCGGCCTCGCCTGGAATATTGTGGCAGTTTGGGGCACCACTATATGGAAAAAGATATTAAGCCATTAGAGAACTTTCAAAGGAGGACAATAAAGACAGTGAAGAGCCTTGAGGGGAAACCATATGAGGAGTGGCTGAGGATATTTGCTCTGTTCAGCTTGGAGAAGAGAAGACTGAAGAGAGACCTCACTGCCGCTACAACTTCCTCATGAGGGTAGGAGGAGGGGGAGGCACTGATCTCTTTGTGGTGACCAATGACAAGACCCAAGGGAATGGCAGGATATGGTGTCAGGGAAGGTTTAGGTTAAATATCAGAAAAAGGTTCTTGCCCCAGAGTGTGGTTGGGCAGTGGAACAGACTCCCCAGGGAAGTAGTCACAGCACCAAGCCTGAGTTCAAGAAGAGTTTGGACAACACTCTCAGGCACATGATATGATTCTTGGGGCTCTCCTCTGTAGGGTCAGAAGTTCAGGACTTCAATGATCCTTATGGTCCCTTCCAATTCAGGATATTTTATCATTCTGTGATTCTGTGGTCAGAGTAAATTTTATTTAAAATCACAACAGGCATCTTTCCAACTCAGTTCGTCATTGCTCTATCCTTTATTAGGAAAATGTGATAATCACTTTTAAAAGGAAAATTTCAGTTGACACAGAACTAAGGTCTGTAATATTTGCTGCCAAAGATGCTGCAAAAATTAGAAGAAACTTTTGCTATTGGTTCTTCTTAGTCCAGTTTTGGAAATATGTCTTTTTTTATATAAGATTTGGGCAGGTGCTTCTTGTAGAAGTCCACTGAGAGGAAGTTACTAAAAAGCAAGATTTGTTAATTTCGTTGGTGAATGCTGTAAATTGTAACACAGCAATGATTTCAAGATTACTTATAATGATCTTTCTTTTCACTATCATTTTGTCTAGCAGCCTCAGTACTAAAACAACATCTCTGATTCCTAAATGACAAATAAACTCACTTCAGTCCATCAGCATAAATTTCTAGGATGAAACTGGGCCCATTTCACTTAATTCTTAGAGAATCTTGGGCTCAAGTTAGATGTCCAGCACTTGGAAATCTGAACTCTTGTCTGCTCCAGCCAGCTTAAGACCCTGTAAAGACTATTGGCAGGAGGAGTATCTGTTATATCCTTTGTCTTACATGGTCACTCCTTTGTGCAGAGAACTTCAAAAGCAAGCAGTTTTTCTCTTTATACTGTGATCTGTCCCTTCATCCTCTTAATCTCTCTCTCAGTGCTGAACCATCACGTGCTTGAATAGTTTTAACAGTCCATAAATTATAGACAATAAAACGCCTTGCATTTTCCCACCCACCCTTTTGCCCCCTTTGTGTCCTTCGCTGCCTTCACGTTCTGTTCTTTGCCTTCTTCTGCACAGACGCCTCTGTCTCGGTGGGTCTTATTCCTGTTTTTCCGGCTTCGACTCTTCAGTGCGCAAATTTCCCCGAGCCAAAGCTCCGCAGGGCTGACTCGGCAGTCAGTGGCATTTGTCAATTGCATTGATCACTCTCGCCCCAGCAGCGGGAAGGGAGACTTGCCGAGTCAGCAGCGAGCAACTGGCCTGTGCGAGGATTATGCTGTAAGAACCTCCAAATTAAAAATAAAGAGCTTTCCCGTTTCTCTGCTGTGGGACTTTGAAAATGAATTAAAAAAAAGTCTCTCGACCCTCTTGCTTCATTCAACTGTAATTTTTCTTATTAATTCCTTCTCATTTTCCGAAAGATGACTCTCCTGTGGAAAAGGAAATTGTGCTTTACATGTTTAAATAATTTTACATTTTATTCTATTTCTTGTTATAACTCTACATCCACATAAATCAAACAAGAAAGCATTTCACATGCTAGAATATGTCCCCGCTCCAATTTTCAGCACGGCATGATCTAAGTTTAAAGATGTATTTTCACTACTTACCCTCTCCCTCTTTCTGCATCCCTGTCCTTCTTTTACCTGCATCATCTCTGTAATCCATGTAGGAGAGTGCTGCTTTGGGAGAGAGAACAAATTGTGGAGTCAGGGATAAATATGGTTCCTTCTGAACTCTACGAGAAAAGAAACTGTTTTATTTCAACTGAAGTAAAACTATAGCATTTTCACTGCTACAAATTCTCCCTAGGCTGAATCTATTTTCTTAGAGGATCCAAATTTTTTGAAGCTTTAAGTCTTTCCTAAATAGCTCTTCAAGAAGCATTTCCATGGGAGCTGGATTGAACAGTTTTTTTCTTGCCTCTCTATCCTCTTTCTCTCCCCATAGATATGCTCTAGACTCTTATTTCTTTGTCAGGAAACAAATTCGCAGATTCTCCTTGAGTGTCATCATTTTGTCACAGACAGACAAGCTGAAGATTTGCCCAATGGCTGACTGTATCTCATGTTTTCACTTCCTGAATACTATTGCACCAACAATTCCATGTGAAGCAAATGCAGTTGTTCGTAGACAGGGAGTAAATTGTGTGCATTCCCTTCTCCTCCCCATTGCTCTCTTTTCTCTCATCTGCTGTTAATGGGACTTGTACATGAAAAGAAGTAGAGTTCAGATTTGGGATTGTGTGAGTGTGATTTGTATGCCCAATTTTGTACAATGTAGCGATAAAAGAAAAAAAAAAGAATTCTATTGTCATCCTTGCAATGACATTTTAAATTATTTAAAAGCTCACTTAGACAGCCATTTACAGTGTCCTCTCTAAAGAATACCACAAGCCTCAAGTTCAGCCCTTTGTTCAGGGACTTGAATGTGAACTTCATTGTTTTTGCTACTGAAGAGCAAGTCACGAAGAGCCTGTGGTTTGTGCACAATCAGAACACCTTATTGGTCTCTTTCCTTTTCTTCAAATCACAGAGAACTTCTTTGGAGGATCGTCCTGGCAAAGGTTGTTTAAATTATTGATGTTCCTGATCTATAGAAGTGGAAGTTTTGGAAGATGGTATAATTGTAATGGTTATTCTAGTAACAAATGAGAAAAAGAGTCATATAAGGTGTAGCATCTTACTAAATTTGCTGACTGAAATATAAACTCCTTTCCTTCCAAATTAAATTGTAGTTTGCAACATAAAAATCAAAAGAAAAATTAATTTTGTTTTAAAGAGGATAAAAAATTTCTTTCACTCCATAATGTGGATAATCTGTATTTGCAAATAAGATGAACACAGGAACAGTGAAATCTTGTTGTTTTACTTAATTTTTACAAAACTTTAACCACTGGTTCTTTTTAGTGCAGTTTTGGAAATAGGGGGGTTTTTTTATATAGATTGTGTACTACAGCATTTAGCTGAGCATCTGTGAACATTTATCTGTGAACATCTTCTAAGGTACCTACACCTTGGCAAGATTTGAATACTATTTAATCCACATTTAGGTTTGTACATCCCCTTTCATCATTCTACATATCACAAAAGTAGAAATGTAACAACAGTAATACTAATTACATAATTTCACTCTTCCAAAAGGCAGGAGAAACTAGTTATTAAAAGTGGCTATATGTATTAAAAAAAAAAAAACAAACAAACAAACCAAAACCGAAAAACAACAACCTATGTTTTTTTTTATCTTTGTTTCGTGTCTCAACAGGGATCCTCCCTCAGAAGGGAGGATAGAGAAAAGGGAAAACTTAATGTTGATCATAATCAGGATAGCTGTAAGGATGCTGTAGTGCAAGTTTGAGGTTCATATACTCTATTTGACTCCTATAAAGATCTTTTCCTCAGCTTCATACTTGTTACAATGGAACCTAGCACATTTGGGAAGCTGGGGTCACAGAGGAAATTTGAAGGGAATTACGGTGTTCAGTCTCTGAAAATGATAGCATATACTCTAAGTTAAATGTAAGACAGCTTATAGCTTTGTCCCAAATAGGATATTTATAAGTAATAACAGCTTGACAAAGTTCCAAATTGTGGCCTGTTTTGTTTTCTTTTTTTCAATAATGAAAATAAAGTAGTCTTGAATTCACTGAAAAACAAATCAGGTTTTTCGGGAGTCCCTTAATTTATTTTTTCCAAGTTTTCCTCTTTGCGAACGATTGATAGGTACTTGTTGTCCAGGTAAAATCTACAATATTTTATTGAGGTTGTTAAAGGTTTTCACATATCTAGTTTGTCTTTGAAAATTCCTTTGACATTATTCCTTTCTTTAAATGCATTCTTAATCAGAAAGAATATTTGATGTAATATCCAAATTTTCAATGCCGTGTGTTTATTCACCAGTGGCTAGACAAGAATATCACCTTGACCATATATCTTGCTCTATTTCTTTACTAAACCCCATCATAAACAGATATCCCTGCTATGTGATTATGACTTAAAGTTATAGGGAATTGATTTGTTGACTTAGTGTGCAGAGGAGGAACACTTAGGTTTTCTACTGCTGTTAAAAATGAATGAAAATACAGATTGATCTGTTCTAAATATTGTTGGTTTTGTTAATGTCTTTCTACTTCAGGGAAAGTTGGCACAACTCTGAGTTAAATAAAACTTACCTTCAGCTTAACAAGGAGATTTCATCTCATTTTTCATAGAATTTTGGTTTGTGTGCTATGCATATTGTACACCCATGTCTTGTGCTTGAATGTACACTGAATGCTGTCAGATTTCAATCTGACTCAGCAGTCAGAGAAACAAGAAAATAATCTGCTTCTACAACAATTTACCAAACAAGAGATTTATATTATATGATTCATTGTAAAGGGCCACATTATGGATGAATACCAAACAGCAGTAGAACTGAAGTGCCTACAAAGAAAAGATCATAGAAAAAAGGACACCTTTGAGAGAGCCAATGTAGGAAAACAAACAAACAAATAAACAAAAAAACCCCATAAACAAATACAAAGCACTACACATATTTTAGCTTCTTTCTTTCTTCCTCCCCTACCCCCCTTGTAAAAGCACATTAAAAAAAATGGCTAAAATCATCCTAGCATAGTCTGGCAATGAGTAGCACAGAAGGTAAGAATAATTCCAACACAAGTTACATGCTTCAGGAATTCAGGCTTGGCTGATGAAACTAAAGAACCTGTGGTACTCAGGAGATTAAAACTCTCATTAGAGGTTGTGGCCTTTAGCTTTTTCTTTAGTTGTTTCTCTAGGATTCTGATGCATTCAGGACTGAGATTAGTTTCTTTGCTGTGTTAGGTACTCATTGCAACTGGGTGGAAGGAAGAAGGAGTGCTGAGCTGTAGAAACTGGATGAGGCATGTGCCTTTTGTTGGTCCCTTGTCTCTGCTGTTTTTGCACTTTTACTCTCCCTGCCCTTAGGAAATGTGCCTCCTGTCATCTTTAGGAATTTTTGCACTTCTAGCAGTGGATTGTCAGTTGCCTTGCTTGGTTTATGAATCTAATGTCCCTACATACTAAAATCTCAGGGAAATGGCAGATAATCTCTCAACCATGAAGAGAGTCCTTCCATCTGCGTGCTGTGATCTCAAAAGCAGATTCTTCCCCACAGAAACCTTCAGAGAACAGCTGTGATACAAGTCTTCCAAGAAAACACATACACACAAAAAATTGAACTGTATATATGTTTAATTCCACAAATGTTTGCATTTAGGTTGGCTGTTTAATAAACATTTGCTAGTTATCTTTTTTTACTGGAAGGAATTTACTGTACTTTTATTCTCTTCAGGGTTTTTGGGCTGTTTGGTGGTTGGTTTTGTTCAGTTTGTTTTTTTTTTTCCTAAGTAATTTAACTAACTGTCAGAACTGAAAGCACGAAATGATTGTGCTGCAAGTTTGGATTGCTTCTTAAATAATCAGACTGGATCTAAGAACTAATATTCATTTGAATAACAAACACTAATGTGAAACAAAGAACAGTTAAAGTAAAACAAGCATTAAGATTAGGAACTTCAGGTGAAGAAATTCAGCTGAGTTCCACAGAGTTCAGTCCCCAGATTTCTCCCACTGGAATGAGTGGCCAAAAGTCTACGGACTATTGAGATCAGTCACAGATATGTCCATGCTGTGTTAATGAAATTCCCCCTTCTAAGGATGAGTGGTAGGAAATGCAAAGCTTGATATAGTGATACCCTGAGATATATGCAGAGAGGGAAATGAAGGAAGATGGATACTATAACATGGGGACTGTAAGGATGGTGGAGTATGATGGTGGTAAGAAATGGTCAGTGAGAATGAAGAGAAATATAGTTGAAAGGTGTTGCTCAGTGGTGTTGCTCTTAATTGATGCAGGCTTTTTTGTGCTGAATGCTTCACATCTCATTTTTCATACCAAAGAGAAGTAGCTGCAAGAGACCTCTGAGGTCCTTTTTGGCTTCAGATTCAAATGTATAGTTTACCATTGTCTCCATCCAGACTTACTCAAGTATGAAACTGGAAGAATGCAGTTATAGCTAGAATTGAAACCAGTGGTACAGAGTGAATGTCTCAGTGAGAATCTTAAATACTGTGTTAACTCTAAGGGAACTTGGCTAGTTTTGGCTAAGCAATTTGTGTCAAACCTTGCCATTTTATAACAATGGGAGTCTGAAAAACCTACTGAAGAAGGATTTCTAAAAAATTGTTTCAAACATGCAGGAAAAAAAATCAGCAAAGTCTCATGGTTCACAAAGATGAATATTTGTCTAAATGACTGAAAGGACTTTGGGATTTTCTAAGCCACAGGCTTTTGGCAGTTTGCTCATTTTAATCCCATCAGAGCAATGCTCCACCCTAATAAAGAATAAAGCAGCAATAGAAAGGAGATGAAGTAGCATTGTATTTTGCAGGACAGTTTTTTACTCATAAGCAGTTAGTGAATTAACAACAGAAAATGGAAAGAGGAGTTAAGCCTAATCACATCTGGATGCTCAGTGGGTATCCACTTACTCTTTTAGTAAAATGTCTCCCTTAGCTCTCAAATTTGCAAATACCAGTCCCTTTCTGGGCATGACCAACACTTGTTTGGGAAGAGGATTTCTTCCAAAGAGATTTACAGTCCTGTTACATGTTCCTGCTTATAAAGGTTGTAAAATAGATAAGCTTAAATATGAATCTTAAAAGCATGTTAGTTACTGTTGACTAATAGAGAAATTTGTAGTCTTTTATAGATCTGCCTTTTTTTTCTTAAAACCATGAAATGTGCAATACAATGCTTTGTGGCAGTTCAGACTATCAGAGTTGGACTTGCACAAGTCTGTTTGTTTTCATTGACTTAAAGGTTCTGAAAGAATCCTCTTTCATGACAGCAAAATAAATGTGGAGTTCAAACAAAGCCGTATTGGGGCTCAATTTGGGTTTTATTTTCTTCCTTACCATATACAAGGATGCGGAATTGAGACAGTAACTCACAGATAAAATCTTCCCTCTCTCTCTCATGAGTTGCAGTGACAGAGACAATGATGCCCGTGAGTGGGCAAAATGACTATCGGTGCTACAAATCCAAACCTATACATTGAAGTATGTATTTCCAGTTGATTTCTTAATGCAAAGTAATTTTTTTATACAAAGTCACTCCACACATTTAAGAAATATTTAAATATTTTTAATATTATGGAGAGTTAAACAGAGATTGAAAAGCTGCTCTTCTTACAAATATAAATAATAATAATATTTAAAAAAATCTGCTGACACAAATGTGTTAGAAACAAACCTATATAAAGGAGCAGTTAACCTAGAACTATTGTGGGATATATATTGTTTGACATACTTTCATATGAGCAAGGAGAAGTACCCCATCCTTTAGACTGTGGTAATGTGCCTTATTGTTAAATTCAATAGGAAAAGCTATTCATACTGTAGTATGATTGAAAAGAAAATTGAATCCTTTTGATGTTATAAATGTGTCTATTACTGCATGTGCACACAAATTTTCCATGGAAATTATGGTGAAAGTAGTGATTCTCCTAGAAAAATGCATTAGTGTTGACATGTCCAATTTTAGCCACATCAGAATATAAATACCTTTTAACCATGGTAAAATTGTTGAGAACGTATATAGTGTATCTACATAAGTCAGTTGTCTGTCTAAAAATATGTGTTCCTATAGTCCAGTTATGTTCTCTGTTTCAGCTGAAAGGGAAATTAAAAGCAATGACTAACACATATCACTGTTTTCTCACAATATTGTGTTTAATATATTTCAGTATGTGGAGTATATTTTATATAGTTGTTCATGATTACTTTTAATTTTGAAAAACCACAGTATACTTAACAGGATTTTGGCTATGAAGCAAATTATGTGTAAGAGGTTGTCCACTCACTTGCATGGCAATAGGTTCTGTGTACAAAGTACTAAATTTTCCTGGTAATGGAGATAGTCTATGCTCCTTTGCATTGACAATTGAATAAAAAATGTATCCAATGGCCAAAGATTTATGGTAGTGACACTTTCAAAGTTTGCAGTTTGTCCAGGACCATAACTAGAATGAAAAATGTTTGGTTTTTTTTTTCTATCTGTGAAGCCTACTCTGTGCTGTCAACTAAAATTACACACCATTTTAAAATGTATCACTCAGTGCACTTTGTATATTAAGGTACATTAAGTTATATGGTATAATGCAATAAGAACTAACCCGACAACAACAGACATGAAACACTGTGTATACTGCACTGTAACTGTATAAAAGTGCCAATGTGTTTAGGAGGGAAAACTTTGATTCTTCAGAGCTCAATTGGTGTAGGTATGGTAGGAATACCTCTTGTTTGAACCCAAGAAAAAACACAGTATATGTTCCTTGCTTGCTTTTTGGTTTGCTGGGGGTGGTATTTTTTTGGGGGTTTTTTGTTGTTTTTTATTTTTCAGGCTTAGTAGACAGAGATTTAATTTGCGGAGTATTCTAACTAACTTAATAAAATAAAAAAACTGCCAATTAAAGGAGAGCTCAGAATAGCTTACAGTTCCAGATTTAGATTACAATTTTATTCAATACCTGTATGGTTAGAATCTGTCCCAACATCAGTTTCTCATGCAACTGCAATGTGATTTGGTCTTTTTTCCCATGGAACTGTATCTGGAGGAGCAACCATTGGTCATTTTGGTATGTTTAGCAAACAGAAGTCCAGATCTTCAACTGAAACATTCATAGGCTATTTCAGAGTGAAATATACTTTATATCCATCTGATTTCCCGTGGTACTCTGACTTTGTTAGGGTCTCGGTACAGCTGACATACTCTGTGACCACTTTGAAATACTGTTATTCCTCCAGTAGAATGATAATTTCAAGATCACCTTCATCTATAGTCAGTTACCTAATATATAAGTTTTCTGCTGTAGTACCCAAACACCTTTTCATGAAAATTAAACATATGAATCTCTGTCTTTTAACTCTGTTAGCATGGATTAACTATAAATAACTATCATTTGAATGTAAACTATATCAATGGATACATATTATAAAACAGTGCTGATATTTTGTGAAATAATTATATATTTTTCTTTGCTTCCATTCTTTCACTCCTTACTTCCTCTTTTCCCCTCTTCTCTCTTTTCATGCTTGTCAGCTAAGTTAGTGTATCTTTTCTAGATTGCTCAGAATCCAAGTATGGGTGGATATGTTTACACAGAGTGAATTATGGCTGGATGCATTCCTATGTCAACATGTGCCACGTTGATTTCTTATAAAGTAGATCATTATTCTGTGTGGCATAAATAGTATTACCAGACTGATATGATTAAAGCCAGTGAGTCATTAATTAGCATCTAATTAAAAGAGACTACTAATGTGTCCATGTACAACAGTTATTGTGTTATATTTTCCTCTACAGAAAAAAGTGATTTGAGCTTGCAGGATAATGTTAAGTTACATGTCTTTTAATATATGGTATATAATATAATGGGGGGGGGGGGTGACTGAGTATGATTTCTCAATTTTACTGGGAAATTCTGTGTTATATTTTAAAAAATGAAACCCTAAGTTATAAGAAAATTAAATTTCAACAAGGGGTATCTAAGAATGCAAAAAGCTTTTATCTGAAAACACTCAAAGTAGATATTTTATTGTTGTGTGATTATACTAAAAAACGAGTGATTTACCTGTTGATTCACACAAAATAGTCTTTTTGTGTAAATTCACTGTGGGGCAGGAGAAGAAACTGTATGAGTACAATGAATGTGCTTAAGCCTAGACTGGGTCTTTCCCCTTTTCAGTGTCAATTGATTATTAACAAATCATAATGGTCTATTCAGAAGAATTTCATGTAGATGGATCACAAAGCATGGAGATAAAGGTTTAAGAAAATCCATAAAGTGTGGACAAAATATGTGTATGGGCCAGAGATCATTTCAGTTTGAAGGTTTGAACATGAACTAATCACAGTTTTACAGAATTGCATGTTATACACTCATAGATTCTTAACAAATAATTTTATTTTATTCCTCTGTTAAAAATGCATTATTAATGTTCATTTAAGACCATATAAATTAAACTGCAATCAAAATATTGTCAGCATTCACAATTTCTTCTTCCTGCTTTAAGACAATGCTTTAAACTTGGTCTTGTCTTCCATGTTTGCAGCCTATACTTGACACTTCTGTGATAAAGATTAGTGTGAAGGATGGAAGACTTTTTTCAAATAGAGATTTCAGAGGAGCTATAATAACTCATGATTTCTACCAGTTTTTGAACTGGTAGAAATAATGATTCATCAGACAAAGTTTTGTAGGAAGGAAATCGTCCCATGTTCAAAGCAGAATATAGGTTTATTTTTCATTGCCGTCCAGGTTTTCAAAAAGGATATCAGAATCTTGCCTACAGATTCATATGTACAGAAAAGAAAATGTAAAAATTGAACAACTAAGATTTTTTATAAAGTAAATTATACTAATTCCCACACTTTAGACATTTAGTGTCTTTTAGTCTTTTAAAGTCTTTTAAGGTGTTTTTTTTTAAAGTATTTAAAGTCTTTTAAACTTCAATCTCTTTTAGATTTTAGTGGTTGTCTTTGGTCATCTTTGTTCAAAAATGGGTTTCTTGACTGTTTACTATGTGTAGGTTTCTAATTTCACATTATTAATGGCTTCTAAGGTTTATATGAAGTCTCTAATTAATAATGTCATTTTAGATTAGTCTATTTTTTTTTTATTTAGAGGTTCTCAAAGTGATTCCTAGGCATTCATTATTTAAGCACATTAGTTTCCTGTCAGTATACAATAGGTACATGAATTCCAAGTTATATTTTTCATGTGGATAATTTTAGCCCAAGTTATGAAGACATTAAATTTAAGCTCAACACAGTACTCAAGCTTAGGTACTTTGCTCCCTCGTGTTGAGCCTTCAGTTAGAAGTTTAGATATTTTAGTGTAATGTATAAGAAAATCAGAGTGAGATTCAAAATTTCAAAGGCAGAGCAGAGAATTAGCAAGTCTAAGATTTTGCTGCTCCTTCAGGACTTTGATACTTCAGTTGTGGCTGAAATGAGTTGCATCTGTCCATTAAATACAGTGCCAACTTTAGTGTTAGGGCCTGCACTTTTTCTCAGCTGTAGTGGGACACACTTTCCTTTCACGAGAAGAAAAATGAGGAGAGGCTCTTGCTCTGGAAAGTGAGATAACTTAAGGTGATTGCTTTTGCAGTCTGAGATACTTCAATCCACATCTTTGTGGATTTTAAGGCTGTGCTGGGTTGAAGCTGGATTGAAGCTGAAGAAATAAAAGTGGTACCTCTTAAATCTCTTTCAAAGACCTCAATTCTTGCCTTTAATTACTAAATCATTGTAGTTTTCTTCTCAATAGATTTTTCTGATTATGATGATTAGGGCTGTGATCTTTGTCAGACATCAGTTAGGCACAGTTCCCTAGCTCATAGTCATGTCCATGTGCCTTTCTTAATATGTTTCTTTCTTAATATGTTTTCTTTCTTAATATGTTTTCTTTCTTAATATGTTTTCTTTCTTAATATGTTTTCTTTCTTAATATGTTTTCTTAAACAATACTTCCACTATAGTCAGATTAGGAAATTTGTACTTCTTTGTGGTTTGCTTGTTCTGAAAGCTAGGAATTAGATGACCCTTCTCACTTTACATTCAAGTTTTCTAGCTTAACCCACCACACCAATGTTTTCAGTCTCTCATCTAAAGTATATTATCATTGGCCAAAGTTAAGTTCTTCTGAGCTTCAAGAGACTGTGAAGTTCTAAAGATATTGAGAAATTTGACAGATAGGATGAAACGCAAATTTTGAGAAACTTGGAATTCAAGTGTGTATGTGGTGAAATAGGCATCAGGACTTGGATAATATGTAGCTGAACCACTAAGTGAAAGATTTGGCTTTATCCAAGCAAGCAGCTGTTTAACTGAGCTGCAAAATGCATTGTTTTGGTTTCAGAAGAAAATTAGCTAATTCTTATGATAAATCATCAGATGCAGGCAAATACATTTACCATCCCCAAATGAGCCTTCAAAATCAAGTGGAAATCACTGCCTGTTATAAATATTATCTTTTTCATACTGATTTTTACTTTGTAAACCAGAAAGCTGAGAGTAACCATGAAGGGTGTAAACCACAGAAACAAAATTGACAGTCTTTATAAGGATGCAGTTCCCCACTTCTGGGATGCATTTCACGGAAGTATTGGCAAGGTAGGCTTTCAGGTAGGTGTGCCTATACTCACTTTTTACAGGAAAAAAAAAAAAAAAGAAGTGAAAATAAGGTGTTAGAGATGGATGCTCTCATGAAAAACACAGAAAGAAACCTATGTTTCAAATATGTTATTTTAAAATTTGTGTAGTATGTTAGATTCTGTCACCTCTTTAGTTGTGACAGACAGATAAATTTTTGTGAACTCACAAGCATTAAGTATCTTAAGTTAATGTCTACATGTACATCCTTGCCCCTGTTACTTCTATAGTACCTATACAGTAGCTCTGCCTCTTTCACTGTAAGTTTATGTGGCCTGCATTATTTCACATTTGTTGTGGAATGCACAGGACAAGAGACTGGTGTTTCAAGATGCCACAGAAGTTTGTTTCAGGGATATATCTGATAATAATCATATAGATGCAGTTTTTCCATTGAAATCCATGAACCTGTGGGCATCAGCATCTCACAAGGAACTGCACTGCCACCTCATAGCAGAGGGTGCCTAATTACCTTTCATCTTACTGGAGTTTTAAATAGAAGAAGATACAAATTACTTTGTTTCTCATCAGTCAACAAGCTGTTTATTGCAGTAAATGAGTCAGGCCCCTGTATTTCAGCCATACTAGTTCAGAGGTCTACAGGTGTGATACCAACAATCAGAGATCTTATTACAGCCTGTAGGTGTAAAATTATTTTTCTTTCTTTGCATTCCTGCATAGATTTCATTTGCATTTTTTCCAGTACGCTTTCATATCCATCACCAGAAGTTCTCAATAGTGATTATCAGTTTTTGTTGTTGTATGTTGCTTTTCTGCTATTTGGTAGAGTCTACTTTTAATATTGCCTCTGACTACTGCATGTGCAGGCTTGTCTCAGCAGTTCAATCCTGAGTGTCAGGCATTCAATTAAACAGGGTATTTTATTCAAGGAGACTGCAGTGTGTCTAACCCAATGTGTCTATCTGAACGAGTAAGAAGGCAGGCAGGCAAATATTTCCCTTGAATACAGTATAACATCTGCAGCCAAATGTGAAAAGATCACAGGATTAGCTTTTCTTTAACACTATTATTTCCTTTCAATAGAGTGTAAAATTTTGAGGGGTGAAGTTTAATATTGGGTGTTAGTGCAGTAAAATTGGGTTTGTACGTGTGACATAGCAGCAATAAATTTGTGTGTCAGTTTTGGATAATACCACTTGGGTATGTGCATTGTAGGTAGGGGGTTTTCTTGTGAATTTTTGTACATGTTTTAAGACATGCATTTTCAGGTGTGTATATACTGATCCGTGTGTAATATTTTGAAAGTTTTACATTTCAGGCAATTTTTTCCCCCATACTTTTGAAGTTCTTGACTTGGACACTGAAATTTGAATGTAAGAGAATTATTCACGTTATTAAAAAGAGTTTAACATTCCATACTTTATACTACAAGTATGGTATTAACAAAATGTGCTCACATGAGTAGTTATTACTTAAACTATAAACTTCTAAGAAGCGCCCAATGAATTAGTGACCTGTTTTCAAAAACAACTTTATAAATTTAAGATCACAGCTATGTTTTCTTTTTAACTTCACCTAAAACATACTTCTGAGGCTCATCATCAGTATTACTTTATCATCTTGCCAGCATTACCAACCCACTGTGAAGTTAAAAATAAATGAATGTATTTTAAAAAGCTTAAAAAATAAGATTTTATCAGGTTCACTTACATTGGCTGAAACTGGTTATTGAGTGTTCCCAGGAGTAAGCCACTGTTGGACGAGAGGGGACAGAGATATTACACACCTGAGAGTGTGATAAGCAGCTGAGGACTCAAGTTTTTACCCCTTCATGTACCCCAGCTAAAGATGGAGGATTGCACGTGCCTATGCCATAAAATACATTTGATTTACTAGACACCTAAAAAAATGTAAAGTCACTATCAAGACCAGGATTTGGGCTTATAATTTTTACCACAAGAAATAGTCTTGCTAAAACAGTTTGCCATCCAAGTGGAGCATATATTGTTACATATATTTAAATTTAAATTTTGAATGTAAAATATCAAATGGTCTAAGTAATAGGAGCACTAATAGTTTACAGGTGATAAGAACATTGACAGCTGTGACTGTACATTTAGATGACATCCAGAGTGCTAACTACACCCAGAATCTGAGTCTGCATTTCAGTTAATTGCCATTCAGTAGGGGTATTTTCCACTGGAATTTATTTGCAAGTCAAATGGCAGGAAACTGATGATGTAAAGTTCACAGGTCTAAAAAATTTAAACAGAACAATACAAGCCTAGTGTCTACATACAGTCCTTGAACACACAGTCAGCTGAATGCTTCTTCTATGAACAACCTAAGTGGAATTGACATTTCTGAGTGCGATTTCATTAAATAATGCAGCCCTGCCTGCATCCAACTTTCAAAGGCAGAAATACAGTAAGACTAGTTCTGTTAGTATAAGTCATCTTTCATGATAAATTCTTACTTCTCAAGCTGTAATATATTTTTCAACCTTAATAGAAAGGAGTCAATAAGAATGACTTTTTCTCAACAACACTACCTCCTTCTCTTTTCAGTAAGGATAATACATTGTCAAGAGCTGAGCCAGCTCCTGCTGGTGTATTAATTAATACCACCACCTGGATCTATCAACAGCAAGACAGCCAGATTCACACTAGGGGATAAAAAACAATCTGCACCTTGTCAGCCCTGCCACACTGGGAATAGTCACAGGTCTGCAGCCCCTGGTAATTACTCACCCGGGTCTTCACACTGCCTGCATTTCCATTTTGATTGTTGACATTGCACAGTACTGCCTCATCTGCCTAAAAATGTGGGAAAAAGTGAACAAAGTGTGTCAGCCCTGGTAATTACACCACTGTCACCTCTCCCCACTTTCGGACCCCATCAGTAAAATGATAGTTGTCAGTCTCCTGTTAACTGTTTCATTAAAAGGAATGATTATGCTAAGTTGAGTGAATGAGTTGACACTAAAAATCAACACATTCTGAGCAGCTGTGAAAACATTTAGAATGGATCTATGTACCAAGAGTCTAAGTGAAATGAGAAAGAACTATAGGTTGAACAAATTAATAAAGAAATGGGAAAAATATTAGTTCAAATTCATTTTATATAGTTGGAAGAATAGAAAAAGAAAGTAGAAAAGAAAAAAACTTGTACTTTTAAGACTCTGCATATATTTAACAGAAAACACCTATGAAATTGTGAACTAAACTCCACTGAGAGGGAGTCTCTGTGTTGTGTCAGCAAATTTACTTTTCCAATATATTTCACATATTTTTTTTAAGTCTTAGTGGTTTTCATCTGTTGGTATCAAACAGACCACTTCTTTCAGGACAGGAGAAGGAAATGTCAGTGGGTTCTGCATGAAACACAAAAACTAGGCTAAGAATATGTCAACAGTTCTGACCCGTGCTAAAGGACTGACAGAATAGCTCAGTGCATGTTCTTGTTCAGGATTCCAATGGATGAATTAACAGTGTCCATTAAAACTCATTCATTTAGATATGTTAATATAAAAAGTATCATATCAAAACTTATTTACAGTACAGTTGATAAGCTGATTTGGGATAATGTGCCACAGATATAATTAGAAAACTTCAGACATGCTTCTACTTTGTTTCCTGAAACATTTTACAACAAATAATACAGAAGGAATCTGTTAACAGTTTCAGTAAGTGGAATGATAAGGCATTTATCGACAGAGAGATGTTAAAAGGGGATCTGGTTTTAAGGCTATGAACATCATCATCACCACTTGTGCATCTCCGAGGAGATAGAAGTTAGAAATCCAGGATAAGACTGTTAAGCTTGGTGCTACTTATTTTCCATTTCTTAACAGAACAAATTGTCAGGTGAAGATCAGCTATCAGTACTTTAGGTATATGTGGGAAATGCAGCCTTGCATGCATCAGAAAGATAATCATGGCTAAATAATGCTTAGCAAGCACATAATGGTGTTTGTAACTCAGATTGATCACCTGCTGTAGTAAGAGGAGGAGAATTCCACATTTGTAATCACCTTGAAGTCCTAGGTATCTGTTGCTCATGCCAGTAGCCAATAGGATTGTGTATTTGTTATATTTTATCAGATAAATGTAATATAGATATTTATAGCCAGTTCGAAGTACAAGGATTCTCCCACACTTCTAGTACAGAGAACAACCAGCCCACCAACCAAAGAGTTACTGTGAGTTTCAGAACAGAATTTAGATCCCTATAATCTTCAATTCTCATATGTAGCCTTATTATTATTATTGTTGCTGTTAATATAATTATGAAGTATGGATATTTAAAATTTCCACAAGAACTATCCCTTTTGATGGTCAAAAATGGAAGGTTTTTGTATCAGAACATTGCAAATAGGTTCAAAGAGAATGCATAGCTTTGACAACAGGACAGTACTGCCTGGTGATTTATTTTCCTAAATCATTGTTTGAGGAACACTTAAATTACCATTTTGAGACTTCATTCTCCTAGGTAAAGCTGATTAAATAATGGCTGCACATTGAGATGTACAGGAAACAGCTAGACAGAAACACCTGCAGGGTTTACTCCCAGATATTCCAAGAAGTAAAGAAACTCTTTGTCTCTGCCACAGCATCTGCAGCAGCCTGGTATGGATGAGTTCATTGTGCAGATAAAACATATTTTTTCTTTGCAACACTTCTCGTCATTTCTACAAAGCATCTCATAGGTGCTTTAGTCAAGGCAAGGACAAAACTTTCAAACAACACAGAATTTTCGGTCGAACAGAATCATTATATCGATACAGTATTCCCCAAATAGTCATAGATGGCATAGAGGCAGCTGTTGGGAGGGCAGGAGAGGTTAAAAGGTTTTAACTTCAAAATTTTCATTTAATCTCTTCCATATTTTTTGACCTTCGGTACCTCCTGCCAACCCTAAGTCAGGATGTGTGGTGATTACACATGTATGGAGTGCAACGGATTGAAGAGAGTGCTGAATGTGTAGCTCTTCACTGCTTAGGATGTGGAAGAGTTCTCTGGAGTAGAAAGTGAGGCGAGTGTTGTTCTTTATATCGTACTTGTCAGAGTGATTTGTTTCTCAGGAGGGCCAGGATGGTTTGGTGTGGCTTTTAAGGACTGTAAATTCTGTGCTCCAAAATACCATGAGTTATTAAGTTCTGTTGCCCACTGTTAGTTGGGGAGGATGATGACCAAACCAAGAAATTGGGAGGTGTCTTATTGGTTTATTCCTTGCATTTATTCCTAGTATGCTTATGTTTTTCTTATACTTGGTGCCAGAGTAACCAGCTGTGTATTACTTTATGTTTACATAATGCCACACCAAGGAATTCTGAAAAATGCCTTAAGTAACAGTTAAACAAAAATTTTCAGCCAAAAATGGTTAATGTAAAATAAATTGTAAGCCAGATGCAGAGAAGTGCCAGAGACAGCAAAATTACCACATCAAAATATTGTCAAGTAATTTTAAAAATTTTTGATTTTGTTTTGGCTTGAAACTATTAAGGTTAATGAGTGTGATCTTGTCTCATCTTCTCTCATCTTGTAATTGCTGTGGCATGTCACAAGCCCTTTACATAAAGTCATATAACAGTAATAAAAAAAGCTCTCAGCTTGAACCAAACAAGTCAGTATTTCTACTGTAACAAAGTATGGGAGCTGGGTTTCTTTAACCCAATGTGTACTATATCAATAAGCTCAGGAAAAAGAGGAAAATGTCCTTTTCATCAGATACGATTATTTACTAGCCATAAAGCAGTCCACAAATAGATGCATCATTATCTTGTATTCCTCTTATTCTTTCCTTCCATCAGAGTTCAGAAATCCAGGAGTACAACATTGTGCCCCTGTCCTTAACAATGGTGGTTATGGACAAAAAACTAGTGAACATTCATAGGGACTAATCTACTATACAGAACTGTCATGAAACTGTTTTTAAGGAGGGATCATTTGCATTTGAAGCATAAAAATGTTGACATAAGCCATTCTCAGTATATTGTTTTGAGTTACAAACTTACTCTGTAGGGTTTTTGTCCTAAGTTTGTTTTGTCATGTTAAAACTTTAATTGATCTTCTCTTGCATATTTCCCCTGACTTTTTTTACTTTTGATCTGTTATTAAAGTGCCTATTTGAATTGAAAGCTAAAGACAGAAAGTGTTTTACTCTATTAAAATTTTTCAAATATAAAGGCAGGTATCTATTCGGTAGAACTATGTTGCTGTTGAATATACATCTAGAAACACACAGCAATCAGATATGGACAGAAGTCTAGGAATTATGTTTTGCTAATTTATACATTCTTCTATTATAGCTTACCCAAGTAAACCACTGCAGCTCGAACTAGTGATTTTAAACTTGTATTTATACACCGACTCTTCTGGTACTGCTAATACTTTATCTTCTGTATTTCTTCCTTGAAATCTAAAAGATTTCTGACATTAAAGGTAAGTAACACATAAGTGAAAGTCCAACATACACTATGTTTAAATCAAGCAACAATTAACATATACTGACTTGTGGGCCGAAAATTCCCAAATTACACATATTTTGTTAGCTATTTTAGATTTTTTCACACATTTGAAAAAAATAAAACCACTTCTAACAGCTTTAAGTAGATTTTAAGTGCAGTTTACATTCCCCTAGGTGATAAATATAAACACTGTGTATAATAAAGACCAAAATCTGGCCTTGACAAATTAATTAGAACTAGAATTCTGGGGTTTTTTGTCCCTCTCACTGAAATATTTTTCTCACAAAAGTCAAAAGAAATTGAGTCCCTGTTTCTTGTAATTTTACGACCTCTGTGATCTAGTCTACAATGGTTTTGTGCATTCTTTTTCCAAAGCACAGGCGCTGTATGTTTTTATGAGTAAGAGAAGATGAGCATCTGATTTATCTCTGAACAGGAGAAAACTGCAAGGAAGAGTCTAAAACTACATTATTTCTGCAAGATATGTTGTTCAGGTTGCTGCATTTTTTCTTCAGAAAGCTACATTAGGTAAGCCTAGGAAAAGATGTGAGTTTAAAACTACTCATTCTTTAATATTTTGGTTACCAGAAAAGAGTCACGAAGTTCTGAGAAGGATATTTGTTCTCCATCTTCCCCACCCACACCCCCTTGCCCCCAGGATACTGTAAAAAACCCACCTTCTTATACCTGAGAGACTTTACTGAAAATTGTTGAGATAAAATACAACAACTTGAAAGAAATTACTTTTTTAAAAATTGCAAGGGAATGGAAAGTGACATTTTAAAAGAACAAGCTTCAACAAGATGTAGTTATGATATTGTTCTGGCAGACAAAACAAGATGTCTTCAGCTCAGATTTCTCAAGATCTGAGGGAGGAAATCTATGGCTCAAAATATTCTTAAAATGTTGGACCATGTTCTGCAGTTTTCAGGCAAGGAACTGCTGCAGTGAAAGTTCAGTTCTATGGACATCTCAAATACAGAGAAAGTAGAATGCACTGAGATGAAGTCTTTGGGTATAAAATTGTAGAGAGAGATTCTCTTATTATCTCTACCACTTTCCATACTCTATCTGGATCTTGCTGAGTTGAATCAGGATAAAATCTGTATGTGCTTCAACTCCTTTTCCAATATGGAGAATAGTAATACTTGTATTTTGATCTCACATGGCCCTTGGAGTGGGCGCTGTAGTGAAATTGCTATGATCTACAATATTGTAGGCAAAAGCTAATTAGCATGTTTAAGTAACATCTTGCAGTGTATTTTGACCATTTTCCTTCCATTTGCATTTTTAGTCAAATATCTCCTAACATTAGCCACAGGTAAAATTCTCATAATTCCTAAGGTTGCAAGGCCTAGATGATGATACCTGTTTGGCATCACATACATAGTAATATGCAGCTGTTCTAACAGTGTCCTGCAATTATGAATTAATACATTTTGAGCAGACAAAATAATTCCACAACTAACATATGATGATTTGGGATTTTGGTTCCTCTGTGTCTGTAAATAAAGCAAAGGTTTTGGTGCTTTTCTTAAATAGATAAACATATATATTTTATATGGTCTTCAATAAACTTCAAACTCTTTCTTCTTCATTAGCAGATTTCAGAGTTGAGAACAAGTAAAAACAGCTCGAGCAGGTAGCAAGGTGCTAACAAATGAAAAAAAATGCTTATTTTGGCATATTTTTTTCTAACTAAATGATATGTTTCACTACCATTATATGGAAATCAGCCACACAAATAACTTGCATATCAACACAGAAAATTAACATGTCTGTTTTTAGAGATTCTAATTTTTAAGCAAATGCATTAGGGACAGACGATATGCAACATAAACTGCATGTATGTAAGTGGATTTCTGCAGTGACAATATATGTATTTCTTTGAACAATATTTATTTCCACATCTTTGCAATTCTCAGTTCCTTTCTTTTCTTGAGGTCTTCAGTCCAGCTGTGTAAAGTCCATTTGTGAGCTGCATATAAAAAGGAGGCTCCCTTGAGCGAGAAGAGCTCCTTTAATCGTTGTGCCTGTGGAGGATTCAAAGTGAAGTGAGAGGATTGCTTCATAGTGTCACAATTCCAGTGATTTAAAAGAATAAAAAAAAACCTAATATAGGCATTTGTTGATTTACCAGGACATTGCTTTTTCTCTGCTAATAACGGGGATTTCCATGACCTGTTTTGCGCCATTTAAAAAGACAAAAGCCCCAAAAATGTCAAACATTAATCAAAACTAAGTCAGGACAATTGAAGTAGTGTACTGAAACTGTCTTAGTTTTTTTTTTGCTGCACACTATAGCTGTGTATTCTGTTTTTATTCCCCTCCAGACTTCTTAAAATCACATTGTTATCTTAGTCTTTGAAATGTAAAAATGCTGGGACATCAAAGAAATATTGTGATGGTCAAAGAAATTTAGAAGGAGAGTGTATATAATGAATACTTAACACTGGAGCTTTACTTCTTTTTTTTTGTGAAGACATCCATTGTAGCAACTTAGAGCTGGAAAATGAGGCATGAAATTGTTTGTAGAAGGTTCAGTAAATTGAATGTTAAGCATTTGTATGTTTGCTGCAAAACCAGGCTTGCAATTTTAGTCATAACATGGGTATCTTTGCATTTGTTCTGTAGCTTGTTAAACAAAAAGCAGACAAGAAAAATTTACAGCAGCAGAGGAAAACCTTTGAGGAATATAAGAAGAATACAAAACTCAGCACATCAGGAAATAGAGATGGGGACAGCCTCCTTAATTAAAGTGGTGTCTTAGTCTGGCTGAGGATATGAGGAGCGCAGTGAATTAACCTTCTCCAGACTTCTGCAGTAGGATCCAAACATTCCATATGATCCAGAGCCAGACAGGCTGCCATTACACCACACAAAGCTACTTCATTCTTCTGCTACCATGTTAATACAGCTTGTAGTATTCAAGGTTACCTATTTAAAGCTTGCTTCGCCACCTTTACCAGTGTCTTCATTCCCTTTAGGAATGTTCTGCTTGCAGGTGTCTGATCTCTCTTTTCTGATTCTAGTGCCTTCAGGGAAGATTGCCTGTTGTATAAAACTTTTCCTTGGCTTAGTAGTAAGTTCTATCTATCAGGTGATGAGTAATCCTATTCTTCTGTGACAGAGGATGTCATATTACCTGATATGTGAGTAGATGTATGTGCACTTAAGTTTTGTGAAAATATCAATGTGGAGAATGGCTTTTTTTAAATGGCAAAGAAGCCCCATGGGGTGACCTGCTAAAATTATTTGTACCACCCATGTTTTTCTATTTAACCCAAGAAACCCCTGGAAGAGAGGAGATCATAATGATATTAATGTTTTCGTAGCCTGGAGTTAGTCCGTGTGCTGTAGAGTATGTATCACCATTTCTCATTTTTCCTCCATATACATCTGTACTGAGATTGTTTTAGAGATCTGTCCTCTTGGAAAGTTGTTGAATTTTTTCAACAACTGTAAATTGTCAATACAGCTTTTTATGCCTGCAAATGTACATTTGCTTATGTGGACAATGCTGTGTTATATTTTTTTGTCTTTCACCAAGGCAAGTTCATATTACATATCTCAATCACAGTCATCTACTGAGACTCCTATTGTTGCAGACTGTGTCTTAGAATTCTTTTTGACTTGTTATTGTCTTGTACAATTTTTCTTTTTGTTTCTTCATCACTTTTAGATAATTGTTGACATCTGAGGAAAAATATACCTTCAGACCATTAGAATATTGCTGCCTGATCTCAGTTCTAGTCAGCCACAAGAAAGCTAAAAAAAAAAACACTAGAGGAAGAGAAAATTGAAAGGCAGTGATACATGATCTCTTTTCTATGCTGCTTGTTGAAAGATCAAGAATGTATTATCTAGAAAATGTTTTTCTCTTTCTAGCCTGATTTTTGATCAAGAGATCTCCATATCCATATGTTTTAATCTCTCTCTGTAAGTTTAACATAAACTGTTCTCCACATTCGCTAAGGTCAATTTGGGCAATTTATCATGGTGTTTTAGTTTCTACTCTTGTCAGTGTCAGTGAAAATATTCTGTGGTTTTGTACAATGCTTAAAAGACTGATAGACTTTTCAAAAAGCATTATTTTTGCCTTTTCCTAACAAGAAAGAAGGAATGCCAAGAGTTACTATAGTTATCCGAAGTTATCACAGGTAGCTATGAAGAGGATAGAAAAAAAATTGGTTTTGTTTAGTTTTCTATTGGGGATTCTGTCAATACTAAGATCCTGATACATCCAAGCCTTGTTTTCTTTTTAATTTCATTGTACAAACATCACTCACAATATATTATAACAGGCATCTATTTACAGGACACATAACAAATATGAAATATGTTCTTCTCCTTCAAGAAGGACTTGAAAACTAAGTTAGGAATAGGCCCAAGCAAAAATGAGGTGGAAAAAAAAATATGTTGGTTTTTTGATGTTGCTCTTCTGCTTTCTTGCTTTTTTATTTCTTTTGTACTCCATGCTGCTGTTTGACTTATGCTCTCCCTTTTCTATACACTTGTGCAAATACTGAATCTAAAGCTGTTCACACTTAAAATACCTCTGACATGTCAATTTTTTTTTTATTTGGAGGATAGGTTTGTAGAGGAATTCTAGTTGCAATAGTAAGACCCACAAATTATTAGAAATCATTAAAATTAGAACACTTTACAAGTACAGAATCTGCATCTCCTAGAAATTCTTAATCATTCTGCATGTTCCTAATTTGGGGATTAAAAGAAAGATGTTCTACATAATGCATTTGTATGGATAGGAATTCTCAATATATCAAAATAAACCTGATAACTTCCCTACACATATCTTTGATTCAGAATAGTATTATCAAAGGAAGACTCCCAGTATAGGCAGAGTTGATGAAAAATATACTATTATCACTGTATATGTTTGGTCTTTTGTAGGAAATGCATGTATTTGTTAAAAAAAATGGAAATTCTGCTGCTGTGCATGGATTCCTTCAGACATACTCCTCAGATATACTTATCTGCCTGAATTAGAAGAGGTCTCGTGTCATTGTTTTTTCAATGTTCATAACTGAGATGCCAGATTTATATGAAGTTTAATAATGTTATGAACCAGATATAAAATAAGTGTGTGTAGGTATATACATATAATTCTTTATTATCATCTTTCTGTAGATGTGTTTCTCAGGACATTAAGTACATACTTAAAAGACTCAGTGGTAATTTCAGTCTTCAGTACAATACTTGAGAGGGCAGTTAAAGAAAATCTATTATCCCTTTCTCCCTCAGGAAAGATAGGAAGCATGGCAAATTAGTTCCTATTGCCAAATTACACTTTATCCTACAGGGGCAGTTAAAGAAATTTCATTCTTATGTCATATGTTCTGACTTTTGTCATTCACTGAGGAGATACTGGTTTACACAGTAAACAGGGAAGGTAATGTCCAATCCATTCCCCTCTTATTTGCATGCACATCCACATATTATAATATTATAATCCCACTTAATTTCATCCTTAGTTCCATTTAGTTCAACATATGAGATGAGTCTGGGCTTTGTTTTCTTTGATCCTAAGGGACAATATGCCAAATACACGCTTGGCCTGTGTGGGAATGTGTAATATTTGCTTCTTCAGGCTGTTTGATGAAAGTTGATGCCAGTTCAGAAGTTCCAGAGTTTGAGGACAGAATGAATATATTCTACATGAGCAATCAGAAAATGTAAAGTTGATCTTTACCTTTTTTTCACTTGTATGATTGTGACTAATGTATTATGCTCTGCAATTTCTAGTTCTTTATGGCTTAGTAATTTAAACCTGTGCAACAGAATTCATGGTAGGATTACTCCTCCTAATTTTTCTTTACTGTGCAATGATGGTGGTTATTATATTAGATAACTAATCACAGGGAGCCTTATCCAAGGTATTCATTCCTGTCCACTCATATGTACACCATATATAGAGTAATACTTTTATAGATTTATGACTGCCCTCATCCCTGATGTGGGGCCTAAGAATGTGATTACTTTTTCTGTTTTGATACATGAAGATATAAAACTTCCATGTATACAAAGGTTTAAATTAAAAAATAAAGGGAGAGAGAGTATGGATAAATCAAGCCTGTGGTAGATTTTACACTCAACAAAGGAAACAGGTTAAGACATATGACTATATATGGTACCATAAGCTCAGCCAGTGAGCAAACTAATCTACACTGGTCCCATTCTGAGTCAGCAGTGTGCTCTTGTGGTAAATGCTATCCTAGACTGCATTAGGTGGAGTACTGCCAGCAGGTCAATGATGATGATTCTTTCCCTCTTCTCAGCCCTGGTGAGGCTGCACCTAGAACAGTGTCCTGTTCTGGCCTTCCCAGTACAAAAGAGAGTTGGATCTGTTTCCTAATGGCCAAGGGCCAATAAGATAATGAAGGGATTGGAGCATCTCTCGTTCAAGGAAAAGCTGAGAGCTGGGATTGTTCAAGCTAGGGAAGAGAAGGTTTGTATGCTTATATATATTTTGAGAAGGTTTATATACTTATCAATGTATATAAATACTTGAAGGGAAAAAGAAGGCATAAAGGGGCTCTTTTCAGTGGTGTCCAGTGACAGGACAGGAGGAAACGAGCACAAACTAAAACATGGGAGTTTTCATCTAAACATCAGGAAACTCTTTTTCTACAGTGAGGATCACTGAACTCTGATCTAGGTGTTCAGATCAGAAACTTTATGGAGTCTTTCCTTCATCCCTGGAAATATACAAAAAACTTCTGGATATGGTCCTGGGCAGCCCACTCTAGGTGGACCTGCTTGAGCAAGGCAGTTGGACAAAATGACCTCCAGAGGTCCCTTCCAAACTCAACCACTGTGTGATTCTGTGAAGACTGAAGATAAATTACAATCTTAAGGGCAAAACCAATTTTCGTTCTCAGAGGAAAGTATAGGCTGCAACTGTTCCAATTTCAGGGACTCCAGTATATGCAATGCTTACTATTCTTCTAAGTACATATTTCTTAATCAATTATTTAGTTTGAGCTCCTATTTCAGTCAGCAACATTTGGGAATGAATCTAAGATCAATAAGTTTGGGGTGCTGAAGGAAAGAAAAATCATGACGACCAATTTTATGTACTTCATTAATACATTTAAACAGAAGTTAATTCTAATAATGAAGGATAACAGAAGTTTCTCTTCAAAGATTTACTTGCTTTGTAAATATACCACTCCTTTATTTCCTGTACTCATGGGAAAGAAAAAACTTCAAAGAATTTGGTATTTGATTCTGAGAAATATACAGTCTCTTAGCCTGTCTGCCTCCATAGGCAGAGAATATCCCTTTATTGGTGAATCCTAGGCTTGGCTGGCTTTGCTGCCAAATGGCTTTGCCTCTGTGGTCTGTTCTTCTTTTTAGTATTAACATTCCAACTGCAGTTAAATCTCAGTCGTGACTAGGTTTCTGCTGTGCTAAGTCCTTTATGGACATGTGCCTCTAACAATTTAGAAAAAGAGGAAAAAAATAGTAGTTCAGGAAGTCAGTGGCAGGGCTGGGAATGGAGTCCATGCCTATATTTTGTACTAATACTGTGTGTGTGGGAGGATGCTGGATGCCTCTGTGTCCTTCTTCCCAGCCCACCTCCCATATGCTTAGACTGTCTACTCCAACTCTATAGAGCAGGAAAAAACATAGCAAAAAGTTTATTCATGTTATCCTTTCAAAAATCCAGGAAAGTTAATACTGCTAGAAGTTACATAATTTGCACTTCTTGAAGTAACTTTGGAGGAGCAGCCACATACAATGAAGCCACATACAATGCTTTGTGCAGATCTGTCAGGAAAATACATCCTAGAGAATATAAGAAGAAAGACTGTAGAGCCTTCTGATAGAATGAATAGGACTAACTTAGTTTTGTTTCTTACCTGTAGCATGTGTTTGTGCAGAGAAGAGTACATGATTATTCTGTAAACCTTCAGACAAATCCTATAGAAAAAATATAGTGGGATTAATGCTAATTACATAATTTTAGTTTAAAGAAGTATCAATTAAGTTCATAAATACCTCTATAGCATACATGATAGAGGTTAATGATATTTTTGAATTTAAAATGTTTTCTTCTTCTACCAGATATCTTTGTTTTAAACAACAAGAGAGAAGCATTACATAAAAAACTTCTGTATTATAAAATCTAGAGACCCAGGAAGACACTTATTCGCCTCTACTTCATAGTACCACTTAGTTTGATATAAAATTTGTTTTAAAGTAATTTAGGGTTTCTCCTGGGCTATTTTAGGGTCAGTTTGTGAAGCTTTTGTGTTCACTCTAGAGCCCTTGTCTCAAGTATATTGCACAGATTTATTGAAATCACTCCTGCCAGTAACTGCTCAGCAATATGAAGAGATTGTTTCTAGAGCCAGCCTGGTCCTGAGGTCTTGGTCTCCTTGAGGAGACAGGGGATGGTATTACAACTTTGAGATGGTCCATTATTTTTTTTTCATTTTATAATAAAATATTTAAAGGTTTCATTAAAAATTTTTCTGTTTTTCAATATTTGGCTTTCAATGTCTTGAAAAAACCTACCTTTAAGTTTTATTGCAAGCTTAAATTCTGAAGATTCTTAACCCAAATCCCAAAACTGATTGCGATATTTTGATGTTCTAACACTGCTTAACTCCATTACAGACAACACTACCCATGCTTCTCTGTGCTGAGCTGTACATATCAGCTATTATCTGTCACTCTGAATAGAAAAGGAGAAAATCTAAATCTCTTAGAGACGACACTGTGTAGGTATGAATTGATGAATTATTTAAAGAAGCACCCTCTTATATACTAACAAATAATAAGTCTAATAAGGAAGTGGGATTTTTTTTTCCTTTTCTTTGTTTTAAAGAGGGAGAGTCTTTATTCCGTGCTACTCCAGGAAATTTTTCTATAACTAGAAAACGGTCATATTTCATATCATACAGATACCTTTTGGCCCTATAGGATAGGAAGCATGTTGATAATTTCTTGTTGGTTTCTGGATACTTCCTATCTGTATTTTAAGTGAGCTTTTGTTGTTCCTGTTAACAACAAAAACCTCAGCTGGATCCTTAGCTACTTAGTAACAATGGCCCAATTTTCATCTTCGCATCCTTTCATTTCAAAATTACTTGTGCAGGTGGTTGCTGTACAGCTCTTTTCCTTTTTTACCACAACTATAATGCCTGTGATTTGTTATTAGTCTAGTTTTAGACCAGGCCTCTTTGCAGGGATTACGCTAGCTGAAGTCTGTCTTGACCAATTCTTTGCTGACCGCTGCCAACATCCCACAGGAGTGTTCCCAGCACCTGAGTAGTAAGTCTGACTGCCCCTTTGATGCTGTTGAAGCCTGTTCTTTGCAGCTTTCTTGGTATCAATGTTCAAACACCTTACTTTGTTGATTCTGAAACAAGTGGTTGTCCAAATGAAGTTGCAGGTCATTGCCTACAATTTTAAAAAGCTATTTTTTCCTCAATAGGTCCATGCCTTGTGTGTTCCCTTTCTCCTAACCTCTCTGTGTTCTTCCTCCCCTTCTCGTGTCTTTCAGATCTATGGCTAAAAACTGATCATTAAAAGACCTCACATTCCCAAACACTATATTCAACTGATTTCTTTTATTACCATCCTCTTATTGGCAAGAAAAGGACAGGAAAAATGGAGTGTTTCTGGTTGGGAAATCACATTCTACTTTCAAGATAAGTGAGAAAAATTATGTCAGTACCCTCTATTAATGTATTAACAGGTACATTTCTACCTAAGTAATTACATGTATTACAAATGATACACAAAACCCCACAAATTTTTCTAGCAATACACCCCATTGAGTTCTCATGTGAACACACAATATGTCTATGATCTTTGACACAGAAACAGTACTATTTCCAGGAGGTGGAGTACAGACATTCACTTCACAAAGTATAGAGCAGTTATTAGATTGTAACTGTGTGGGCTTGAAAAGGGAAAGCTACTGAAATTTTCAAACTAATCTTGTATCGGGGTCATTCTTCCTTGGCACTTATTCACAGGAATGCTTTGTTTTTATTTAAGCATTTTTACATGAAGACTAAGTTGTTCATACAATGAGTTTTTTTTAAATTCTTTTGATAAAGAACAGTGATTACAAGTGCATTGTGAGCTGCTTTTCCTGTAATACGGTTAAGATGAAGCAATCAAACAGCATCAATGTACACTAGAAAGGGAAGGAAAAAATAAAGGGAAGACAACCCTACACTATAGCATTATGACTAAAATTCATCCTGTTTTCCCAAATTCATTGTAAGCATTGAGTCAGAAATTTTGAATTAGTTAACACCTGCTCATGGCAAAGTTGAATTGCTTACTAGTGGTTTTAGTTTGTTTTGGTTTCCCTTTTCTTTTTTCCTAATGGGATTTCAGTTATGAACTTGTTTGTGTTTACATTAACAGGCAAGTAGAAATGTGCAAACTGGTCTGCTGCTTACAACAGTCTTGAAGTATCATAACTGAACTCCCAAAGAACAAAGCACACACCATCATTACCTGTTTTGGGAAACCTGGACTATACAGATTAGAGTTTGGGGGCTTGGCAAGTGGAGGGGGATGTTGTTGGAGCTTTTATTTGGCGAGGAGGAGCGAGGTTGTTGCGTTTGAGCACAACAGCAGATAATGAAGAAAGGTATTTTCCTCCAAACTTGTTCCATTTCTATTTGGCAAACATTGTTCCCTAACTTTTTTTTTTTTTTTAACAGAAGTTGAAAACATAAAGTACAGAACTACTTTAATATGAAGAAGTTTAACAAAGTTATTGTCCTATAGGATACAGTAGGCATACAGAGAGAACATGTTTGCCAGCCATCTGTTGACCACCTCCTCCAGTAGTGATTAAGTCATCAAATAGATAGCACTGGAAAAGAAGATGCTTATCATAAGGAGTGCAGGCATATTCCCTCCAGTAGAGGGCATTGATACTTGAACATATAAGCCTGAATTTTTTGGGAATAGTGTTACTAGCAGGAGACAGAGTATAAGCATGACAACAGATCTTTTCTCCCACTGTACAAATTAAAAATTGAGTGTTGTCATATTTGTAACTATGTTTTCACTTATGTCTTGTTTATCTCCTTGGGAATGGGAGAAATGATTTTTGTTTTTCGGTTGTCCACATACAATATGCAATAGGAATTTAAAGCAAATGCCAGTGGTAAGCAAAAGAGAATGTTTTTGAGGACAACTGCAATTCAGAGCCTACAGATATAAGAGAAAACAGTCCTTGGTGTATATATGAGCTTAGTAAAAAATGTGACCTAGCTATGGATGAACCTGCATAGGCACAGGGAAAGTGCGGAAATGGTTTTAGGGTCATCAAAATAGAAGTGGTTCTTCATGTAATTAAAACAATATGTCTTAATGATAGTTTTTCTGATTCTAAGTGAATAAGGATTATAGGATCTGACTGCAAAAAATTGTGTGCTACTAAGAAACAGAGAAGCATATCACTAGGAGATGGCTAGCTGATGAACTAGTGTGATAGAGCTGACCAGTGACAGCACTGAAATCCTGGGTCTTGGTCTCATTCTCCAGACAGTAAATGTTCTTGCATTCCCCTAACAAACACTTCTTCAAAATGTTGAGTCCTGTTTGCAGACCTTCTGCCATAAAGCTCTAATGAGACTCAGTGGAAAGAAATAATTCAGTGCAATAGGTATTTTGGGAGATGCTCACAGTGCTAGATGATGCCAATTCAGTCTCTTGCACTCAAACAATCTTTTTCCAAAGGTAATAAGGGAAGGAAAATGTCCATAAGGATTATTAGTGATCAACATACTTTTTTTTTTTGAGTCTACAAAAGATCTGGGTATATTTTCCCAGAGGAATGTGTTTAGTTTTATAGCTCTGTTTCCTTATGCAAGTAAGTGACTGTGTGATCTAGCAACCTGAGTTGAATAGCCAGTCCTTTAGGTCTTTCACAGGCTATGAATACAGTAAGAGCACTCAACCCTTCTGAAGATATGCAAATGTAGGCATTTAAAAGATTTACATTCATCTTTCACAGGCCTCAGAAATATAAATATGAAATATCCAGAACCTTGTCACTTCAGTAATAATTAAGCTGATGGCCTATTATGTTCGATTGCAAATCAATATAGTATCTTTTGGTGCCACTTGAGTTCTTGAGGGTTGGCTTGGGGCCAGCACTAGTTATACAATTGAAGAGCTGCAGCTGCATCGAAAACTTCTCTGCCATTTCCATTCAGAAAGAATAGACTGGTAACAATGGTGGCCAGCCTCTTCATAGTAATTGTGTGCAAGTACACATTTTGAAATAGTGTTTTTGTTCAGCAGGTGCTGTTATTTTAGTTTAATTTGAATTTTGAAATATGGAGGAGAGAAGGGGCCTAATCTTAACAGCATCTAACCTACAGCTGTTCAGAACAGGACAGCAAACAGCATATGTTGCTTAGATGAAAACCATAATTGCTTATTCTTCCTGGCATATTAGCAGGCCAGTGCTGAGCCTCTTAAATTATCTAGCATTTTCAGGCTTTTACTTTACAAAGTGATCTACAATACTCTGGAAGAACAATTCTAGAACATCTGACTGTAAGTTTTCCCACAGGCAGCTACTTGGTTTTACTTCAGAAAACACAGAATGGATAGAAATAGTTCTCCAAGGCAGTGTCAGAAGCACTGATCTCCAGAAATGTTAGTGCAATGCATAGTCTATATTATTTCAGTCCACTGTAAAAGCTGAAGAAATAGCTTGTAAAACAATGATTTCTTGGGAAGTTTTGTCTGTTTATTTGCCTATTCTCCTTTTGAAGGAAAGTTCCTAGGGTTTGAGGAGGGCAGAAAGGTCAAAGTTTTTGAGTGTATACATTAGTCAAAAATATTTATTGAAACTTTAGCCCAGTTTTCTTTTTTTCTATGACCTATTGTTTGGAGATTTAAAATCTGAGATAAATAACTTGTATTTCTTGAAAATTTTCTTTGTATAAGTGTTTGAACACAGGATATACTAGAAAAGGCAAAATAAGGACAGAAAAAGTGTGATTAGAGTCAGCTCAAATTTTTAAATTCCTAATATCGTTAAGTCTGACTCAAAAATCTGATTAAAACCCTTTAATTAAAAAGGTGTTGACAATGATGCATACCTTGAAAAGTAATGGACATGAATTTTAAGCATTCCGTATCATCTGTCAAAACTTGTATAGTCTAAACTAAGGTACACTATTTGTAAGATCGATGCTTAAATGAGAATTTCATGTGAATGAATATCTTTGAAATTAGAGCATTGTTATTTAGCTTACTTCAATCTGATCCTTTGCTTTGTGGGTGCCTGCTTATGCCTGAGTCTTCTTAATGGTCATTATGGAATGAACAACATGTAATAAGCCAAGTTTGGCTCAAAAAATTCGTTAGAAAAACCCAGTGACCATTCTGTATATATATGCATATATGTGTGTGTATATACATATATGTGTGTACATATAATGCTGTTTACTCATTTCTACTTTGGGATGTGTAAAAACAATGTGAAAGTTTTTTCACAGCTAATGTCCTCTCAGTTACATCAAATAATTTCTAGTTGTAATTTCATTTAGATCAAGATCTTGAGGGAAGGGAAGGGAGAGACAAGCATATGTATTATTGTGTTCCTTGTCAGCCCCACTGAAGATGCTGATTTTGTACTAACCTCAGAGGGAAAAGTAAAATAATCCACTTACAATTCAACATGCAAATAAAAACAAAGAATAAGGTTTCTTCATGAAATATTTCCCTGGAAACCCAGAGGTTTATATTGTTGAAAAGTATATACATGAGACAAGCACTGTCTGTTTTTGACAAAATAACTTCTTTAAAAAATGAGATGCTTTTTTTTCTTAATGCTTTTCAAAGGAAGACAGAAAGTCAAAAGTACTGAATAATGTACAAGATGATTTTTTTTTTCATACATCTTCTGGGAAGGCTGACTAGGTGAGGTGCTCTGCTAGGTCTGCTACTCATAAATAAAGAAGAACTAGTTGAGATGACAGTCAATGGCAGCCTTTGCTGCAATGACCAGGAAATGGTAGAATTTAAGATCTGGAAGGAAGTGGTACAGGTAAGCAGCAAAATGAAAACCTTGGTTTCCACAATGCTTCAGGTTATTTAAGGAAGTAGAACATGGGGTGCCATGGGAGGCTGTCCTTCAGGGCAGAGAAATTGGTAAATTATTAAAGGCAACCACCTGAAAGCACAAAGGCGACCTATTCCAGCGGACAAGAAAATGAGCAGGAGTGGTGCAAATCCATCTTACTTGAACAATGAACCCTGACCAGTCTGAAAAGTAAAAAGGAAATGTATGAATAGGCCAACTAGTGTATAAGGAGTTGCCTGGATGAGCACACTCATAGAGTCGGGTTGGCAGTTGGGTGTCCAGGTGGAGACCAGTGACAAGCGTCATTCCTCACAGGTCAGTATTGGCAGTTTAACATCTTAGTCAGCAACGTGGGCGGTGGGACTGAGAGCAGCCCCAGCAAGTTTGCTGATGACACCAAGTTGTACAGTGCAGTTGACACACTGGAGGGAAGGGACACCATCCTGAGGGACCCTGACAGGATTGAGAGGTGGGCCTGTGCAAACCTCATGAAATTCAACTGGGCCCTGTGTAAGGTACTGCATGTGGGTTGGGCACAAGTACAGGCTGGGAGGAGAATGGATTGAGAGCAGCCCTGAGGAGAAGGACTTGGGGGTGTTGGTGCATGAGAAGCTCAACATGACCTGGCCAAGTGGTTTTGCAGCCCAGAAAACCAACTGTGTCTTGGGCAGGTCAGAGGAGGTGATTCTACCCCTCTACTCTGCTCTGGTGAGACCTCACCTCGAGTGCTGCATCCAGTTCTGTGACTCCCAGCATAAAAATGATGTGGACCTGTTGGAGGGAGTCCAAAGGAGGGCTGTGAAGATGATCAGGAAGCTGGAGCACCTCTGCTATAAAAGACAGGCTGAGAGAGGTGGGGCAATTCAGCTCTGGAGAAAGCTCTGGGGTGACCTAATAGAAGCATTCCAGTACCTGAAGGGAGGCTACATGAGAGCTGGGGATGGACTTCTGACAAGTTCATATAGTGACAGGGGAAGGTGTAACAGCTTTAAACTGAAAGACAGCAGGTTTAGATCAGATATTTAGAAGAAATTCTTTACTGTGAGGGTGGTGTGACAGTGGAACAGGTTGCCCAGAGACATTGTGGATACCCTATCCCTGGAAATGTTCATGGCCAGGTTGGATGAGACTCTGAGCAGCCTGATCTAGAGTGAAAGGTGTCACTGCCCACAGGAGGGTTTGTAACAAGATGGTCTTTAAGGTCCCTTCCAACACAAGCCATCCTACAATACTATGAAATGTAGTTAGGGCTGTGCTGATGTGTATAAGTCTCCTACAGAATTTTGTTTTACTGTCATATAACAGCTGACCACTGTAACAACTTCAGCCCTTCTTCCCACCCATTCCCCCATCTACTCCTACCCTCCCACATCCAATCTAAGCAAAACTGTAGCTACATGAGTTGCTTCAGCTTTTGTATTTATTGTTTCTATTTCCGTTGTAATCTCTTTGACAAAGAACATCTACATGTGCTGCTTGATACCTCTGTCTGTTATAAAATTTGCCTGATGTTTTGTTATGAGACAATATTTTGGGAACTTTAAACTTTGAAGAAATATTAGCTGCTTAATTTGATGTTCAACATACTGATTGCCTTATATTTTCTTATTTATCATAAGCTGATATGCTTAAAATATTTAACCATATTCAAGAACAAGGCAACACACTGTTCCTCTTTCCTTTGAACAAATCAGATATTTTAGTACTTAACACTTTTATCTTTGAGTGTTTGGCTTTTTACATGTAATAATATTATCTGAATCTAGTTTTTCCTTTGTATTCAGAAACTGAAGTTAGAGGAGGAGTAATCCTAAATGAGGCTACATACTGCAGTGTCAAAGTGTTGTCAATGCATTAACTTAAAATAAGCAGTAAAACTGGAAATGCCAAATGAGGTCACAAGTTCCACAGTCTTTCTATTGCATATTTGCATAAAAGTTACTGTTCTGAAACCACTTAGAAAGTGTATCAGATGTGACCAAATTTAGCAACAGTAGTGAGAACTGCAGTCACTCTTTCCATCACATGTATGTCTGCAGAAAAGAAGCAGGGAATTAAAAAACAAACATCCATCCTTTTTTTTTTTTTTTTTAATAAAATTGTTTTATTCTAAGTAGTGATACAGAATGCATAGTGAGAGAATTATAAAGAAATAATGAGGAAGAGGATGAAGGGCAGAAAATAAATACTTATATAAACCAACTGAAAGGTCACACAGTTGGCCCACAGAAGTGGGCCTCTTCTTGTACTGACACTTCTTGGATGGGGTTTAGTTAAGTATTTTGTGTTGCTCAAATATGTTTTGTCAGGTTGTCTGCAGAGTTGACTGACTGAGTATGGAGCGAAGAGTGTGATGTGAACTGTGGTGTGGAGCAAGCACAGAAAGAACTTGATTTTTGTAAAAGAATTACTAAGATCCATAACTTGTCCTTGGGCTGCTCAATGAACAGAAAATGTTTCTGTAGACTCCTGTAGTTTGAAGTTGGAGAAGTTTTGGGGTTTTTTTGGTGACCAGATCCTCCCAGTCTGACTTAATAGAAACTGAGCCAGAAAAATCTTATTCAGATTGTCTAGAGTAATCTGTACAAGTAGGAAATAATATTGTGATAATAGCTTTGACTCCTGTCCAGTACCCTAGTCTTGGATGTTCTTGTGTCCCTTCTGTAGTTCAATAAAGTGTCCAGACAGTGTAGTAATATATTTCTAGTATCTGTTGTTTCGTTATGTGAACTTGAATGTCATTGCACTTTTCATTTCTTTTCTCCACTGCTATTAAGGACTACATTGAAAAAGTTTCCCAGTGCTTCCAGGTTTAGTATTTCAAAGCCTCTTCTGAAAATTTATGGCCCATTAGAGAGATCACCACAAGTTTGTGTTGGGTAAATGATCTCTGAGAGCAATAACAGTTCCTCAAAGACTAGGGATATACTGCGGAGAACAGAGGAAATTTTGAAAATCGTGTCAATCATCAACTTTAAAAAAATAAATTATCTTAACAATTCTTCTAGGACAACAAAACAAATTACTGATCAATTATTTCAGCCACCGGTTTAGAAGCAGGAGACTGAAGATAGCCAGCAGATTTCAGCTTCAATGAGATCACTTGGTGATGACAGGTTTGTGGAGTTGTTTTTTTTTTTGGTGGTAGGGGGGTTTTTTGTTTGTTTGTTCGGTTTTTTTGTACAAACGTGATCGGACAATATTTTACAGAATCCTTTTCCCTACTAAAACAGATTCTACTCTTCAGCTGCTTCCTCTTTTTCACTAGCAGGTCTCCAGCTGGCCTGGGAAGTTTATCACCTCTATTTGGTTATTAACAGTCCATTTGCTTAAGTACCTACCATAATTACTTTGTATGGTTCCTCCGAGAGATACTTCATTTAAGGAACTCTAGGAAAAGTTCTGGTCTGACTGACAACCACACAGTCACATACCTGCCCCCTGCTAGCATCTCTTAAACCAGAATAAGTTTGTGGGAGAGAGATCCTGCACTTGTCTAATATTTTAAATAATTTATTTCTCATCTCTCACTTCACATTCCCTACTCCCTTTTTAAACTGCCTTTTTTCCTAGGTTTAGCTCTTTATATATCTTTTGATATTCTTTATATCAAAACTGTGTTATGATACGAGCTGCTGCTCTAAATTTTGTAGGTAAGATACTGTGCAATGCATGTAAACCAGGGGGATTGCATGAACCTAATTCATCTCACCATGATTAAGTAACTGTGCTGTCTCTTCTGACTCTTGCAACTCCACAGACTGGAGAATAATCTTAAAAGCTATTCTTTAGAGTAACTAGGTGTTAAAGTAAAATATACTCTTTAGTGTGTCATGCTAGTGGTTTTGTTTATTGGTTGTTTATTTTAGTTTCATTCTCTGGATTCACAGCCCCCATTTTCTTTAAACATTACCTGAAAGGTTAAAGTTAAATGAAATAATGGATTCCTCTATTACCACACCTTTCACATGACTTGAATCAAAGCCTTGGATCAGCTTCTTTAATAAAGTTAGGACCAGGTAAATTCAGCCTCTGTACATTCTTTTCATCAATTTGCCCTGAGTTTTCAGTTTGTAACAGACCTTGAACTACAAATAACCCACACTATCTAAGTCAGTGCCCAGACATAAATTTTCCTGAAATAATGTTTTCCAGGACTTAAGGCTTTTTAGGCTCAAATGAGTATAACAGAAGGGACGAGACTGAAAATTGGAGTTGAGAATGTAAATACAATCACAAAGAATGACAGGTAGCCTTTCTCTTTTGGAATAAGAGGTTACCATATTGAAATAATTTCTATCTCTCACAAGTCTCTTCCTGAGTGAAAATGTCATACTAAGCCTACTGAAGAAAATGGATCTGGGTACAAATGCTGTGTTTCAGGCTTCATGTGTCCTTTTTTGTGGCTGCGTTACTAAAAATAGTTAGAAAAAAACAAAATCTAAACCAAAACTTAAGCACCAAAAAACCCCAAAAACAACACACTGCTGTATTGTGTTAGGTTTAATAGATACACTCGAAGATTTCTGAATGTTATTTAACTGCTGTTTTCTGTAGGAGAACAGCAATATGATATTTATCCACCAGATGTGACTGTAATGACTATAGTCATTAAAAAAAAAAAAAAAGGCAAACTATCATTATGCTTAGGTCAGCCAATAAAAAATATGATGAATGCTTTGTTCAGTCATTTTAATGCACCATCGTGCAAGCGCAGTAGATTTCAGGCTTGTGGCCAGCATAGTTATACCTTCTCATTTATGTCTTAAATATCAGTCAAATAAGTATAGCACATGGAAAACAAATTTTGGACCCATGGATGAGGCAATAACACACCTGTTAGAATCAAAAGGTACCATAAAAATGGCCTTTGGCAGTGCATTATATAATTTGTACTTTTTTTTGTGAACGTTTTCTTGATAGTTCTGGAAATAGGAGTTTACACTGAAGACTGTCAGAAGAACTGGAGAGGTGTGAACAACATTTCTATGGCAACACTAAATGTCGGGTATGTGAAGAGGCAGGTAAGACCCCTGTGAATCATCAAATGCCAACCTGGCTATTATAATGAATGGTAATTGGTTAAATTATTAAGCATTCTATTGCTTATCCCACAGTAACAAAATGGCCTTACAGTTGCTATATAATTACTGAATACCTGATGATCTGTTTTCTCCTTGTGATTTTAATAGTGTCTTGTCTGTCACAATAACAAGAAGATAGCCTAAATCTTTCCTACCAGTCATAGGTCCTATAAGGTGCTGAATGCCTTTGATTCAGCAATTTTATAATGAATTTGGCATATTGAGTTCTCTTGAGGATTGGTTGTCAAGGTACTATAAAGTAAAGTGTTGCTGCCAGAGGAAACAGGTGTTTTGGTTAGGGTACTGATCTGAGATTTAAACTTTATGTCCCCTGCTAAACCCAACAGACAGACAGAGTTTGTAGTCTAACTTATCATGTATTCAGATTACTCAAGCTCTCGTTATAGTTTTTATTGGCGTGGGTCCCATGGTGAGTGGTGAGTTTGTCCACTTCATTCAGCTCTGTTCTACTCTTTGAACAGCTGCTGAGTTGCAGCCAAGAGTCACGTTTGAGAGATGCTCTTAATTGCCTCTGAGCCATTAGGTGCCACTTCTCAGATGAAATCAAAATCAAGTGCATACATCTCCTTTTCTTCATTGCTGAAGTGGCAAATTTCATCTCCTCTGGGAAATGGATGCTGTAAACCATTGCCTCCCATAGGCATAAGGGTGGAGTGCAGTCCTGTGTCCACTCTGTTTCAGTTATTAAGTTCCAGCTACCAGCTACAATGTCCCCTTTGAGAATGAAATTATAGTTTACCTCCTCCTCTCTTTTATGGTGAGGAAGTTCAGTATGAACTGAGGAGTGCTTTCTTAACTCTCACTGCTCAATGCTAGCAGAATGTGGCTCCCAATAAAGGAAAATAAAAGAGAATTTATCACTCATAATTCCAAGTTCCCATTTAGCTACTGCCTCACTCAATCCACAGGCACCTACAACTGCTTTTAAACAAAAAAAGGGCATTAGATTTGTTAGGTTAAATTGTCAGGATCAGACTAGATTAGATATCTCTTATAAATATAGACCAAAGAAACACGGATTAACTTTTGGGTTTGACCACTAACTTAATACATGGACTTGATTGAATAAGCCTTTTTTGTGTGTTTACATATTCCATCTGTAAGTCTTGAAAACCGCTTTTGTCATCGTTTGTCTGACTAGTCTGTTTAAACTTAAGGATGCCAGTGTCACTGTGGTGTTGTTTTTGTTGTGTATTTCTGCCAGGCTTGGCTCACCAGATTGTCTGTTTGGGGTTACCCAAGTAGTATCATAATATGTTGAATTTTGATATCAGAACACACAGTTCATTCTGGGAGTCTACCTTGATCCTCTTTACGCTTGGCCATAGTAACTGCACACTGGAAAGGGGTTGGACAGATTTCCATGATACAAGAACTGTGTCATATATGCCAGTTAACTGAATCAGCTTTAGAATCTGTTGTAAAAAGTGATTATGAGTTTTCTTCTTTGCAAACTCATAGCCCTTTGGCAAAAGGACTTAAAATCCCTGGGTTCTCTGACAAATGTAAAGTACATTTACAGTTCTCTTATACAAATATAAATTGTCAAGCATCCTTGAAACAAACTGGTAACAGGGCAGAATAGGTTATTTTCATGAGAAATGAAGAGGTCAGGGTTACCATGCCCTTAGAATAATAATAATAATTAATAATTAATAATAATAATAATAATAATAATAATAATAATAATAATAATTATTATTATTATTATTATTATTATTATTATTATAACAAGTCCATGCCTTCCTTTCTAATGGAGCTTCCAGTCTTTTAGAACTCAGAATCTCCTGAATATAAGTTTCAAAGATAGCCCTCTCTCATGTTTTTGCAGTTGAGGATGGGATTTGGGGTTCTATTTTAGAGGTGTTCAAGTTACACTGAAGGTGATTGGAGTGGGTTTCAATGTCTAATTAAGAAGAGGGAAATGCCTACTAA
This sequence comes from Chiroxiphia lanceolata, assembly GCF_009829145.1. Taxonomy (NCBI): domain Eukaryota; kingdom Metazoa; phylum Chordata; class Aves; order Passeriformes; family Pipridae; genus Chiroxiphia; species Chiroxiphia lanceolata. The sequence continues at coordinate 13,350,979 of NC_045642.1, forward strand.
ATATTTAAGTACTGCAACTGAGAGTAAGGATTATGGTTAAGCAGGTTTGGAGCTGGAAAACATGGGTTTTTTCTCACTTCAGCAATGCGTGAACATGACTATGTGCAGACAGCAAGATTTAGATAACTTATTTTAAAATTTTGGGCTGACTGGACTGCTATTCTTTGAAGAAGCTTGGACCAAGTTTTGAGAACTGAATTTGTGTTTGTTAGTAGAATGATCACACATCTGAATTACTGCAGTAATTTAAAGGGTTCTGTGATGTAAATTGAGGTCTTGACATCAACAGTTATGCATGTCTGATTCTTAATTACTATGCAGTGATAAATTCCTAGCTTTACATTTTTGGGGGATTGGGAGTTCGAATTAGTGTTAAGGAGAGTCAGGAATGTAGGGGGGCATTTTTCTGAATTTTTTAAATCAAACCGAGGTAGTTACATAAATTGACATAACTTTTCTCCTTCATTTTTCAAATGCTGGAACCTGCAGGTTTTTTTAGTCAAGCATGGTATTGGAGCTCAGCAAGTCTGTGGCCACTGTGCATGTATTGTTGATGACTTCAGCAACATCCAGAATCATAAAGTGTGGATGGTTATCAATTGATATGAAAACCCATTTTTTAAGCTGCAGGCATGATGTGTTCACAGTCTTTAGGGGAAGATAGGTTTAGGGAGGGAAAGGCTGTAGAACCAAAGTCGTTCATGTAGTTTGGCAGTGCTGCTTCAGAGAACTGAGAGCAGTTATCAATAGAGGTGAACATTGCCTTTTCCCCTTTGGGCTGTGCTGCAGCCTACACGATAGTGAAGCAAACTCAGGATAAAAAACAGTCTGTTGCAGATTTCAGGCAAAAGCACTCACACAAGCTTGTAATGGCTAACAGGAGTTCTGGACAGAATTAATTCTCTTGGGAAATGCTAAGATTGATGATGAGATTTAGTCTTCTGGAACCTAAATGTCTCCTACTTGGAACTGCAGTTGAATTTTGGAAGATGTTGTGAAGGGTTTTTTCCAGCATTTATGGGTGCTTATTTTGTATTCAAGGAGCATCTTTCGATTAGGGTGAGGATCTTAGACAAGAAGAGCAAGGGCGGAGAACTAAGATTCTTGGTGAAATTCAGAAGGTCCTATAAGAAAAGCCAACACTTTTTCTAGAAGTACTGGACTCTAAATTTAAGTTTGGGATCAGAATATAGGTTAGGTTGCAGTAAGTAGAGGTTCAGAGGTGTGGATTGGCACCTCTTTTAAGGCAAGCAAGCAGACTGAATCTAAAATCAACAGTAAGCTTCAAGATTCTGTTCTTGCATTTCACTCTAGTCTTGTGTTCCTAATGTCTGGAATTCTTATTGGGGGACAGAGTAAGGTCTGGGAATAGGGCTACTTCTAACAAAGCCTTATGTAGTTTCCTGTAAGTCTAAATACCCCATCATTATTGTTAAAGCAACAAGGTTCCATGTTCTTTGGAGATGGCTAAGATTGGAGTTATGGTTGTTTAGAATGATTGCTGTATTTTGTTTTGCTTTGGATGGTTTGGTTTTTTCTTTTTAAAGAACTAACAATGTTAAATTAGGGACAAGAATGAAAAAAAATTGTGCCACATTTTATAGATCCACACTTCTAAAATCAAGCTTAAGTTCATAAGCTTATATTTGAGGATCATGGATTTTAGCTGATATCAGTCAGTATATCTGACATAAACTGAGAATAGTTGTCAGTATTTTTGAGTATTTTATTCTTCTGTTAGGACATTGGGAGTGTGTTCTTCACCTTTGAACAAGCCTAGAGCTGTAGTTATTGTAGAGATTCAAGTTACAGTTAAGGTAATGATTATTTCTAATCTTTCTGTTCCAAGAGAACACTTCCAGGGATGGGACATCCTTAACATCTCTGGGCAACCTGCTCCAATGCCTCACCACCCTCACAATAAATAATTTTTTTTCTAATATCTGATCTAAACCAACTCTCAGTTTGAAACCATTTCCCCTTGTCCTGTCACTACATGCTCTTGTGAATAGTCTCTCTCCATCTTTCTTGTAGGCCTCTTCAGGTACTGGAAAGCTTCAAATAGGTCACCTCAAATCCTTCTCTTTTCCAAGCTGAAAAATCCCAATTCTCTCAGCCTTTCCTCCTAGGAGAGGTGCTCCACCCCTCTAATCGTCTTCATGGCCCTCCTCTGGACTTGCTCCAACAGGTTCATGTCCTTCCTGTGCCAGGGATCCCAGAGCTGGATGCAGCACTCTGGGATCTCACCAGAGTAGAGAAAGGGGCAGAATCACCTCCCTTGACCTGCTGGCCAGGCTGCTTTTGATGCAGCCCAGGATACAATCGGCTTTCTGGACTGAGCCCACATGGCCAGCTCATGTCCAGCCTCTCATACACCAGTATCCCAAATCCTTCTTGTCAGGGCTATTCTTGATCTGTTCATCCCCCAGCCTGGCTTGATACTAGGGGTCACCCTGACCCAGGTGCAGCACCTTACACTTGGTTTCATTAAACCTCCTGAGATCCCCATGGGCCCACTTCTCAAGCTTCTCCAGGTCCCTCTGGATGGAATCCCATCAATCCTAGATTAGACTGATGTTTTAAACTGTTTCAGAGTCCATTTCTTAAAGAAAAATAAAAAAAGCCCAATAAATAGTGAGAACCACAATACGGCTTAAAATTACTGGGAAAAAATACCTTTTTTTTTTTTAAGCAAACATAAACAGATATAAATAAAGAATTGTCATATTTTTTTGTATTAAACCTGTTTCAGTCTCTAGGGTATCTAACAAACATGCTTATAGTAAAATCAGGGAATTTGAGACAGCTGTCATGTTATTTAGGGGATGCCAGTAAAGAACCTCGGTATCAACATTTCAAGCTTTTATCCTACTTAAGGTAATTATGGTGATGTCTTGGAACTGGGATTACACATTGAAAAGATGAGACAAAAAAGTTAAAATGGCACAGCAAGGGGACACAATGAACCTTTTCTCTTCATTTGTAACTTAGTTTCTAGACATTTGTTTGATGTGTTGAATAAAAAATTTATTTTTTGCTTCCTATATCGATTAAATGCAGATGTAACAAAGATATTTTTAGTGCTTTATACAAATCTAGTATGATATCATTTGGCATGCTATCAGTGGAGGAAGAAAATACCAAATGACTGAAGTAATGATGCTTCAGTATTAGAAGGAAGAATACATAAGCTCAAAACAGGGCTTGTTTTTAGAGAGTAGGAAACATTTGAATTTCATTCTTGATGTAGAGATATTTCTGAAAAAAACATACTCTGAAACAGCAAAGACATCTTCTACCTATTTGAAATCAGAGACTGCCATTTAACATCTATTAGTAAATATAAGAGGATATCCTGGAGTTAAAGTCCATCATAAAAAATATTTTTAAAGGCATTTTTAATTAAAATTTGTATAATAGAACTTCTTGTCTTCACAAAAAATTGCAATGCTAATGATTAAATGAGACTGCAGTTTAGTGTTGACCAAAATATCGGTTTATGCATTAACACAGAACAAGACTTCTCAAACTTAATTTTAAAAATATTTTCATTTATATGTATATATATGTATATATAAAATTAACTGTCAGGACTTATATTTTGTAAGTTTCTGTAAAGATATATAACTGAGAAAAGTTAATGTTAACCTTCAGAAGCCAAAAATACATTCCTTTCTAATCAATCAAGTGTCCATCCAAGAAATAAGAGATCAAGTATTTTATATCTTATAACATGCAGGCAAAATCTCCAAAGGAAATCTGCAAGATCTTATTTGTTTATAGTGTTGGATTTTTTTAAGCAAATATATTTGTGGTATGGAGATGGTGAAAGTTTTGCTCACAGATTTATATTTTTGAAAAAGAAGCCAACTTTTTCTCACTGTCAATATTGTGCATTGCAGACTGTGAAAATCAAAAGATCCGATTTTCCAGAGCAATTCAATTGACATTTCCTTTCCACACTCTAGACTTCCAAAATGTTAAGAGTATTGATTAAACATCTGGTATTTTGGTAGGTTTCCCATATCTTTAAAAGAACAGCTCTCAAATGATTTGTAGACTCCAAAGGCTCAAAAGAGGAGCGTGCTGTTTCTCATTTTAGTGTAATTGAACAGATTTTTGAGGAGAAAAACTTACTTGAAGTTTTATATATGTTGTGTTCTGTATATGTATGCATATAAATGAAATAAATACTCCGTCTCCATCCATAAATACTGACATCTCTTTTCATTTTGGATTGCCATGGGCCTTGAAGTGAAGCTGTATGAGGAGCAGCTGAGGTCACTTGGTCTGTTCAGCTGGAGAAGAGGAGACTGAGGGTAGACCTCACTGCGGTTTTAACTTCCTTGAGAGGGGAAGGGGAGGGGCAGGCACTGATCTCTGCTCTGTGGTGACCAGGTGAACCCAAAGGAATGGCCTGAAGTTGTGTCAAGGGAGGTTTAGGTTGGATATTAGAAAGAGGTTTTTCACCCAGAGAGTGGTTGGGCATTGTGACAGGTTCCCCAGGGAAGTGGTCGTAGCACCAAGCCTGACAGAGTTCAAGAAGTCTTTGGATGATACTCTTGGGCACATGGTGAAACCTTTGGGGATGGTCTTGTGAAGGGCTAAGGGTTGGGCCCGATGGTCCTTGTGGGCTCCTTCCAACTCAGCATGTTCTGTGATTCTGTAATTTGCTATGGCTGAAAGGGGAGGCTGTCTGTCATCTATCTGAGGAAATGGTAGCAGTAATTAAAACTATGCCCATAATCTGCTGTTTTAAGAGATTAGATTCATGGTTGTACAACCATTCTTAAATCTCTAAGCATGGCCAATATTAGACACCTACAAAAAAATTTAAGATAAAGGACCATTGTAGAGTCATCTTTTCATTATTACAAACTCCCAGCTGCAACAATCAAAGATACAGGCATGCCTTGAGCAAGACATACTGTCTGCCTTATAAGTGGAGTTATCCTCCATGAACTTGTTCAATCTATTTTTGCATGTGTTTATCCGTTTGACCTCCATAACATCCCATGGCAATGAGTTTTGCAGCATGATTATGTACTGTATGGAAATGCATCCTGACTTATTTTAAATCTACCACCTGGTTATTTTCTGGGCTGTTCCTCCATTCTTGTGTTTTGTGAGACAGAAGGTAATTGTTTCCTCTTCCCTTTTTCTTCTTAAGTCATGTATCTATAAACCTTTCTCTTCAGTTATCTCTTTTTCATCTGAGAAATTATTTATAGTCTTATATGGTATGCAAACTGTTTTAATCTGTCCGGCTGACAACCTTAGTGACCCTCTGCTTCAACAGAACCTTCAATTTGCTATGCATTTATGGTTATTTTTAGTTAGTTCTTTTAAATAGGAATTTAGGAGAAAATGAGAAAGGTAAGTAGCGCAGCAAAAGCAGGCAAGACTCTCCCAACTTCTGCTTTGACACTTCTCACTCACCCATGGGATTTTTTTTTTGAATTTCTGAAAGGTTATTTGTTTGCTTATCCCTGCAAGTATCTATATGAATTAAAAATACAAAATAATAGACAAAAGGTGTAAACACATCCATATTGTCTGAAATTTTATGCAATGAGTGAACTCAATTATTTTTGCTATGCAGTGAAATTTTTTTCAGTTAAAACAATGGCACATTTCAAATTGGCTTCAATGGGACAAAATCTCTGGGAGATACATAAATGGGAAATATATGTAACATTTCAGTTTCTACCATTGCAAATCAGTTGAGTAAAATTTGAGGAATGTTTAAGTTGTTGAAGTGCTACTGCAGCTTTCTTGTCATCACTTAGATTTATCTGATGTATTTCATGATTTGGACTGTAAATACTTGTTTGAATTAGATGATGCAATCTAAGCCTGGAAGGAAAAATTGAATTTTGTTATTGATTTTGTTGTGAAAGGAGAAGATTTCTCATCAGAATATAAAAGTTCAGGTTTTAGATTACGCTCTAATAAATTCTAAGTCTTATGTTCTCGGGAAGGGAGGTAAAAGATTCCCCTCCGTAAAAATTCCCTCTCCCTTTGAATGTTTAGCATTCACTTAGCATGCTTTCTCAGCTGTTAAATGTGTAACTTTATTTATGGATGAAAGCCACCACTGCAATGTTCTTCAGCTGCTCTTAAAGTCTGAGGGCTGAATGAATTTCAAAACTGATACATCTCACGTGTATGAGTGCCAAGTCACAATTTTTAACTCAAGATTCATTTCTCAGCAAACCTTTAACCACTCAGCTCTCTGGTTTCTATCTCAGCATACGGGTCAGGCAGTAGTAAAGGGACAGGTCAGACACATGAGCTGTACAGCTCCAAATACAAACTTCTTTTTAGTCAATGTAGCTCAATAGCCAGCAGTGGAAGCAGCTTTCAAGATGGATAACAAAGGCATGGAAATCTCACTGACACTTGTTACTGATCAATAGGATTTTTTTACTGTCTTTCTAGGTTGACAGCATGAAGTGAGAGACAGGGAGCTGGCAGAAGCTTGAAGAAATTTGGGAACTGCAAGGTAATTGTTATACTCCTAATGATTTTAGTATTACTTCTGGGATCAAGAAGACTAGTTATATTAAAAAAAGCAACTTAAAAGTATTTCCTCTGATAATTTTTCATCCAAAATTATGTTTTTATTGAAATAAAGATATTATGTTTCTAAACCAGAAATATCTCAGTTTTGCCAATATTTGTAATATGAAAAGATCAAATAAGTAATTTTTGACTTTTTTTCCTGATGAAAATAAATTGTTTTGATTTTACACCTTGAATTTCATCTCATTGTGCATATATTTTTTTGTAAAATTTATATCCATACAATTATGTCATTCTGTTCATTGGCACTGGAACTGTTTAATAAATGAGCTGTAGTTGCTACTGCAGTGGCAACATGATCACATGGATAAAGGTATCCTGCTGAAGAATGGATGATCCAAAACACAAAAAGTATTCCTAGAGTCAGGTGTGTCTTTTTAAAGTCTGTTTTCATTCCTTATTTGTTACATTTTTACATGCTCTTCAGTTCTGGAGAGAGGAATAGAATAGGAAATTTTATTAGTAGGAGTAGACATGTACCTGATGTTCTAATGTTGCTACACATATTTCTGGAATGCTGCATATAGCTCACTGTAAGGCTCAAATACAACTTGTAGCCAAAATTAACATGAAATCAAAGTCTGAAACATTTTGAAGAAGACATTGTTAAAATTTCTTTTATGCAGGATAAAATGAGCATATAACTTAAAGAAGGATAAATTCTTTCTGGCAGAATTGAACAGTGATAACACTGCTGAAATTGCTCAGGTTAAGTAGTGATTTCCCAATTTTTCAGGATGATTCCAGAGCTCATTAATTTTTTTTTTCCCCTTACCTCCAAGGAGGTTTGGATTGAGTTGTTCCCAAAAGGAGGCTGAAAACAAGGGTTCTGGGACAGCAAAGAACTTTTTTTTTTTTTTGCCTGCTTAACTGCATCTCATTTTTCTCTTCTAGATCCTGAATTCAGAAAAGGTAATACAAAACTGCCATGACTCAGCTTAATAAGGAATGTGAGAGTGGTTAAGGCAGTTAAGAGAAATGTGAAGTATTATTGCTACCAGTGGACTATTCCCTTGTTCTTTCAATATTGCTCCAAGAACTAAATGGATCCTTCAAAATCTGGCTAACTACCAAGGACACAATCAAACATCTGTGCACCAGATGCAGAGAGCATGATATCCAGCTGTGTTACTGCAGCTACATCTGCAGAACGCAGCATATGTCAACTTCCATGGCCAGCAGGCTTTGGAAATGCTATCTATAGGAATTAAAGCTTTCAACAGAAGTTGAAGTGGGTACTTTGCTTTCAACTTTCCTGTGTCTTCTTTTACCTCTCTACATTTCTTAACTGAATTACTTGTAAGTTTGAAATACTGGACGGATATAGCATGTGGTTTTTCACCAGTGGAGGGCTGATTTCAAGTTATTATAAAGAAAAGAAAAAACAATAATTAAAGGATTCAGAAAAATAGTCTTTTCTTCTTATGGATTTGGTGAAGTTCTGTATGGTAGCTCAGGAAAATAGAGGAGAGTGCTTCTTTCAGAGGCCACTAGAGCAAACTTCCAGAAGAATTTGAGAATTTCTGTTCAACTTTCTGAAGCAATGAGTTTTTCTCAGTAGGATATACTGTAGGTTTCCCTACCAAATACTCAGAAGCATATTGAGCTTGTCTTACTACTCAAGGTCTGTCAGTCATTGCAAAATTTATTTTACATATTACCCTCCTTTCCTTTTCCATTTCCCTTAGGGATCTATTGCAGTTGTCATAAAAACAGGGGGAAAAATATTGTATTTTTATATCTTAATTTTTCTTTCCTGAGAGTGTAACTAGGCCTTGTTAGGGAAAGCCATTAGCAAGTTAGCAAAAAGAAATGAGAACATTTTATTTCACAAAAAGGAGAAGAAGCAGCCCTTGGTGAATGTAGATTAATAAAAGTGGCTACTCTTTTGAACTGACAGCATTCCTTGTGTTTTTTAGGCAAGTCTTTTAAAATTATATTTATAATTTTAACAAACATAACAAAGTGCTAATTTCACGCCACTGAATGCATAAAGCATTTTTTATGCTGGATGTTTGCATGTCTAAACTTAGTAGGTGTATTTTTAATTTAAAATGTCCCCTATATCTTTAAGGGGAGAGCTACCTCAACAATACGCAAGAGTTTTCCAATTAGAATTATTTTTTCATAAGACAGTAGCAAAGTTTAGAAGATATTGATTTACTTTTACTGCTATACCTTGTTGAATTATTCTATTCGAAGTTCTTTATCTTCAGTAAATATTCATGTTTGATCAGCTGTGTTCAAACTTGTGATTTTATTGAACATGATACATTCTCAAAATGTGGACCATTTTCAAATATAAATTGTTTTTACAAATTAAAATTTAAAAAATGGAGATAATTTTTTAAATATAGAAAAATGCAACCATTTTATGAAACAAAGAGCAGACATTTGCAAGGAAAAATTAGTATAAAACCAGAATGTGTCACTTTATTAACATCTACTAGTACCAGACCCTTTATACAGCTGCAAATGCTACTTATTTACTACAGCTTACTTAGAATTATCTGTAACTTTGATTCAGTGTTCTCTGTTTATTTGAAACCCTCTTCTTCTCTGTGTCCTGTTCTTGCTATAGCAATAGCTGGATTTTAGAAATATCTTGCCCTGCATATTTGCCTTTTCTGACACTGTCAAGACCAGAACAGTGTTGTGGTAGCAGGAGACAGAAACAAGATGAAGAACATTAATTTTCCATAACTTAAATCATAGGCAGTGTTATCTAGGCTCTGAACTTAGTTTATATGCAGATAATAATGGGAAGCAAGATGAAACATTTTTGTTTCCATTCCAGGCCTTTAATGGCAAATATTTCTCCTTAGAAGAAATGTTTTTCAAACTCATTGGACATTTTTTCTCCAAAAATAAGAGTTTCACTCTGCTAGTAAGTAACTTATATTAAAGCTACTAGCTGCTTTTTTGCTGGTTTGTATACTAATGCAAGTGGAACCAGAATGAAGGTAACAAATTGTGATTCACAGCATGGGTCTGTTGATGTGGTTAAAATGACTCACACATTAAGGTGATGGCAAAATCAACTCCATTAATATGATCTAGAATAAAATTAAGAATAGAATAAAATTAAGAATAGAATAAAATTAAGTAGTTTTGTGGTGTTCTTGATTAAATGGCATAAAGATGTTGAAGTGACCTAAATAAAGGAGAACAAATACTATTAGTAATAGCATTATGATATCTCTAGTTGTTTTACAGTAGTGAATGTTTAATTTCTGTATTTTATTGTATATGAAGTTAAAAAAAAAAAAGACAAACAAAAAAACCCAGAAAAAATACTCAGCTGATTAAAACATGCTCCACATCTTATGCAAAACACATATGAGATAAAATTACTCCACTTGAATGTGGAAGAACAGAATTTCATTCCAAGATTACAGTGCGCTCACTAAGGTTCTCAACTACATATATATTTCCAGAATATTTTTTATTGCTTTAAAATGTCATTGTAGTGTTGGAGTCAGCAATATCAGTCACGGCTGTGTTTTGCTTAGGGTAGGGTTTTTTACCTCCTCTCTTCACTGCCTTTGTCTTCTTCAGCAAGGGAAACATAGTGAAATTGTGTGAAAGTTTTCTTTTATTGCTGACAAATGCTGTTCCTTTGATATGACAGGTGTCTAGGGCATTACGCTCCCATGGTGTAAATAAAAACATATTTATAAAGCTCTGGAATGAATGTCCGCTGTCAGATGTAAAAGGGTGCCCAAAATAGAGATACTGTTGAAAGATTTGCTGGACAGTTTTGAATAAACAGAGAAAAAAAGGATGAGGTGGAAGGTTACAAAAAAATAAATAATATCAAATGTTCTGGAAAGTAGTATCTTTCCAGAAAATGTATAAAAGCACCTGGAAAGAATAGGGAAGAAATAACCTCACAGCTGCAATAAATGTTGAAGATCATAAGAAGCTCTAAATATGCTAGGTACAGCTGGAGACACACACAAAAAAAAAAGTAGTCAAAGGAACCGTTTTCATAGATTGTAAAGTAGACAAAAAAAAGCCTGAAACAGTTAATTCTTCAGAGGAGGTGGTAATTACCATATTGTCATTCTCTATTCTATATCAAAAACTATTCTCAATGCTTTGAAAAAAATTTCTTGCTTAGTCAAAACTTTATCAAATCTAATACTTGTTTGAAAGTATTTAACAGATGTTAGAAATTTTTGTGTGTATTTCTCTAATTGTCATCATAAATAAAAAGTACCTTGGAAGCAAAACTGAACTCTTGTAAATACTTTGATTAATTCATGTTAAAATGGTCAGGAGTGATAAATCTTAAGGCCTGTGATTTTCTTTGGTAGCACAGCCTTTCCTGTAATTTCAGGTTGGTGATATTTATTACTATTGTAATGTCATTCAGCACATTATTGATAGGAAAAGATGAACATGAAAGATGTCTTCAAGTCTTTGGGCACAGTCCCTTGAGTACTAATAATAAGAAAGCCTTCTCTTAATGTTTTTTTTTTATTCTGTTTGTAGATGTTCACATCTGAATCCATTTAGGAAGAGAGGTAAAATTTTCATTACAATTATCATATCTATTGATAACAAGCACATGGAAAGAGGACAGGCTCTTATATCAGTAATACTATGGAGGGCAAATCAAATGCATGTCATGCCAGTGAGGTAAGTAATCAGTACATGAGTAGGTCTGGTTTTGTTCATAAACAAAGAATATTCTGAGTTGAAAGGGACCCACAAGGATCCTTGAGTCCAAATCTTGGCCCTGCACAGGACCAGCCAGAGAATTCTTTTCACTGTTGACAGAACATGTCTCTAGACATGATTCCAACTCCTCCTGATGCAGATTACTTATTTTTCTGTCTTCTGTTTTTCTGTACAGCTGTAAATTGAATTCCTGGAAGATCCCTCTCTTTATCACTGTGTTGTAAAAGTGGGGAGTTATTCCAACTCTTTTTGAAATCCAGGAGTGGTCTATACACAGTAGAAATACTTAGAAGCTGCTAAAAGTATTCATTGATATATGATGTGCTACCCAGTTTCCTACAAGGAATTGTTATGAGCTCTATTGTGATCTTACACTGAGAAAGAAGTCAGGGGTTTAGGAAAACATCGGTAACTTCCTTGTAGAATAATTGTGAACAGTCTCTAGAATATCTGATTGCATTTTTATGCAGCAGCATTGTCCAGCCACCTAGAAAAGCTGTATCTATTTCCCCACCACCCCCCCATTATCTACTTTCTTTTTGGAACACTGATATTGCCAAGCTTTAAACTACCAAGATATTTTTCACCTTTCCTTGAAAGATCTGAAAAAAATTTATTTTCCTTAAGTCAGTACTTTCTTACAATTTGGCTGATGGCCACAGTAGTAAAATTTTCTAGTCCAGACTACTTCTACTACTGGAATCTAAATATTTTTTGGCATTTATAACAAATTTAAATTATTTAGTGTATGGATGCTGCCATTTGTATAGTCAAGTCCAGGACATGCTTCCTATGAAGGAAGATAGAAAGAAATATTTAAAATCCATAATAGGAGATCAGAAGGAATCTCACCTACAATATTCCCATTAAGACATTGCAATAATTTTGCTGTGAGTTTGGGTGAGGAGGATTTTTTAAGCAAGAGTCTTACCTAGCTATTCCTTAAAAATAGTAATTAGCCATTTTTAGGAAATTAACTTGTGGTTCTGTAAATCTTCTATGTTTTCTGTATCAATGGATATTCTGTACCGTGTTTTCTTCTTCAGATTTGCAGATATCCTAATCATCTGGTCAAGACTGGAAGAAGATTCTTGGTGTCTCACATAATTTTCATTCTTTCTGTTCACATGTGAAATGTCCATGGGTAAGGAAGCAAGGAGTCATAAATCTCACATGTTGACAGGATTATCTTCATAGCAAGGAAATGTCTAGTTCATCTTAGTTCAAAACTTTGTAATGACCCCTGTTTCCATTAGTGGGATTACTACACCATTGTCATTTACCAATTATTTTTTCTGGTGAAATAGCTAAGAGGCACTGTGCTATTTTCAGATGTGAAGATATGGAATTTGAAACCAAAGGTCGTAGAGACCTTTTAGTGTCTGCATTTTCTGACTGTTTACTTTCCATACAATTCACTTTTTTTTTTTTTTAATGAGAACAAATTTTATGATAGTTCTCTTTCTTTGGCAAGGTTTCATGTGACCAAGCACAGACCTAATTTATTTATCACTTGTATCTTCAAGCTAGCCATGTTCTTTCCAATCTGTTGTTACAGTAATTTTGCCACAAACTTTGAAAAAAGGGTTGGTTTTCCTATTAAGCGTCTTCCTTTACTGACAATCTGTATACAGTGTTTTATATAATAACTGTTAGAGGTCACTTACCAGAAGTTCTTTGTGTCTGATACACTAGAGTCATCCTACTGTAAGCGTGGGAGTTCTATTTTAAATTGTGTACATGTTTCTCCTTGTCTTTGCTGCTTTTATTTTTGTCTATACCATAGCACTGTGATCTGCTATGATTAACATCATGCCCTTGTAATCCAACCTTCTCACTATATGCATGATAGTTTCCTTTAACACATCTCATAGAAGGGCAAGTTCTACTTTGTAGCAAGTATCTCTTATTCAGAACCGGAAAAAATTAATTTATTTGGTCGAAGGTTCCAAGGTCTTCAGTGAAGGGCAGACAGTTTCTTAGCATCTGAATGCTGTTGTCACAATGATTTCAAGTAGTGGATCGTTGTTATGCTTTGTTCCATTTTACTTATGTATTTAGCATTTTTCTGTTTCTCTCAAAAATGAACAGAGAGTAAATAAAATATTAAATACTATAATAATAAACTCAACATGTACTGTCATCTTAAAGCAATTGCAAACTGTTCCCTTGCAGCCCAGCAGAGACTAAATGTCATTGCTCTCTAATGGAAACTAGACACACTTGCCAGCTTGTCCACGTTGATTGTTTCAATGCAGTTCTTGACAGATTTAAAAAGGGAAAGGAATAGTGGTAGTCATAGCAAAGCCCTGATTCAATCTTTTAGCTTAAATAGTTCCTCTTTTGTCCTCAGTTACCTCAGTCCTTTTTTTCTTCTTTTTCTAATCTAGATCAATTCTCTAATCTACCTCAAAGCAGTTCCAAAAAGTGTTTTAGCACCACAGCTCAGCAGGGGAACAGTTGTATAAAAAGTTGTATAAAAACCATTCCAGTTGGTTTTATATTTTCAAACTGTTTCTGCAAACCTGATGACTGTATAAGCAAATAGGAAGATAGGAAGTTAATTAAATATATTGGAAATGAGAGAAACCTAGAACTGATTTTTTCAGGATATCAAGAAATATAATCTTTTGTATACAGATCAAGTGTCATTTTATTGCAAGTTAAATAAATTAGGAAATATTTCTTTAAATCTTACCTCATTGTTCCGGTGTTATTTAAATGGACCTTCTAGCATTAACAACATATATTATTCTAACAATAATCTAAAATTAAACTTGCAACAAATGCTTTAACACAGAAGCATATGTGGTCTGAAAAAAGCAATACTTACTAAGCAAAATGGCCAGGTCCTCTGGTGGAAAATGCAGTACTACTGCAACCAGTAAGGTAGACAAATTATATTCTGAGAACATTCCAACATTTTTCTTCTCTTTTAGCTATGTATTTGAAGTGTTCCAGAATTACAAAGAATTTTGGTTGAGTAATATCTATATATTTTATTTCATTGTTATTGTTCCAATTCATGTCATTGTACTATGTCAAAATAACATTAATATCCAATTTATTTCTGTTGGCCCTATAATTCATTTAAGACAACAGAGAAACTATTTCTGTTACTAGATATTTTTTTGTGAATCACATCTTAATATTTGTTCTCTAATCCCTGTCTTAATGTGAGTGATCTGAGAGAGGGAGCTCACTTTCCTAAGCACTTTTTCGCAAATGAATATTTATCACCCTGATAGCTTTGCAAAACTGATCCAATCCTGAAGCTGAACAAAACATTACAGACCAAAACACCTCAACTCTTTGATTAACACACGTTTCTAAAAATTCAGTTTGAAATTGAGCTATTTCTTTTTCTTCTTCAAAATAAATAATCCGTATAAACATCAGTTATTTGCAGGACTATAAACATCAGGTCTACTCATATACACAGACTTCGAAAAAAATTGCCTGTATTTTCAGTTGCTGTCCAGGCTTTTCCTGTAGCTGCTATCCAGATTGCTGCAAATCTTTGCTATGAATTAGAATTTTGTTACAGCTCTCAACATAATGTTTCTGATCCCCCACAGCAAGGTGCACTAGTTTTACTACATGCTGATCGCTTTTCCCAACACATTCTTCAGAGTTAATACTGATTTTCTTTCTATAATCTGTTTTTCTACCTGAGCCAAACTATCCAATGAACTTGTCCTGTCTCCTGGTATTTTCTCACACGTCAGACTAGATGTTTCTGAGAACATATTACATCACTGTAGGAGTAAGTTAGAGTTGCTTGCCCAATCTGTTTCAAGTTTCCTAAATTAAGTCCTTTCTCTCACCGTTTTGACCTTTTTACCCTTTTCTAGCAAAAGTAGATCTGCAATCGAGAATTATGAAAATTTCAGCAGAATTGGTGAGTATGCTGTTAGAAAATGTTGGGGGTCTTGTGACTCTTTTTTTTTTTTTTTTGTCAAAAGAGCTGCCTTGCAGTAGTGGGGTTTGTTTGTTTGTTTGTTTGTTTTAATCTTAGACTTATTTAATATTTTTTTCCTTTGGGCTTTTTAATTTCCCTCTTACTCTTCTCAGAGTGCCCTTGTGTTTGCTTTGTGCTAAGGACTGGTCTTAAGGAATCTTGATGTTGCATGATTATTTGTGGCTTGGCTTTCTCTCTATAGGCTTGTGTTCCATTCAAGCCACTAAACTCACTGGCAGCTCACTTCTCTCCGAGTTTTCACATACTGCTGGGAGGCAGAAAAACCAGTTTTATCCAGACAGCACTGTGAGGATGAGTTGCATGAAATTACTTATCCAGTCTGCTTGAAAAAAATTTACATTTCTTGTAAACATATGCATTGTCTATTACTAAAGGTATTTCTAGGACTTAAAAATACGACAGCTTTTGAGAGAATAGTTTGCTATGTGGCATGACAAACAGTAGGTCTATTCAAAAAAGTCAGGTTTAAATGTGGTATCATTTTAAAGTACACCCTTAAATGGATGAAGTAGCATATATCTTCCTACAGGAAATCAGAATAAATAGGTTATATTGAACAGTCATAGTCATCTGGAAATGGAAAATAAAATGTTTTCTATAGATATTCTTCAGAGTCTTCATATGGATTTTTTTTATTTTACTTCACACTAAATATCATTAAGCTGCTAGTAGCTGCAAATCTTGTATGTGAGAACAGAAGATAACTGCTTTTCCCCATCAGTGAAGGCATTTTTGTTTAATAACAACTTTGATCCTTCTACTGTTGGCAATGGTCATTGAGAAATCCTGACATAAAGAAGGTATCTGCAAGATAAAGTTCTACAAGGGATGATTAGCAGCACTTAAGTTTTCTTTTTGTTGAAAGGAAGAATCCCTGATTGAACAGCGCATTGAATGATATGACAAGCAAGTACTTGATCCCTGTCCAGCTGGAAAGGAATTGTATTCATCAGCAGCTTTTTAGCTAAGGATGTCTTTATATTTTCACTCTTTGTTTGAGTCTCTCCAGATCCTCCCTTTACTTCATGTCAGCACTATATAGTAGGTATGCCAAGTGGTTTTGAAATTTAAATTACAGTCTCTTTTTCAGATGTTATTGGAAAGAACATGTAATTTATAACCACGTGTTAGGAGTACAGGATGTTCATGGTTCACTGCCAATTCTTCTTTTGTAAAGTTAATAAAACTTTCATAAAACACTTATACACTTGTATATTTCATGGTAAAGATTTTTTTATCTCATAGGCTAATGTAAAGATTTATTAAAAACATTTTTTTGTTAAGAGGAGTGTCAATAGTTTGCAGCTGAGTGTAATTTTGAATTCCCAGTAGATGACAGTCTGACTGAAAATGACACTAACAGCTTTGTTGATTTAGCACTAAAAATAAAGGATTCTTTCAAATGATATAAAGCTCTAATACCCTGAGTGTGCTGAAATACACTTGAGACCCTTAAGTAGAGTTTCAGCGAAATGTTCGCCAGCACTGTGGATTCCGGTGAACAAGCATTAACACGCTTCCTGGCATTGACCCACTGGGTTCCCACCTAAAAATTAGTGTGAAGGACTGAGATACTGCATTAAGAAGAGAAACTGATATGTCTAAATATGGGAACCATCAGAGCTTTGGATAATGTCATGGAATAGACTCCTAGTAAGACCTTGTGACATCATTGTGACTAAGTTGTGTTTTTTTCCTCAGAAATCGAGCACTTCAAATATTTAATTCAGTAGCAACCCAAAACTACTACCATCTGATAGCTATGAAGAGGTATGTGAAAAGAGTTGATGGTTTTATGCCAGCTTCTGCAGGATGGTTGTTCACTCTTTTTTTGTGATGTGATAATTGATAGCTTTGCTGGCGATCCTGGCAAAGAAGCTGAGGATTAAATAGCCCGAGAGATGGAACTTTCCTAGTCTCCTAAGTGAGAAACAGACATGTTGGCCCGGCAGCATAGAAGAGTCTACAGTGCTCCTGCTGTGCTGTACTCTACTAAACATAAATACCACAAAAGTGTTTCCTCCATCTCTGAGTGTTTTTTATTCAAACTAGGAGTATGTAGAGCTGTATTCTCTGCATCTTTGTCCGATTTGAATCTATTCTTCACTTGTATTCTGGAATAGATCAGGTAATACAGTGACAAAAATATTTTATGTAACTTTACAGTCATCTATCCTAAGCATTTGCATCAATATAAATGGGATGTAAAGCTCTACACTTCTATAAATAATTGTACAAAGGAAAGCGATGAAGGGGCTGGTGCACACATAACATCAGAGTTGGTAACAAGTGAGAGAGAGCACTGATAAATTTGTTACATATAGGATACAGTCTTTTAATGGGGAATCTATAAAGACACTACTTCAGTCTGGTAGCTACTACTTAAAAAAATAAATAAATCACTATTTACTCTGAGCTTGCCAACATTTGTTATTTCATCCATATGTTGTGACAACTGCAGTCTATTTGCTGGTTTTAGTGTTTTTCTTAAAACAATTCACTCTTGATACACAAGTGGCTAAACTTGGAGAACAGAAGGGCTACATCTACAGATCCATAAATGGTAGTAATAATAATATCCCTAAACGGTAGTTTGAGCTGTGAAAACAGTAGCACTGAATACTGTAGGAAGAGAAAGATCTAGGAAAAACTAAAGATTTGTTGTATTTTTCCATTTTATCTTGCCTATGTGATAAAATAGAAACATAGATCCTTAGAGAATCAATTAGTGTGCATAGAAATAAGGAGGAGATAATTATATAGAGGGAGTTAAAGACAAAATGGTTGAAAACTTAATGTGTTTATGTTGAGTGGCTGCTGATTCTTGACCTAGATCGTATGGAGATCACAAATTTGACTTAAAATCATTTTTTAAGGCATATTAAACAAAGTTCATGTAATGAAGCATCTTTTAGTTCAGATTGACCTCCCAGCATAATATGTAGGATGCATATACACAAATTAGGGGAACATAAGATGCCTTTCTGAATATGGTTTGGCAAAGTGACAATTTTGTGCTTTTTTCTTTTACAAGCATGACTTTTCAGATTCAGAAAAAAATGGAGAGAGGATCTTCTCAGTTTTTATAAAGGTATTACTTTCTTTAAAAACATCACTAATCAAAGAACACCTAAAACAATTTTAATCCTATGTAAATGTAGCATAAAATCTCAAAATTCTAAGATGTTTGAAAAACAATACCCTTTATATATTCATATTATATATCAGATCAAGACAAGTGTGACTATTCTCTGCAAGAAGTTCTGTTGTGTTGATTGTGTTAACTGAAGTAATCCCATACATTTTGAATGTCAAATGAAAAGCATAGTGAATTTCAGGTTATTTCTTTGTAAGCAATGTCTGGGGTGCAAGGTTTGTTTGGCACCTTTTCTTAGTGAGGCTTGTAGGAAAAGAAAATACCGTTTATTAAAGTACCTGAGAAAGTGTAAAAAAAAGAAAGCAGCTCTCAGATACACAAGTTCTTCAATGTTTTAAATGAGTCTTCTCAGATCTGATTGTGAGCTGACCACCATGTTTTTCCACTTCCACAGTAAATTCTTTTCTTCTAAACTTCCAATAGGCTAAATATTTCTGGGGTGTTTTTTTTAATTTTTGAACCAATCCCATCAACTTTACAGAAACACATTTGCTAGGGGAATCTTTTTTATTATATTTTGGAATGGGCTGCCCAGAGAGGTGGTGGATTCACCATCCCTGGAGATTTTTAAACACAGATTGGATGTGGTACTGAGTGCCATGATCTAGTAAATGGACTGGATTTGGACCAGGGGTTGGACTCGATGATCTCGGAGGTCTTTTCCAACCCAATCGATTCTATGATTCTATGATTCTATATGAACATTAGTCTGCAGAGGAAATAGAATGACACTGGTACCATTAGTATTAA
The DNA here is from genome assembly GCF_009829145.1 of Chiroxiphia lanceolata. NCBI lineage: Eukaryota > Metazoa > Chordata > Aves > Passeriformes > Pipridae > Chiroxiphia > Chiroxiphia lanceolata. Next base: position 13,370,139 of record NC_045642.1, read on the forward strand.
TCTCTCTTAATATAATTTGAAAGCAGGCAAAAACTATGTTAAACAACTTGGTAAAGATGAACAATGTATATGATGGTCTTTAACATCTCCCAATTGGAAAAAAATAATTTTATTATTTACAGTTGTTTTATTCTATATTAGATTTGCAAATATTTAACTTATTTGACCATAATTTTAATACAACATTTTTGAAATGTGAAAGTCCTCTAGATAACTATGATTAATATATTTGTCTTGGATTATTCTTCTTCTGTAGATAAGAAAAAAATGAAAATAAAAAAGGATATTATTACAAACTAGTGATTAGAATTCAGTGCAAAAAAGTCATTTGTATTTTCCTCTCTTTTTCACTCTACTGTAATCATGAAAGATTAAAAAATGAGAAAAATTTGTATTAGCTGGTTTGTACATGAGATAGATCTGCTTCAGTAGTGTATTGTGAACAGTGAAGCATAGGTTATAGCTGAAATTTCACGACTACTATTTAAACTCTATAGAGGAGTGGGCCTTACACTGACAAGGAAAGGTGATACACTGGTGTTTTCTCTTTGTCACGTGAACCAAACTGTTACCCACACACGCTGCCAAATCTGCACTCATATTTAAGACTACTGCTTTCCAAAATGGTGGTTTCAGTGTTCCTAAGGGGAGAAGTAAGCCAAGTGCTACTCTCCTGTAATCTTCAGTGAAGACTTCCTTGTCTTCTTTATCTTATTCTGTTTTCCTTGGTTGCTGGAGCTCCTCTGTAGAAGTCTGCCATGGGCAGGGCACTGATGCTTCTCTGCCCTACCCTCTGTCTTTTGCAACAGCACCTCAGACCCAGCCCTGGAGAAGGCTGCAATGCTGTATTATTTTCGTGCAGGAGAAGCCTCTTCCCAACTGGCATATTTTTTTCGAAATGAATACTAGACCATTGTCTGCTAATAAAATCAGTAGCACTCTATAAAAACCAAAGGATAAAGCAAACACATTAAGAATACTGCTTCCAATGGTGCAAACTTGTTTGTGCTAGTGCAGCCTTAGTTAAATATTCACCAAATATATCTTAAGGTGTTTTGAATTTTTTTTTGTTATAAAGTATGTTAGAAGATTAAAGCATGTACAGAACATTCCTCCCTCTCATTCATGTCAAAATGAAATTGATAATTGCCAGTTTTTAACCAGCTCAAAAGATGCTTTCACAGTCTTCCCTTTGCAGGAGATTACTTATTGTTGCCTTTGATGTTGATATTATTTAATAGAGATTTTTTTTTCTTTATGAATTGTTTCAACTTGCTCATGCTGTCTTCAATTTAATGAAGCTGTTGAGAAGAAAACTGTAAACAAATGAGATAGGATGGTTTAGGAAGAATGTGAATTGTATTCCTTAGCAAGAATTGTTTATAGGGATGGTTTCATAATATGTAAAACATATGGACCACCAGAAATCTAAATGCCAGACTTTAGGTCTTTGATTTATTATTTCATGTAATTTACATTTTATTCACTTTTCCCCCTCTCTCTTCTATTTTAACATTTCCTATTTGTAGCAATGGATACGAACAAGAAATGCTTCTGTTGCAGGGCTCTACTGTTCATTGAAACACATCAAAAATGCTGAATGCAAGCTACCGATGGTCATGATTTTAAAGCTTACTAAGGATCTGGAGGTATCACACTTGAAAGACACAATAAAATTTATTTTGCTTTTCTAATAATTTCCTTTAAAAAATTTATTACTAGATCCTCCCACAGTACAGTTTTCCTGAGTCTGTTTACAGTGCTTGTTTATACTTGAACAATATCTGTAAAAGCTGTGTGTTTTTCATCTTATGGTCATTCAGAACCACTAGATTTTGTTGCAAGATAACCAGAACCAAACTAGTTTTCAATATTCTGTTTTAGCTACTGAAACAATAAATCCACAGTTTTCTGCTTTTTAATATGAGTGCATGAGAGTGTAAAAACAAACACAGACCATGTTATTGTGAAGTGACTGCTTACCCATCTACATTTAACCTTTATATTTCACATTCTAGTAAAGAAAAATAAAACTCAACCAGTGCAAACTATAGTCATGTCAGATGAAGCCTATTTTAATAATGCCAACACAAAATAGTAGGATTCAGATTAATGGGATTACTTTGCCTCTGAGATCTTGATTTCTCTGGAGTTTACCTGAATTTTAACATTCTTGGGAAATTAAAACATGTGTTGCTTAGTTTCCTCTATACCTGAAGACATTTTACTAATTAGCTACACAAATTCAGATCAGGTGTTGACTAGCACAAAATAACTTGCTGCCCAACAAAAAAAAAAAAAAAAAAAACCAACCCAAATTGCTGGTGTGGAATTGTCATCAGGGAAAACAGGAAAAGAAGAAAGTTGAGTAATCTTTGATCCTGCTTTCAGCAAACTTCTGTTGTGCAAGTGAACAGGAGATCAAACGTGAACAGATTTGTGTGCTGTACTGTGCTATAGGAATCCAATATTCCAAGACTCCTATGTAAGTAAAAATAGGAAATCTACCAAGAACATCATAATTACCTAGAAATTATTACTGAGAAATGCAAAAATGTGGTTTGCACATTTTCTGAACTGCTGGACTTCAGCTGAAGATGGTATTGGGCTGTTGTCAGTGAATTACATCTATTCAGCAGATTAGACTTTTTAGGGATGTGGTATATAAGTAGAGCATTGCAAATATTGGATAACATTTCTCTTTCTGGGTGTGGGTTTGTGAAATTTACCTCTTCCTGAGTATTTTATAACCAATGTGATTATTGGTCTCTGTAGCTGTGTTTTAGGAGATTTCTATGGAGAAAAATGTTACAATGGGCATTGTTATTTTCCTGTGTTATTTTTCAGCAGAATTTAATTCTTTCTTCATTTTTAACTAACCTGTTTCTGGAAAATGAAATTTTGTTGGGTTTAGGGTACTTATCTTCATACATATAACTTCATCTACCCTGAGGTGGTCTGTGTACATTGTATTCTGGTATAGCTATTTAGGGTTACAGTAGGATTGTTTCAGGTTTGGTTTTTTTTTGGTGATAGCAAATGAAATAATTCATGCCTGTGAATGTAATTATGCTACTGACATTCAGGTGTTCATTCCTATTTGACATAAAGCTAGACTGATAAAAACATATGTACAGGGGAAGTATGTCTATCTGTTGAGGAAGAGGGGGTTTACACCATTTTCTCACACCAGAATCACGAGGCTGTACAATTTTTGTGTATAGAGAAAACCTTAAATAAAGATATTCAGTTATGTCTTAAAGTAGCTGATAACTGAAAGAGGAGTAACTTAAATTAGTAGAAGGATGATTTAGCTGAAATCCTGGAGTAGATGAAACTATAATGCTGTTTTTTGATTTTATTTTTTGATTGTGATTTTATTTTTTGATTGTGATTTTATTTTTTGATTGTGATTTTATTTTTTGATTGTGATTTTATTTTTTGATTGTGATTTTATTTTGCTTGGGCTAAAGAAGCTTTGTTGATTTAAGTTGAATAGCTGGCAAAAAGGGTGTGATTTTGCTCCTTGGAACAGTTAACTTGTTCACAAAGCTATTAGTAAGGCCCTTCTGTATGTTTTGGAATAACATCCGTGACTGCAGCTTTTTTACAGCATCCTCTGTGTGTTGGCATGTTGTCTGTGTGTTTGTATATGCCTGTTAATTGCCAGTTGGGGGCAGGGTGGAGAGGGGTAATTCCCATGAAAAGGAACCAAGTCTAAAAAGCCTGGTTTAGGTGGCATCCACCCAAGGGCTGCTTCTGCTCCTTTTCCTGCTCTCTCCATCCCTCTTCTTCAATAAAAATTACATTTTCTTTAAAAACTTTCTATACATTTGAAAGAAATCTAAATATTGAAGCATATGGATGTGAACTGTTTAGGAACCCAGTCAACTGCCTTCTTCTTGCATAATTCTTCATCATTGTCACTCCACCCTGCTCATGCTACCCACCCAGTCTTAATTTTATTCCTTTCATTTGTTCCATACTGCAAATATTCATTTTTTAATTCCTCCTGTGACTTCAAATTGTGCATTAAATATACTTTGAAGGGCTTTAAAAGAAATAATTTACTGTGTCATTTTAAGTTACTGTGTCATTTTAAGTTAGAAGTTTGTGAGAGTTTGGTTTTTTTTCTCCACAGCTATGTTGCTGGAACAGAAAGATATTTTTATACGTAAAACTGGAATGTGTAGTCTCTTTGATATGATGAAATTTGTTCATAAGATGCTACAGTAGATTTCTTAACAGTAGCAAACTCATTTTTAAGTCAAAGCAGGACTCTTCATTCGTTTTTTCTTTCTCTAGGTATCTATCTATCTTATTCTTTCAGGCTATTACTCTTTAACGTTGCTTTTCCAATATTATATCTTTAATTTCTCTTCTCCCTCCTATAATAATTAGCGCTCTCCTCTCTGACTCAGCCCACTAGGCAGCAACAGAGTCTAGATCAGTGTTAGGTCACTTAGTAATAATTGTTGGTGTTCTGCATACTCAAGAAAACAGGCCCATGCAAGTGGCTCTGGCTGATTTGGGGTAACGAGAATGGAAAACTAGCTTTTAGCAGTGACTAAAGAGTAGCTTTTGTTCTTGCATAATAGCTTAGGTAATGTCAATTCATAAAAACCAGTACACCAGGACTGGGAAATCTACATATACTGTATTTGAAGTGTCTTGTATGGTGGTAAGAGAATAACATTTGCTGAAGGCCCAGCTGCCTGTCAAGAAAGATAAAGCAGGCTATTACATGCTTAATTCTCATTCCTGCAGCCTGTGCTGACTAACATCTGATCTCTGCTTCTCTGAGCCATCATATTAGACCATCGACTGTCACATTGTCGTAAAAAAAAAAAAAAGGCAAAATATTTCTCATTCTGAACAATGGTGGTAATGTTTTCCAATATTTTTACAGTAGCTCAACATGATAGAATCACTTTAGAATATGAACCATCCATTCAGTCCCCAATTGCAGCTGAATGTAGTCAAGTTCTCACAATGTCCTGCTTTGTTACGTAGGTCAGAGTAGATCTTTTGGTGCTTTTTTGCAATTGATGTATCTTGGTGTGCCTTGGCTTATGAAAGTTTCATCGTGGCTTTAAATGTTATAAAGCTGTTTTTTTCAGCACCAGTGACCAAGAAGAGAAGTAATTGTATGTAGCTTGGACTTATTTCTATACAGAAATAAGCATGTAATTAGGAGATAATTATAGCTATGAAATAATCTGATATAAGGGAGATGTAAATGTAGATTTCGGATAACTTCTGCTACATAAAAAAAATCTTATTTACCTGTGGTTTTGTTCACTTTTTAAGAACAGCTATTTCAGTTCAGGTCTTGTGATAGGAGGAATGAATTAATTACAGAGCTATCCTTCCTGATGATTTACAACCTTTTACTTGCTGCATTTTCTGTGACAGATCTTCATATTCTGCCCTTGTTGCTTTCCATAAAATATCTTCCTGAGTTATAAGCAAATGTATCAGTCCTCCATACCATCAGAAAGCACTGGAAAAGTGAGTGAATCTAGAGCCATAGCTATTGAAAAGTATCAAAGAAATACCTATGCTGTTTTCTGGAGAAGTATAAGGAAATGGCAGGTACACCTTCCTGAGAAACAGGGCCTTTTTGAGCTGCCAGGAGAAGAACTGGGTAGCAAGTGTTTCTGCGTAACTGGCACTTGCTTCAGAGGTGAGTGGGCAAAGCGCCCTTGTTAGACAGTATCCCACTTTGAGTTGTTCTTGGCCCTGACAATTCCTGAAATAAAAGGATTGGACAATCTAACTTCTCTGCTGAAGATATTTAGGTACGTTGTTGTCAGCTGATTGAAATTTCCTTAAAAACCCAAACCTTTGTGTTGCTACCATCGTCACTTGAGCTGTCTGTGTCTGTCTTTTGAGGGCAACACCTGTAAGCAAGTTTCCTCAGAACTGAACTTGTCATGTCTCTGACACTATCAAACTATTTTCAGAAAATAGTATCTAAGGAGCACAAGGGAAGATATACTTTTTACACTACTTCTAACTGTCAAAGCATTTTTGTAGTTGTTAGACCCTCTGTTCGCTACAGCTATGCAGGCATTTGTGGTATGAAATCCTTCAGCTCTTAAATAGTTCAAACCAGTGGGTACAAAGAAAAGTCAGTGGATTCAAAATAAAAATGGTGTTCTATATATAATTTAGTGCCTCTGTCTTATTTCAGCCATAGCAAATCGTATGATACCAATAATATTGATATAAGACAGTGTTGGAAATTTTGTACTAAACGGTGCACAGCTTTCAGGGAAATATGCTGGGAAAACCAAAAGACTGGCTCAAAAACCTTATTTTACTACCAGTCAAAACCTTATTTTCCCAGTTATAGGGATATCTTTATATTCTTGACAAAACAGTAGAAAATAAGAGCAGTAAGAAAGGCAAGGACAGACACACCTTGGTCATGCTAGACTGGAACCTATTTCAGCACAAATAACTGTAGCTCTTAAGCTCTCTTGGACTGTGAAAATTCCATTTCTACAAAGTAAAAGAACATATTCACCTGCAAAATATTTTCCCTAGTGGATAAAGTCTTGTGAGTTTTCATGTCAGTGGATTATTACAGCTTCTTTATGAACTTGGGAGGAAAGGGGAATAATCCAACTTTTACCAATTTCATTTTGTCTGCACAAGGTTGTGGGGGTTTTTGGTGTGGGTTTCTTGCCTTCCCCCCCTCCCCTCAAAGCACTACTTTTTTTGTGCTGCATGCATGCCAGGATTTATGACTGAATAAACCAAATATAGAACAGACCACTTACATAATATTTAACATATGTTATAATGTCAGATGTGAGTTAATTTTAGAAAGAGTAATGGAGAGAACCAGACAAAATGGATCATCACTCTTCCCTGAATGTGATTAAGCAAAGAGGAAGGATTCTATCCCACCCCACCCATGTATTCGGTATAAATTTCCTGCAATATTCCTTTAGCAGAGGAATATAAAACTGACTTCCAAGTGAATGTAGACAGATGTTGGGTGGTCCTATTTTGCACATGATTACTCAGTGCTCTTCTATAGGAATACACTGGTTCTCATCCAAGTAAAAAGCCTGAAAAAATAGATTCTTCATCGCACTGTCCAATCCAAAGGTAATGTATTTGTAAGGAACAAAATCCAGATAAAAGATACCTCAGTCATTAATGGACCATTAAAAAATTAGATCAAAACCCATTTGTTGCTGAACTGTGAAGCAGTGTGGGTGTTGCACTGCAAACTATTAAGGCTCTTACTTCATATGCGTAATATGTGTTATGGTGATGTCCTTAAATCACTATTGGTGCTGAAGAACGTTCATTTTGAAAATATGTAAAATTCATGTCTATAAAGAAGTAACTAAGAGTCATACTCTGATCCATCCACTTCCTACATAAATGAGTGACAACTGAGGTATGCAGTTCATGTTAATAGATGTTCCAACACTGTGCATCACGTGTATGGATCTAAAGTGCTAAGGCCTGGCATTTGGCAGCTTAGACTGAATCTGAAACACACTATCCTGTGCAAAATGGTGAGAGGAGAACATTTAGGGAGCCTGTTGATTGCTTCCCTTTGGTTTACAAAGAGCAGACTGGTTATGCTTCACAATATCTGATAAACTGTGTCAGGATGGATGCAAAGTAAAATATTATGAATGTTCCCCACCTGGAATGTTGTGTGGCACAGAATCAGTTCTAATGAATTGTGATAAATCTCTGTAAGGAAATAATCATGAAGGTTTCTCTTATTTAGGAGAAAATTGTGAGGCACCCAAAGTAGTAGCTTGGAGGAAGAAGTGGGTAGCCCAGAAAACTCTCCTTATATTCCACTTAATTTTTTTTCTTGCTCATGTGTTACCATTTTTTACTGGTTATCTCATGTTTCTTCTTCACCTCACAATAATTCTCACAATATCTACTTCTTCTCTTAAAATACATGTAGACCAATAATTAATTCTGTAGCTGTTTGTTGTAAGCCAAATCATCTTAGGCCAATCTTGTATAATTTTCAGTTCAATGAGACAGTCAATAGAGGAATATCTAGGGAGATAAGTTAAAGAAAGGATAAGACATAACTTCTGATATGGCATAACTTTAGCTTGAAAGTTCTGTAGTAGACAATTTTATTTAAGATATAACAGTGTAATAGAAGTCTGTTGGAGCACTTCAATTATGTGAATATGCTCCAGGTAACTGCCAGAGTCTTCATTCAACTTGCTTAGGTTTTTGTTTTGATTGTTGCATGTTAATTTAGTGATAAAACTTCAACAATTATAAATATAGATCCATATAGAAACCCAAAGATTCATTTTCACTTTCGTTTCCTTCTTTCAAAAACAAAACCAAATAAAACCCCTAAAACTTCATAGAATGTTGGGACTTCACTTATGAGAAATTGAGACAATTTCTTTCCTAAACTCTGACAGCTGAAAATTGCCAAGAATTCTGGCCTGTCTACAGATAAAGAGATATTGTATTTTGAAAGATGTTACTAGAATTTCAGCTCTCTTCTCTTCCACTTGTGCTTTACTGGAAGCACAATACAAGCTGAATTTCTTTGTAGAACAGCATTCATCAAGAAAAGCATGCATATGATTGAAATGTTACCTGTTGTTCTACATTCTCACATGCTACATTATGTTTAGGAAAACGCTCCTTAATCATACATTACAGAAAATTAAGCTCCTCCTCTTGTAAAACTGCTGTTTGGTGACAGGATATCACACATCCATCCTGCGGGCAGGTTTCAGGGAAAGTGTCAGAAGTGAAAGCCAGCACTACCAACTGTAGGAAAACAACATTTTGTCCCACAGGGAAGCTGGGTTTTGTGGATGCTGAACTCCTAGAATGTTTGTGGCCACCATTCATCATGACCTAACTCAGTGGTGGGCCAAGTCCTGCATAATGGTTATAGAACCCTGATGGAAACACTGGCTCATTGCAGGATAATTTATTTTGGTTAAATGAGGTTGCAGACTACAAGCTTAATTTTAGGTTATCCTGATGGTAAAATTATATGTCATAAACCAAAGGGAGAAGTTTTGTTTGACCTTCCACAATAAAAGATTGAGGAGTGATGGGAAAATGACAGGAGTGCAGGGGGTTATGTATTAGCTTGAAAACCCAATTGGAAGCAGTTTTGTCTTCTAAATTTTGTCTGATTCTACACTGCAAATAACAAAAAACCAACCAAACAAAATCCCAACACAAAAAACAAACAAAACCATCACCAATACTTTATGGTAAATTTAGGCTATAATGTCATCTGGGCACAGATCTGAGAAAGTACCTAGTATTATAGTATTCCAGGTTCTAATTTGATTAATGAATTTGTTATATTCAAAATCTCAAATTTTGTTATTGCTGATAATGAATAAAAGTGAACAAGAAAAAAACTAGTTTGTTTTTAACATAATCACAGTATCTGAAAAACAACTCAACTGAAATCTGTAAACATAGGTAGCTGAACAGGTAAACAGAAGAAAACTCAACTGAAATTTTATAATAAAGCAAATAATAGGTAAATAAGTTCCCTGCACACAAATACAGTTATCTACTTATTCATTAGTCCAACCCTTTGCTTTGGATATTTCTAGCAGTAATTTTCTAGAAAGTAGAAAAGTATGGTCAAGTTCTATAAAAGACCTCAACAGAAACCCCAGTAGATGCTTCATCCTGTTATCCTCTGTTTAGTAGTAGCTGACCTGTGGATTCAAGATCAAGCTTGCACGATATTAATGATATTAAAACTCTGACCACTTCTCACTATCAAAGCAAAATAGTCAAAGTTGGTTTTAGTTGTATTCAGATTCATTGATAATATTAGGTCAAGAGTCCATTGTCAATTATCACTACAATATTGATGCAGAATTTGAAGGTAAAATTCTCCTTTGATTGTGATTATGAAATGGCTTTAAAAGTCTGAACATAGTCAGAGCTTCCTCTCTGGCTGTCACTGATGTCATGGCCATGTCAGTAATGCCCTTAAAGGGCAGGACTCTGACACTCTCTCTCTCTCTCTCTCCTTTGATTTATAAATTCCATTTCATAATAGCAAAAAGACACTTAAAGGAAACTCTTCAACTTATTGCTTTATCACACTACCTAAGGCATATAATAATCCTCAAAAAATGCACCACCTGTCATGTCTTATTCCTTAAACATAGGTCAGAAAAATCTGCCATACTAGACAGGATGCTGTAAGTGCTACATTGGAATGACCTCTGAGGGCGGGTAAAAGTCTAATTGTATCCCCCAATTCCAAACCTGCAGAATCCAGAATAGCTCCAATTAGAGTTTAGAAACATGGACACAGGGAAGGAATGATCTCTTCTCTAAATGTTGATCAAACCACACAAATGGCATTAACCTTATATAGTTATATATAACCTTATTGACCTATATAGTAGCAAAGCAGATGCTTCAAGACAAACTGCTGCACCCTTCAATTATTTAAGTAAATCCTTTGGAGCGTCTTGGACTGTTTTGTTTTTGTTTTTTTTTCCCTAAAATATGTTAGATCAAGGTATTATGTAGATTCTTAGGAAATCTTTATGATCTCAAAATAATTGTATCTTTGCTTTAAAGATTAATATCCAAGGGATGTATTCACTTCATATGAAGGTGGAGTGAAAAGGGGAAGGAAGGAAAGAGCACAGGATGAAAATGAATTCAGACAAATGAATTGACCAGAGGAGTAGTTCCCTGGGTGTACTGGCTTGCTCCTCTGTGTTATTCTTACCTGTGAAGGAAATGCATGTGAAAAGATGTTGTTTGGATTCTGTGGCTAAAAAGAGGGCAGACTGCTATGAAGAACACTCGCTCCTGAAGGGCCTCCAGACTTACATGGTTTTAACAGGCTCTGGATCAAACTCTGAGGTCAGTGGAAATGATTGTAGTTGATGTCTAAAGCTGCAGAGAGCTTTTATTTGGAACACATTCTCACAAATAACAGAAAGAAGTGTTTGGGCCAAATTTACCTGTGATGAACTATCATTAATAGCCTCAGCCCTACCCTGTTGATTTGTCAGTTATGATTTTAGTTGGGTACTTAATAATAAAAATAAAAAGAGTCTTTAAATACTAAATCAAAGAAGTGGACAGTCATATTCTTTTAAGAGGCCATATTGCTTATTTCAAGCGAAGCTGGTAACATTCCAATGTTCTTTTGATAAGCATATTAACCAAGACCAAAGACCATGGGAACAAAAAGAAAATGGCACTGTGGGTTGTGCAAGTAAGCATTTTTGTTTTCATTTCTGTGCAAGACAAGTGGTATTGCAGGATGATACAGACCAGAACTCATTGTTAATGCATTTTTGCTAGGAAGTTCTCAGAAAACAAGGAATCTCTGGAAACTAAGCTTTCAGACAAGGTCAAGGGTAACAAAACGCTTCTGGACACTATTCTTCAGGCTAGCAGTCTAGTCTGTATTTTTCTCATACATTGGTTAGAAACATTAAAAATAACAGTTTAATTATCTTAGTAGAAATTTACTGTGACATGAAAAGTATACTGTCAGTTTTGTTAAAAGAACTTGCAGGTACTCTCTCTGGCCTTTAGCCTGTGTGCCACTTTTTGCTGATTTATGGTAATTTTTCTATTGGAAAAAAAAGGTTCTTTCATTGTTACTTTTTGAAAGCTATACCAAAAGATGAGAAATTAAGAGCACACTTATGCAATGCCCCACAGAAAATATCTAGTAAAATTAATTTAAACCAAACAGCTGTCTAATGAACAAAGTAAACAAAACATATACACTGTGGTTTCCCACAAAAAGCTTTTATTTATATTTAGAAAAATGCTACTTAGGAGAATGGATAAAACACTCTACTATATACGTATGTACAAACTGTTCTAAGTTGATCATATTCCTTTAATTAAGGCATTTATGAGCTAGACCACTTTCATCATAACAAATCTTCTGTCCTTTACTTAGTCAGAATCTTTTGAAATATAGGAGCGCTTAAGAGAAATGGAAGCTATTAAGCCTAACGTATTTGTATTTAGCAAATAGGTCTTTTGCATAAACAGTAAATCTCCTAGAATGTGTCACAGCATGTTAGTTCCTGCACATGGTCCTACAAAGTAGACTTTTCCTTTTTGTCCCTCCTTTAATATGACTGCCTTCAGCTGCATCTTGGAAGTCCTGCTCACCATTCCCTTTTCAGTGAGCTGGCTTCTTAATTTAAAGGCAACATTCTGGGTTTTAGATATGAAGAAGCATATCTACAACAAAATTATAGTGTTTTCTTTCTGATTATAGAACAATGAGTTTGTGGTGTAAAATTTATAGGATCAACTACTACAAATTAAATTAGGAATGGATTCTTTGTTCTGTGATTTAGACCTTTTTGTTGTGTTCTCATTAAATGGATGTTGTTCAAACTCTTAAAGTAAAATCTTTTTATATCTTAAACTTTAAAACAAAACCAACCCCTCCCTCTGAAATATGTCATAGTGGCACCTCTTTGTACTTGGGCTTTTTTTTCCAGTCTGTGCCAATATGTAGTGTTCTCCTGACAGATTATTTTGTCTATAACTGTCTTTTGAAGTTGCTCCCAGTTACTTTCAATTAAAAGAAAACTTTCTGTACCAAACTGACTTCCATTTTTTTTTCAAGTAAATATGCAACCAGTAACTATAGAGTTGCTGATTTCTGACAGTTAAAACATCTTTATTCTAGTTTTAATTGACCCTTTGAGGAAAAGAGAAACAAACAAAGAAAGGGAATGTATACTTAAGGCTAACTTAATTTGAACCTTTAGCTGAGAGTATGTGTGGATTACTCTTATATGATTATTTAATACAGAAGCTGTAGAGAACAATTAAAGAGATTTATAACAATCTCAAATATAACAGTTTTGTAAGCCTATCACAATCATCTTCATCAAAGGTGCTTTACTTCCAGATCACAACCTTAAAGATTCATTGCATATTGAAACAGTCTTCCAAGAGCATGACACTTTCAGTTTTTCAGGCCAGAATACATTTTTTCATCAGGTACCCTCTGCAGAGAGCCCTCATTAAATTATCATTATAGATATCTTCCATTATAATTCAAATCATAATCACAGTAATTTATACAGTCATATCTGTGTTTTGGTTGGGCTGAGACATTTCCTGGGACTGATCTTGGTAACCATGTCACAAAGGCTTCTACTTGAATCGCTAGTATGCAATCCAATTCTATTCTTATCCTGCACACAATCCTTCCTTACTTTTCACTTTCTGATATAAACTCAAAGGGACATGTCCTGTTTGAATGCTTAGGTCTGAGAGGGTCCTCTCTCTCACCTGTTGCTCACAAAAATTGTTGCATATGTGGAAAAACAGCTTCCTCAAGAGCTGGTTACAGGTGAGTACACGGAATAAGAGAGATGGTGCCTGTAAAATTTAAGAGTGCAAGCAGTGCCTTTTTACCTCTGCTGTCAGAAACTCGTTGTGCTGGTTGAATCTTCGCCTCCTCCCGTTCTAGTGGACTCTCCAAAAAAATTCCTAATGTTTCATCTCACGCCATCCCTTTTTGGTCTCTTCCCTCTTGTCCTGGGGTTAGCTGCAGGTATTCTTTCCTTTCCCCTTTGAAAGAGCAGCAGGAGATGGAAAAGCCTAGCCCTTGTATCTTCTGTGGAGAGACTATGGGGTGATATTTGCTCACTAAAGGGGATGGTATATTTTGTTTGGGTATGTGCTTGCTCTCAGAATTGTGCTTCTTGACGTACAATCTGCTATTATCATCCCATTTTTTCAGGCTGACTGTATGAAATGGCAGAGGGTATGTTGTGTGTGCCAGCCTCTGAACTAAATATCCATTGGGGTTTGAAGACACTACTGTAAATCAAGGGTTTGGGTCTTGCACTTGCTTCCCGTTTTCTGTCCCTTGCAGGAGGTCAGAGTACATAACTTGTCAGCCATAAAAAAAAAACCAAACAAAAAACAAAAAACAACAAAACAAAAAAAAACCCAACCAAACAAAAAAACCCCCATAAAAAACAAAGCCAAAACCAAACCAAAACAAAATAAAAGCAGGGAAAAAGAAAGATGGAGAGGGTTGTTTTTTCAGCTTCTATGAAATGCTCACAGCACAGCTCCATGAGTTGTCAACACAATGAGACTGGCAGCAAATTTTGCCAAGAGACAGGAAAAAAGCCCAGAGGTTTTAAACCAGCATTGCTACTGAACTCCCTGTGTCATCAAACCATGATGTAAATTTTTATGTGTTCTTCAGAGAGAAGGCTACACTACTGTTAACATCACTATAGATTTAACTTTGCATGGATTCTTCTTCTGCTGAAATACCTATGAAATCCCGTTCTCAGTATTTCTTATATCTGTGTCCTCTCTTGTTCACAAAGGTAGCAGCCCTTTTTCCAAAATACCAGCCTTCATTTTTGCTCAAGAAAGCTACTTGCATATGAATCTCACTCATTCAGAAATGGTGTGGTTATGGGCACTGTCTCAAGCAGTTTCCCCTGCTAAAAAATTCAGGAAGTCATGCAGTAAAAGTTAACACAGCATATGAATTTTGGTTAGCAGAAATACACCCCTAACTTTTCTGGCTTTAAATTGCCAACAGTTTAAAAGAAAAAAAAGACATTTGCATGTAATAATTAACATTTTTGTTTTCATTTGCCACTGAAAAGGATTCAGGCAAGAAATTATGGGTAGATCTGACCAAAGGATGAAAATCTAATTTTGTGGTAACATCTGAAGTTTCAGCACATATGTTCTTCGATGGAGTGAAAAGAAATCTCCTGAACACACTTTTAAAAAAAATTGAATTGACTTAAGGTAGAAAGGTGCTTGTATAGGTTAGGGTGTCTGAAGACCCCTCTCCTTACTTGCCACACAAAACTTGCCTGTTGAACCAGTAGCATCCCTGCATTCTACATTTGATATAACAACCTTTTCAAAATCTACCCTTTCTCCAAAGTTGAAAATGTTTTGATTACTTTTAATACTAAGACACAATGAATAATTCTCCTAGTTCAGGCTATAATTTACTGTAGTTTTCATTGCAGCTAAATTGCATAGTTTTGGGTTTGTTCCCACAACAGTTTTCACATCACATTCTAGTCTGAGGACATCATATGTGTTTAGCATATATACATAGCAACATGCACATTTTCCACATGGAGTGTCTTTGGTTCCAAGACCTGATATAGGACAGAACATCTGTAATAGCATCGTTATTGCTATTTCTGCATGTTGTATTTATTCTAAGTAGAGAATTACAGATTGAAGGACTCCCTGAATTAGTTCTTTTGGGATTTTTTTTTTTTTATTTCTTGTAAATAATAGGAATGATAATGCTAATCATAAACTGAGGAGCAGATCACATTGCTTTATGACAATTTGTTGTTTTTAACATTATGGCCGGTAACATTTCACTCATGAATGCAAATTAGTCTGCATGAATAGTCATGAATCAAGGAAATATGGAAAAATGAAAGAAAAAGGCTCTAAAAGTTTATATGTGACTACTGTCCTTTGGTACTTAAGGTGATGAATGTTAAAGGTGCATGTTTTTCATATAGGAGTTTTGCAGAGATTTCTGAAAAGTGTTTCTTTAAATCTGGCTAAAGAAAGAACAGTAGTTTTAGAAAAACAAGATTACGGTATATGTATTGATCCAGCTATTGGTATGCAGTATGATTTTCAGCTATTGAGCAGAGATAGCTCTCAGTATATGCACAAAGAATGAAGAAGTGGAGCTGATGGTGTGTTCTGAAGCTGTCCCGTCTCTTGACATTAGGAATGTTGAGGTAGATCTTATATTAAGAGAAATTAGTTTTGAAGATGCAGAATAACTTGTGTAAATGCCATTTATAGTGGCATGTTATTATTGAGACCTATTAGGTCTATTATTTTGTCTGAAATTCAGGACAATTGCATCCTTCTGGTATGTCTGTTTCCTGTGATTGTTCATTTTGGAAAGTCAAATTATTTGCCTAGTAAAACTGCATACTTTTCCCAGGAATATCTGTAGTATCCTCTGGTACTGAATAGCTACTGATGTCCACCTTTGAGGACAGTTTGGAGTCTGTGAAGAGCTTCAGGCTCACAGAACATATAAACAGCCTTTGTTATACTGACTCATTGGAAGGTGACATATAATTTTGAAGTTTCATTTCCTTTCAATTAGCAGCTGATTACATTTGATGAGTTACAACATTGTTTCCCCCATGCCAATTATGAGTCAACATAGTCAATGAGTTTTTAAATCTTTCCATTTACAGAAACAATAGGAAATGATTAAAGTGGGGCCAATCTGTTCACTACAAAGGAACCTCCCTTATCATTAAAAAGTAAGAAAAATGAATAGGTTGGTATTAACCAGGTTAGATAGACAATTCACTTAAATAGCATCATGTAGCAGTAGCTGGTTTCCTGAAAAGAGATCTATCCTGAAGGCCATCAAAAAAACTAATAGAGGAGTTGGTATAGGTAAGAAGTATTTTCTGTCTCTTTTTTTCCATCAGTAATATTCAATCTGTCCGTAAATATGAATGTTTCATATATGTATGTTTTGTTGTACAAATATTGAAATGAGACTATGATATTTAAAGGATTTGAATTTGTGTCTGAAAAGGTCTTTGCCATGGTAGTATAGATTAACCCTTGTAATTAATATAGCTGGTAAGAATTCCTTCTCCATCATAAGAACATATCAGTGATGTACTGTATAGGCAAACGAGTTCTGCTGTGAGCAGATCATTATTATCCGTATTATTTACCTAACTAAACCTTTTTATGTCTTGATAAGGAGAATTCCCTTGTAGTTTAGGTGCAAGCCAGGGGTTAAAGAAATTTAGCTTCAGATTTCCTGTCTCAGAACCTTATATTTCTTGGTGATGATCCTTTTCTACTTGACCTTTTGGCTTTTGAGATTGCAAGGTCGATGCTGCTTTATTTGACTGAACTCCATCATGTGGATATCTGGGGTCAGGACCCATACACAGCAGAGATATAGATACCAAGGAGGGAAGAATAATGTAATATTTGGGTCCCTTTTTCACTCAGAGAGATAAAGGGTAGGACAGTTGTATTTTTGGATGGAAAAAGAAGTGGTTGTTCTTAAATGTCCTGGGGTTATGATACTGCTATTGTTATTTTTTTAAATTAATTGCTTAGATTCAAAGTTACCTAGTTTTCCAATCAATAAGGAAAGAATGAGATGGAAAGGAGATGGTTTCACAGTTAAAATCCTCTTGAGTCATTAGTCTTTGGTTTAGTGAAAGCAAAGGACCATATTTTGCCATTAAATTATGAAATATGTGATGGAAAACAGAGTATCATGGTGAGTAGTCTGTCACGGGGAGGTGAGCAATATGACATAATTTCCATCCTATTTTATGCTGTGAAAACTGTCTATGCAGCACTGTGTGTTCAACAGCATGTGGCTGGACTGGGATCGTTATGGTTAGAGGACTCTTGCTGTACTTTGTAACAATCTCCTCCTTTTATCACCCACTAAAAATTCATACAGTGATCTTTTTGTAGGTTCTCCTCAACATTTTCAATTCCACTTGCAGCCATCATACTTTATAAAGGAATTGTCCTCCAGCCATAACTTTACTGCTCCTAATGGCATGTTCCTTGGGAAAGATGAACAGCTATTAAAAAAAGCTTGGCTCAGGATGATTAGATTGGATTTCATCTCTTCTGCCTCTTTTGTTTGAATTTTTAGAATTATTTGTTTTAATTCCACATCTGGGGAAAATTCCACAGTTTATTTATAAAAATATCAGATGAAACAATCAGTGTGATCCTTTCTAGTTTTAGAGTCTAGAGATATACAGTAACTGACTGGAATTTACTTTAAGTGATTCCTTGTTTAGGTTGTCTGCTAATATAAAACACAATAACTGGGATGATTCCACTTCAAGAAACGTACTCATTCCATGTCCCCATCTTAAGATTTCTAGTCAGAGAGTAGTGGTAGAAGAGAAAATTATGGAAAAAATTATTTCCAACGATCAAGAAATTCATTGTATAAAATCCTGTCTTTCTCCTAGACCAGAAAAATGCTTGTGCCTTTTCATGACAAATTTAAGTCCAGACACAGTTGGAGGCTTGTGTTCTTCCTATCTGTTTCCACTAAGTCTAGTGCTTGCATAAGATCTCAATCCCATCAGAACGTGGCTTCAAAGGTTAACTGTACTGATTAGGATGGACTGAAAATATGCTTAAAATTAAACACATGCTTAATAATCCGTGACCTAAGATTTTGCATGAGACTTTTGCATGAGTTTTATTTGAAAGTCTAAACTCCAAACCTCTGATTTTGAGGGGTTGTAAATGAAAGTTTAACATCAGGCAGTTTCTCCATCAGCTGTTATGTTTCTAAAACTCAAACACGGAACATATCATGTGAAAAAAGTCCCTTGCTATTAGTGTATTTCATAGAAATTACAGATTAAAAGTGTCTGCTCAGTCATCAACTCCATGCTTCTACAAGTACATACCTGCCCTTGGTTTGCATACATATTCTTTCTCATAGAATGCAAGTTAAATAACAGGTACTTTTTTTTTTTTTTTTAAGAGCAGCATAACACATCTAATTTCTGCAATTTCTACCTATGGTTTTCCTCTTAAAGGTAATTTGTTTCCTTTCAAGTAATTACAAATTGTACATTTCCAGTCACATTATGCCAACATCAAGACTGATAACTAACTAGTTTGATTCCACTCTTATCAACATTTCATGAAAATTAGAAGTGAAAACATCACACTGGGACCTTTAGAGTTGCTTTAAGTTGTTTTGAATAAATACGGTCTCTTATAGCTCTAAATTAGAACGGTAAAAAAGGTTCCACTACAAGGTGTAATGCATCTCTCTTTATGCTTTCTAAGAACCCTGGAAACCCGTTCATCCTGTTTATTTTACTTCTACTGTGTAAAGGCATTCTTAAAGTTGTGTATGAACAGTATTTTAGGTTCTCGCATAACTTAAGCTTTACTGGATTGAAATAATATTTCTCTAGCTAGTGTTTGAAAGCAATCCCGTTTGGGGAGATACAAATCATTCATTTTGATTTGGCAAATATTGTCTGCTCACAGTAATCATTTGGCAAAATCATTTTTTACAGTCTTTTTTTCTCTGTAAGAATTGGATATTTAATAGTAAAATGAGCATGTTTTAGTTTGGGGTTTTGGGGGGGTTTTGGTTGTTTTGGGATTTTTTTTTCGTTTTTTTGGTTTGTTGGTTTTTGGTTTGGTTTTTTTTTTTTAAGTGAGAATCCATGATATCTCTTCATCAGAAACTCATAGATTATTTTGACCTAACTTTTATATTGTGTGAAGATTCTCTGCTCAAAAGCAATTTCTAAGATCATACCTGAAGTAATCAAAATTTCAAACTAAATTTTTCTCTTTGAGAGAGGAAGAAGGTGGAGGAAGCAATGGTAAATGTCTTAATAATATTTTGAAATTAAAAAAAAAAAAAAAACAAAACACACCAAAACTCCCAAATCACAATAGCAACTTGTATTTTTCACTCAGATTTGTCTTAGTTATCTTTTAGAACATTTCTCTTCTACGGATTTAAAAGCACATTCTAAAATGCTAGTTTTGAATATTTATGAGAGTATTCATCCATTGGGCAGTAATTCAAGACAATTGATTGTTTGCAACAGAAAAAAGAAAAAAAAAAAGTGTTTGATTCTCAGTTTTATTCCTGAATATAGTGCCAGTCTTTCCTCCAGTACCAAAATTTTGCTTGGATAGTCACTAAATAGTTTTTGTATTTCTTTGATGATATGCTGGTTTGGTATATCTGTACACAAATAAGGCATGTGAAAGATGCAAACATAGAAAGAAGATAATTAGAATTAACAGATGAAGAGAGTCTGAGAGAGATGCACAAATGTAGCATCTTTGCCAATAAATCACCAACAGGAATGATTAAACAAGAAAATATAGTATATACCTATTTTCCAGTTCTCTGATAAGCAATATGGTGGGAATAATTCTTTGGCTCTCGAGTTACATTCCATGTTAGTGGGTTAGTAATGGGTCACACATGACTGATTTAACAGAATAAAGGCTAAGATTAGATTACTCTTTTTAATAAAGTGAGCATACTTTAGATGAGAATGTTTTGTCTATTCATCAAAATTATGCATGTGGTGCCAGGCATCCTCTTCTTTTAAATGTACCTCATTGAAAATACAGCAAGTTAAACACACCATCTAAGCATGTAGGAGCATATTGTAGCTACTGTGGTTTTTTATATGCCATGAGGGAAGCAGAAGTGCTGCACGTGAAGCCAGTTTCTAGATACAGGTTTCAAATACCAAACCTGTGCCTGCAATATTTTCTTATGTACATTAAAAAAAAATGGAATGTACAGTATATATATGCAAGTAGTCAGTAGAAAGGAAGAAAAAAAATGTTTCCAAGCATAATAGATGAGTCTTTGAGGCTGAGACATAAAATTGACTGTCAGAAGATCTGATTTCTGATTTCCTATGTGAATTTTTGTTTGTTTGGGTTTTTTTCTTGTTGTTTTTGATTGGTTTTTTTGGGTTTTTTTTTAATTCTGTCAAATTACTTCCAGTCAGCTGCTAGTTATACCCTGAGATTTTCAGGCAGTTGCCAGTTGCATTTCACTCTCTGTAAAAAAGGTCAACAAGACTTCAGGAAATCTGCTATGATAATGTGTGAATTTTGAGTTTCTCAGATGCTAGGAAAAGCATAAAATTTAAAAATGAAAATGGCAGCTCATCTGTGAGGCAATTGTATTGCCCTTTGATCACCTATGAAATGTGCTCATTTTGCCACGTAACATCCAGTTCATGTTTGCACTCAGAATTACAGAAGAGTTGAGGTTGGATGGTCATCTTGCCCAACCCCATGCTCTAGCAGAGTCACCTAGGACAGACTGCAAAGAACCATATCCAGACAACTTTTGCATATCTCCAAGGGTGAAGGCTCCAGAGACTCTCTGGCAACCTGTGCTAATGTCCATTCACCTTCACACAGAGAAACTAAAATATTTTCCAGTGCCCATTTGCAAACTGAAATCTGAAAGTGTTTGAAATCTATAGGTAAAGAAGTTTTGATCATACTGGGAGTGGAAAACCCCATTTAGTTCTTTTAGTGCTCTCTTGAGATAGTGAATCACTGAGGGATGCCTTTTTATGACCTGTTGTACTTGTTTGGTGCTTCTCATGAGGTCTAGGGGGAAGAAAAAAACCTTGCTCCTTAACATGCATTGATCAAGACCATTGGTTTGGAAGCTCTGACTACCTTTTTAAAGGTCCCAGTGGGCTATGCCGGGGGGTTAGGTTCAAAATATGGCAGCCTAGCAGGTAGAACCCTTGAGGGTACAGATGAGAAGATGATGAGGATGCAGCAACAGCTGGAACTAGTCTCAAAGGAGGGAAAGTTGACAGTAACCTTCAAAATAGGTTGGAACAATCAGTGAAAGAATGATGACCTGCTCTGTATGACATATTGCTGGGTAGTGTTGCCAGATGAGTTAATAAAGCCATTGCTTAATTAAACCACATCCTTTGCATCATGTCTTCCTGCACAGTCAAGCTGTGTGCTTTCTGGCTTGCATGGTATCATCAATAATACAGATTCAACAACTAGATCATCTGTTGGTGGTGCAGGAGTTAAAATAGAATGCAGCTTACTTCCTCTTAGCTGTATTTGGCTGTACAGAACTAACAGGAGTAAAAAATGGTAACAATTTATTTTTATCACTTAAGTGAGTACATTTGGACTAACTACATGTGGAGAACAGATCTACTGAATAAGACTTTTGCCTAGTAACTTTTTCTGGCTGTAGCCACATTTAATAATTGTGGTTGAAATGCTGGCTTTACATTTAAAAAAATGTTGACAGAGTATCTTTCACAAATAGGAACATGCTCATATGATTCTAAACATATGCTACACTCTTTTCCCACATCTACATCTGTTTCTTTAATTGATATTGTATTTTAATTATTTTAGATTATAAATACACACTAGGGCTGATAAACACATTTTCTATCAGATGTTTCTGGAAGGAAAACTGTCGCCACAGTTTCTTTTCTTTGTAAAATATTTTTTCCTTTAGTATTTTTTAAGCCTTCAAAACTTTATAATAGAATTACTTCTCTTTTATAAATATAGGGCAAAGTGCAGAGTGCTTAAATCTATAGTGAGACAAACTTCAGAGTATAAAAGAAAGCTCACAGTAGGAGAGTATTTGCTACCACGCAGTGCACTTGTTTTTCTCAGAAAGAAGTAAATTCTGGTATTATAAAAAAGCTAAGTCACAAGTTAATGTCAGTGAATTGCAGAAGAAGCACAGCAGCAATGACACATGCCATAGTGTTCTACCCCTTCTTGATCTCAAGACATATTTGAAACAATCTGCAATTAGAAAAAACAGTCACTAACCACACTAAACTATCCCCTGCCAGTACTGACAGATGAGTGTCCCTATCTGAAGATCTCTATTTCATAAGGTTATTTCTTTACATAGAACCCAGTTTCTCTGCTTTCTCAATTAAATTAATGGTAGATGGATGAGAGCTTAACTTTTTTTCAAACAGAGGTAAAGGACTAGTTATTATACCAAATATGGGTAAGAATTGTAAATTACGTTCCATCCAGTCTGGTGTTGATATTCCTAAAAGATTCCTTCAGTGTTGGCCTTATCAGTCAACTCTTCACTTCTATTTACTTTAGCAGTTGCTTTAAAAATTCATTCCAACATCTGACTAAAATCAAGAGAGGGAAGTAAATGTATCTGCTCTATCTCATTAGTTAACAGAGACGTACAAAAATTTGATTTTGGTCAGACAATATTCTATAATTAAGCACAGACTATCATCAGTTCTCTACCAGAATGACCTGGGAGGCTGAAATAAGTTTGGTGTTTAGTGAAACATAATTCAGATAAGATGAACATTTTGGACCATTTTTTTTCCCAGTGTTTCCACCAGGACCAGTGGACTCTCACAGCAGCAGCAAATTTTCCCTATTTATGCAGATGGCTTTTATATTTTGATTTAAAAAGCTGCTACTTCTTTATCCTCAGTTGTTATTTTAATATTGGTACTGAAAGCCATGGAACATTTTTGTTTTAACTTATTTAATGACTGATTAGTGCTGGCATCTTAAAGGAAATAAAATACCCTGACTTTGACCAAAGTCACAAAAATGTGTTGAGAATAGCAGATTGCTTGTATTCCCACAGTGGATGAGAAAGGCTGGCATATTATGATGGAAACATATGACTAAAGAAACAATATATATTATAAATTATATCTCATGGATAAAGAAACAACTAATGATATAAATTATAACTATTGAATCTAAATGGGGAATGTCAAATAAAATGTACTTTTTAAGGCCCCGAGTCAGGCTTACAGCTGATCTCAGTTCCCTTTGGAATCATAGACTTCATCTTTGCTGAAAATAGGTAACTCCATACATTCTTTTAGTGAATTGATCCACTCTTGCTCTTTCCTTTTAAAGTGAATTCAGTGATGTTGATATTGCCCTTCTTTTTACAGCAGTGCAGAATGTTAAGAATACTTACTCAGAAAGTGAGTAGCTTACACTTGGTTCTCTTTTCCAACAGAAGCTCTTCGAGGCTTCATCTCCTATTTCTTATGCTAGGACAATTTTTGTATGACAGCATTTTTCTTTCCCTTTGAACACAAATCACTTTGCAGAAATGAACTCCCAATTCAGTGACTGAGGCAGGACACGAAGGCTCAAGGCACCTTGATCAGGGATTAAAGCAATTGTTGGGAGAAAGGTGCCTGGATTTAAGTCTTCTGTCTGTAAATTACTTCTCTAATTACATTGAATAGTTACCCTGTTAAAAAAAACAAAACAAAAAAACCAACCACAACACAAACCCACAGTAATTCTTAAGAAACTAGTCCAACCCTCTTTTTATCTACAGTACTAATCTTAGCCCCAGGTTATTTCTGAAAATAAGCATCAGTTTCTGAGAGTGATGCTGAAGTCTTAGAAAGCAGGGAAAGTTAAGAAAAAGCATTCCATATACTTTCTTTTTTCCCATATTGGATAGCTCCAAACACTCTATTCTATTTTTTTATCTATCTATTTTTTATCTCTATGTGCTTAATTTTCACTGGGCATTTAACAGAAAGACTAGATTCTGAAAGGGGTTTATGATTGTCCAGTCCATAAAGTCCTTACCTACATCAAGAAATTGTAGATAGTTTGGGGTCTAAATTATGTGAAAACATACCTAGCAATTACATATTTAAGCAAGTACTGTTTGATAGAGTGGGAATATTGATCCAGCTGTAGGCTATCATTTCTAGCTCATTTACAGGTTAGAGTCTTGTTGAGACAGTTTTCAACAAGGCCTAATATGTCTCATAGAGTAGCACTGCAGGTATTATCCAGTTCATTGAAGTGTTTTTGGAAGTTTTAGTCATTGTAGGAAAATGGCTTTGACTCATCTGCCAGTATACCTTCTTGCTGCATTACTGTTTTAGGGGCACAATGGCAACATCCTCTGAAAGCATTATTGCTAACACAACTGGACTAATACTTATGAGAAAACAGCAAATCTTCAGACCCTGTGTGAATTCACTTTAACCAAGCTGAATTGATAGTAAAGTATTTCTACAGACAACCTCAAAGTGTATTGGAAAGGAAGACTGAACTTAGTTAAGCTGAACTGTGGTGTAAAATTGTGTATTAATACATATGTACTTCAGCCATCAATAGTGCAAAGAAATCATCACAAGCAAGAAAAGATCCAGGTAACAACCCAACAGAGAACCTCCCTGCCATTCAGCCGTAGGAGAAATTCAGCATTGGAAATACAGTAACCCACATTTCTAAGAGGGAACATTTGGGTTAAGGTACCTTTCCTTTTCTTAATATGAAATATGACAGGAACTTCTGATACAAACACATTGTCTCAGCTTTGTCTCACTTCATAATATGTCTGCTAGTAAGCTGTACTGAAGTCACTAAAGTATTTAAACATCAGTTTCTTAGACTTACATTTAATTTTTCCTTAAATTTTGTGCAATATCTGAAATGATAACAGGAAATTCTGACAAACACTAGGTGTTTCAATCTCTGAAGTAGTCAGGTAATTAGAGGTGTAGGCATCCCCATGAAGCAGTAAGGTACTATTCCAGTTGGGTGTGCAAGCTTTTCTTTGGGCTGATAAAACATCTCAGGCAGACAAAGCTTTCTGATTAGGTGTTAACCAGTACCTTCCTGACAAAACAACAGTAAGAGTCAGGTTAAGGGCTGAGGTATCAGGGCTGCCTTTGAACCTGTCACATAAATCAGATTCCATTACTGAAACAGGGCTATCTTCTGCAGAACACAGGTGAGATTAAACATCTTGAATAGCAGATGTCAATTAATTTCAAGCAGTTGATATAAAAAGATGAACTTATTTTTAAACCATATTGTAGGGATATATTTTCATAGAAATTGCAGTCAGAAGCATAGGCATGATTTTGTTTACATAGTGATCCCAGTATCCTCTTTTCTTCCTGCATATAGCAATTATGACTGTGAAGTCATTTGTCTTTCCCTTTTTTAACCTTTGTCCAATATAAATCCATAATTTATTCATTTGCATATAAATACTTTCATATATCAAGTTCTGTACTATTTGTCTATTATTTGCCAAGATTTTTTTATTATTCTGAAGATTTTCTTGTGGAAAATGCAGCTGACCCATGTGAAACTTAAGACCTTGTCTGCTCTCTTCCCTCAGCTGGTGGGGAGCATAAGAAATAGCTGCAGATAAAAAGGTTATGACAACTCGTTTTCTTCTCTGTTGTGAGACCATTTTAGCTTCTGCCTGGTTTGTCTTTGTGTAGCTTGCTAAATCATATCCAAAAGAGGGAGCATTAGGCACGCACCACCTTTTCATCCTGATTACATAAAACAAGCAAGAAGTGGCCTCGGCCTCATCTTCTGGAGAAATTGCTCACATCTGTGCCTAAGATTCTTGGAAAACTCTTCTAGTAAGCTTAGTGGCATTTTCCCTTTAAAGAGTATTAATTTTGGTTGGTTAAGATTTGGTGTCTGTTTTACCTGAGTTATGCATAGAAATAAGCCTTTCTGATACATATATGAGACTCTGGAGGTATGAAAGAATGTCAAAGTTTTAGTACTTTCTGCCCTGCATGGCACATGCTTCTGTAAGAGAAACATGAGCAAAAGCAGCTCACAAAATGCTGTTCCCAAGAAGTCCCAGCACTTTAGCAAGTACCACCTAGGTTATTTTTAATGAAAGTGCTAACTACCTAAGCTATGACTACTTTAAGTACTGAACTACACACAATCTGAGAGTTTAGTCACTTTTGATGTAAACGTAGTCAAAGAGAAGTGGGTACTACTAGAGGATGATTCAGACCTTGAGCTGTAGTTTCTTGAACATAACCTCTTTGTCAAGTCACAGTTTAAGCACCTTCCATTAGCAAAGCGAGACGTTTCATTATTAACCCGAAATAAAGATACACTGAGTTGTATACTGTGGTATTTAAGGAGAAGTGCATTTTACTGTGACCCATTTCTAGATTTTCTGTGGTGTTCTTCGTAGTACTACTCCAGCACTTTGTATATATTCATTTTGACCTTGACTTTTGAAATTGTCAAAAGGGATATTACTCTACTGTTGTTTAAATACACCAAGCATATGTAGATAGAATTAATTTTGTATCAGTAAATATTTATAATTGCTCTCTAACACAATAAATTGTCTATGCTTTGCCTATAAGAAGATGTGAGGAGAGATTAAATATTAAACAGTTTATCCAATATCACACCTGCAAACCTGTTGCTGAGGGTCTGAACAGAGATATCCTTTGTCTTAGGGCCAGAGATCATCTTTGATTGCACATTTAAGTTTTGCATTGGATCTTGCATATCATTTCCACCATAAAAGCTCAAAAAAATCTGTGAATTTCTATGAGGTTGGTGATTTAAACTTTCACTATATAGCTCTAATAGAACGACAACATTAGTTTGCATTTCTGCTCTCACACAGTCATGGTTGAGGTTGGAAGGGACTTCTGGAATTTGTCTTGTCCAACCCTGCTGCTCCAGCAGGTCCACCCAGAGCAGGCTTCCTAGGACCACATCAAGATGGTTTTCTGATACTTCCAAGGGTGGAGACTTCACAGACTCTATTGGCAACTTATTCTAGTGCTCAGTCACCCTCACAGTAAGGAATTGCTTCCTGATGTTCAGTTGGAAGCTCTTGTGTTTCAGTGTGGGCCCATTGCCTCTTGCCCTGTAACTGAGCACCAGCGAAAAGTGTCTTTACACTCTTCCTTGGGTGGAGAATCCAGCCCTTGCTCTTGTTAAACTTCTTATGGTTAGTGCTTGTCTAGCTCTCTAGTCTATCCAAATCTCTTTGTAAGGCTTCTCTCTACCCTCAAGGGAGTCCACAGCTCCTCCTAGTTTAGTATCATTGCTATACTCACTTAATGTACATTCAATTCCTACATCCAGACAATTTTAAACAATATTCAAGAACATTAGCCCTGAAATTGAGCCCTGGGGAATCACAGTGACTGTCTGCCAGCCTGATATAACCCCATTTAATATAACATTTTGAGCCTGACTTGACAGCCAATTGTTCATCCATCATATTTTGGACTTCTCTAGCTGTGTGCTAGATGTTTTGTCCAGAAGGTTACTCCGAGAGGCAGTATCAAAAGCTTTACTGAAATCCCAAAGTGCCACATCTACTGACTTTCCTTGGTCAACTAGGTGGGCAACTTTGTCATAAAAGGAAATTAAATTGATTAAGCAGGACTTTCCTCTCATGAATACAGGCTGCCATCAATGGCTGTGTTGTCTCTCAAATATTTTTCAGTAACTCCCAGAATAACTTTCTCCATAATTTTACCAGGCATGGACAGGCCTGTAATTATCAGATTCTTCCTTCTTATTGAAAAGTGGGACAAAATTTTCAGGCTTCCAGTTGACTGGGACCTTTTCAGACTCCCACGACTGTTGAAAAATAATGGAGAGAGGTTGCACAATGACATCTACCAGCTCTTTCAGTACTCTGGGATGAATCTCATTGGGCCCCATAGACTTACGTGCATCCAGCTGGAGAAGCAGGTCTTGAAAGTCAGGGTTGTCTGAGAGCTTATCAACTTCCCAGTCATGGTTTTCCAACACAGGGCTCCACAGTTTCCAGATCCCAACACAAATGTGAAGACAAAGATGAAGAAGGCATTAAACATCTCTGCTTTGTCTGTGTCCTTATTTGTGAGCTCATCAACTTCATCAAGGAACAGACCAATGTTATCTTTGATTCTCCTTTTGCTGTTAACATATTAGAAAAGCCTTTTTTGTTCTCCTTCACAGTGCTTAATTTTAGTTTTAGGGTTTTTTGTGGTTGGTTGGTTGGTTTTGGGGGTGTTTGTTTGTTTGTTTGTTGGTTTTTTTTAAGTTAGTCAACACACTGAAAAGGTATGATTCTATTCCTACACAACTGTACTGTCTGGGACTGATGTATCTTATGCAAGCTTCTGATTAGAATAATTGGAAGACTATTTTAGGAAGAATTTTACAATTATTTCCTTTTTAAATATTTTTTGTTTCTGAGGTTATGTGGTAATTACTTTTCATGTTGTGTTATTGAAATATCAAAAGAAAATATTAGTAAAGAATAGATTTGTCACCATAAAAATAGCTCACTCCTAGCTCCAAAATCACTTGTAATCTCACTGGATTGCATAAACTAGAAAAATTAAACATAAACATACATGATTGAAGAGTTCTTAATATCCAAAGGGGATGACAATAAGCCAAAGGGAAATAATTCATACCATTGTGACTATGAAAAGCATGTATATTAATAAGTTTAGGAGTTAACAAGTAACAATTATATAAAACCACTCCTTACTAGGACCTTGCTAGTCCTCACATCTAGTCCCAATAAGAATTTGTTAAAAAAGTTATTTAAAATTTTTCTTTATTATTTTACTTAGTCAAAAGTTTCATACTCATTTAATTCGCTTCCATAATTTTGTGATTTTTATATTGTTTTCTCATTTTGGTAAAGAACACAAAGCATGAAGAGTAGAAGAGAATCATAGAATCATTAAGATTGGAAAAGACCTCAAGGATCACCAAGTCCAAGCTTTGACTGATCATCACTCTGTCCACTAGACCATGGCACTGTCCAGTTGTTTCTTGGACACCTCCAGGGATGGTGATTCCACCACTTCCCTGGGCACCATTCCAGCGCTTGACCACTCTTTCAGTGACAAAATTCTTCCTGATGTTCAACCTGAACCTCCCCTGGTAGAGCTTGAGGCTGTGTCCACTCATCCTGTCACTAGTTGCCTGGGAGTAGAAGTTGACCCCCATCTCCAACCTCCTTTCAGGTAGTTGGAGAGAGTAATAAAATCACTCCTGAGCTTCATTTGCTCCAGAATAAACACTCCCAGCTCCCTCAGCCACTCCTCACATACCTTACTCTGTAGAGCCTTCACCAGCTCCACTGCCCTTCTCTGGACTCACTCCAGCACCTCAATGTCTTACTTGTAGTGAGGGACTCAAAACTGTACACAAAACTGGAGGTGCAGCCTCTCCAGGGCCAAGTACTGAGGAACAATTACTTCCCTAGTCTTACTTGCTTACTGTTTGTGCTATTACAAAAATGTCTACAAGAGTAAACTTTAAATACAAGTTAGCAAGATCAATGACAGAAAAAAAAAGAAAAAGAAAATTGAAAATAGAACTTGTATATCATTTCAAGAGATTGCTTTCACATGCGAGGATAATAATACTTTGACCAGGATTTATCTGAGCAGCCTCTACAGAAAATAATTCCTTCTCTTGTGTTAGCATTCAGTGAACCTCGTATTCACTTAATGTGAGCACAATGGGATCAGCTGTCTTGTCAAGTTAATCTATAACATTAATGCAGTGTTTTATCCCTCTTTCTCAGACTCCATGCACATAAAACATTAATATATATAGTTTTCAGCAGAATGTTCTCGTGTCCATCAGTGACAAATGCATAGTTTTATCCCTGGACCGGGAAAGTGACTCTGTACCTTGTCGTTACTGTGTATGGTTGATTCCTAAATCTTTTACAAAAGAGCATGCAAATTAAAATGTCTCCTACATGCATTCTAAAATCAAAGTATATATGTTATCACTTATGCTGTATTTCTGGTTGGTTCTTATACTAGTTGGATAGAATATCAAATCTTTTTGGAAACGTTCTCTCTGAAAAGTGTTGTAACAAAGGAACTGATACTTCGATTTTTAGATGGCAACCATTACTACATGTAATCCATAATTTTCATATGCAGTTTCAATTCCATCGTTACTTGTAGGCAGAAGTATAAAGAGGCACAATGACCTCATGTAAAAGGCAATAGGCTAGAAAACCTACTGCTGGCTCTTCTGTTGATTTACTTTGTTATTCTTAGCCAGTTATTGCCCTTTTTGAATGATGTTTACAAAGGCTATGAGTTGCTTCTCATGGTACCTGCATGGCACCCCAAACTTTGGGTATCCTTTATCACTTCCATCTCATTCTGTAGAATCAGGAGTGAATGAAAGTGTTCACATTTTTTTCTTTTTCTAAATTGAAGAACTTGCATATGTATTTCAAAGAGAAAATGTCACCCAGATGAACAGATTATAACATAGGGTACTAGGTTCCCATATCTAGATGCCAACATAAATGAATTCTATAATATTAACAGGCCGGGGGGGGAAAAGGCAGTAAAATTTTCATTTCTCTGTTGGAAAAGTTCTGCAAAGCAACATCTCAAATTCCTCATTTGATCAAACATTTTGTCTTAGAAATTTTTTTTTTTACATTTACTAAGCAAAAAAGAGTTTGAGTTTCTTGATCAAGTTCAGGCCTTTAATTGTCTGTAAGTACAAGGAATGATTGGCTTGCACTACAAAAGAGGCTGCTGTTGTAGTATTTGGCTTTACAAATGTGCAGTTACATTGTTCAGGGCTCAAGCACTGTGTGAAGTCTTGTACCGTTCTTTTTCAGACCCTCTGTACAAGGCTTGAGTTTCGTCTTTAATCAACAGCCAGCTGTTAGGGCTGCCACTGATTCCTGACCTGTAATTACCCCAGAACCTCATCCTGCTGGCTAGTTTCTCAGAGTCTCCTGATATGCATGCTACAAGATTGAAAGTGGCAAAAAATCCTTTGCAAAGGTACCAAGAGATTTGTATCTTTGCACTACAAATCAATCCAACACTGAATGCACTAGTCCTGTTCTCCCCTCACCCTCCATGCTCATTTCCCCCTTCAGCTGTGCCCTGCATTTCAGATTGTAATTAAGAGTAACAATGTGAAATCAAGCAAGTTTGCTTGAACCTACCTCTAGAAAAAGATCAGTTGGCAAACTAAATGCACAATATCCTTGCTGAAGAGATCCATGTTTTTTCCTGGCCCATTTGATTATGTCTTTTAATATGAACTGTGTAAGGTTTCTAATGCAATGCACTTTTTGAAGTTGCAACCATACACATACTTTAAGTATTATAGATTCCAGTTGTCAGGAAACATTTACTTCATTGTCAGCTTTATCTACTGTATTCTTGAATTTTAAACTACAAAGTACTGCCAACCAGCAAACATGCATTTTTATTCCAGGATGAATGATGATTGCAAGCCATGAATTGGTTTCAGTTCTCTATCCCTTTCATCTGAGAAGAGAAGCTTGTTTTTTAAAAACATGCCATGTCCCTCAGGTATGCGTTTTAGTAAATACATATGCAAAGGAGAGGCTAGAACAATTGCAAGCAATTTCACTGCTGCTATTGCTAATTATATAGATAGCTCCATTTAGAGCTGGCCACCATAACTAGATAAATCTAGATTTATCCTTCTTTAGATGAGGGAAATAGCCTCACATCTGTTAAAAGATTATCACCTGATTAGTGCATCTGAGATCAGAAATACTTTCATCAAGCTCAGGTCTCAGCAATGCACACACTCTGGGTTGCTGTCATGATACACACAGCCAGGGTGCTCAAGTGAAGGGGATGATATATTCTGCTTGCTTACATTTTAAGTACTTGGTGAACAAGTAACTAGGATTATGGATTGTAGGATTGGCAGGAGACCTGGGAGTAAAGATGATCTTCCATGCATGTATGTGTTTTTCTGTCCACTGGAGAATGAAAAGCAGATCCAAGTTTTTAGAAATTTTCTGATTTTTCTATACTAAGCTGTATGCTTATGCCTTTTTAATGCCTCTGATCTTTTTTTTGCCAAGCAGCTACATTCAACTTAGAATTTACTTGCTGAGAGATGTTAGTGGGAATAAATTGTTGCTAGGTTATGAAATGTATCTTTCAGTATTTCCATAGTCAACAGTTTTGATTTTATCTGATAAACTCCAGTATTGCACAAGGGAGAAAGTAAACTGTATTATTAACATGGACTGTTGAGAAAATCCTCTTTTAAAAGAATAGAACTCCAGGATGAAATATTAAGCATTTTTGTAGATAATTACATTAAGTCTGAAAAGATATTTGGCTCAGATCCACAGTGGCATGGTAGAGACTAAGACAGAAGTCAAACTCAGATCTTATTTAGAGGTTTTGTGATTCATTTCGTATTTTTTAGTTTGTAATGACTCTTACTTACTTTTCATGATCCTATTAATTGTCTTTTTCTAGGCTTGTTTACAGTCCGTATCTGATATTCAACTACACACTCTAAAAGTAACTTGTGTGTAAAAATTTTCTCTTCACCAATTAAAACAAAGATGAGTGTTATTTCCCTATAAAGTTACCACACAGAAAGCTTTCTACATTGATTGAAAAAGGCAGTTAATAAGAGTAGGAACAACGGTGCTGCAGTATAGTTCCCAAAAAATATTTCTCCATGTCATGGAGAAGATTTCTCCATGGCCAGGCTGTAACTGAATGCTATTAATATTTGCACCTTGACTCAGAATTGTTCTTGATGTTTCCCCTATGCTTATTGCTGAGAAGATTACCTCAGACTAAAACAAGACATTCTGTTTCATCTCAAGAACCTGATTGCAAAGCTTTAAAAGTATTTAGGACTTCAATTATTTTGGTGTCTCTTTTCCAAATAGATAAAAGATAAGATCCAAAACAATTTTGTGGTTCAAAGAAGATATCTGAAGTTAAAAACTAGGACTAATAAAGCATTTTTCATCAAAAACAACACTGCAAAATATAGGGCTTCTACTATGCGTGTGTGTACATATATATACATATATATTTTCATATATATATTACTGTTCAATAAAATATTTTGTTCTTTACAAGGAAAGAAAAGAAAACAAAACAGAATGCCACAGCTTTTTGATAAAACTATTGTTTATCTTTTTGGAAGCTTTGCAGAAACTGAGGAGAACCCAAGCCCAAACATTTGCTAAATAAGTCCACCTAAACTCAGCTTCTCATTTTCTCACTCAATGAGATGTAAGATGTCCCTGCATCTCTACAGGGCAGAGCAGCTTTTTTGTGTGAGTCCCAGCTAGGCAAGTATACAAGGTGAGAATGGCAGAGAAGGAAGGCATTAATTATTGTGTGGTTTTCTAGAAACTCCGTGTTAGAAGATAATCTGGAGTTATGACTGCTGTTCTGGGAGTTGAAAAAGAGGCTCCCAAAAGAACGGTGTTGCAGCACTCATGTGTGGCCAGGGACACCTTGGCCATGTATGGCAGAGAATTCCTACCCAGACCTATAAGATCTTATATAAGATTAAGTCCTCCAAATGGTGTGGGAGATGAATTCAGTCTGAATGCCAAAATCCTGTGTGTGTACCTTAATCTTTAATTTAAAGCCTTCCACTAGCATAATCCATGAACATTTGAGACTCCAACATATTTTTAAGGTTGTTTTGTGTAGAATATGATTTAAGAGGTTATATACTTTGAGGTCTTTATCGTGGTTTTTGTGTTCATTAAGAGAATCACCTTTTTTTAAGTTAGTTTATGAAAATACCATGTTTAAACATCTGTCAAAGGATGAAGATTAGCTGAATAGACATAGGATGCCAGTATGTTATATATTATGTTATCCTGTATACTGTAATCATCTTGATCATAAAAAAACTATGCAACAGTTACAAACAGTTTTGCAGACTTGTTAGTGCAAATTCAAAATTGATTTAGTCTGAATCTAAATTAAACTGGTATGTATCAAGAATTTTCATTTTAAATTTCTATCCATAGATGATTAAAAAGCAGTAAAACACACATTCAAATTTTATTTAAAAGACAAATGCAGAAAAAAAAATCAGCTTTGAGGCAGTGTAGGAATCTTTTCCAAACTGATTATTTGCTTGAAAAAATAGAACTAAGTATTCAAACTGGGGAGAAACGGATGACACAGACAGTAGCTGTGCTTGGAAGTGGGAAGTAAATCTAAATCATAGTTATAAAATCATAGAATAGTTTGGGTAGGAATAGACCTTAAAGATCATCTGATTCCAACCACTCTGCTGTGGGCAGGGACACCTTCTACTAGACCAGGTTGCTCATAGCCCCATCCAACCTTAAACACACAGGGCACCCACCACTTCTCTGGGCAACCTGTTCCAGCACCTTACTACCCTCACAATAAAGAGTTTCTAATGTTTAATCAAAATCCACTCTCTTTCTGTTTAAAATCATTACTCCTTGTTCTATTGCTTCACTCCCTTATAAGGTCTCTCTCCATCTTGCCTGTAGGCCCCCTTTAGATACTGGGAGGTGCTTTAAGGTAATCCTGGAGCCTTCTCCAGGCTAAACAGCCTCAAATCTCTCAGCCTGTCCTCACAGGGGAGGTCTTCCAGGCCCCTGATCATCTTTGTGGCCCTCTTCTGGACTCAGTCCAACAGGTCTACATCTTTCTTCTGTTGAGGACACCAGAGCTGGATGCAGCATTCCAGGTGGGATCTCACCATAGTGGAGTAGAGGGGCAGAATCACTTCCCTCAGCCTGCTGGCCACACTGATTTTGATGCAGCCCAGAACACAATTAATTTTCTCAACTGCAAGTGCACATTGCCAGCTCGTATTTTTTTCAAACACCAGTATCCCCAAATCCTTCTCTGAAGGGCTGATGTCAACCCACTCATTGCCCAGCATGTACCCATGTTTGGGATATCCCTGACCTGGGTGCAGGAGCTTGTACATGGCCTTGTTGAACTTCCTGAGGTTCAATGGGCCCACCTCTCCGCCCTGTCAAGGTCCCTCAGGGTGGTATCCCTTCCCTCCAGTCTGTCAACTGCACTACATGGGGGTGTCAGCAAACCTGCTGAGGGTGCACCCAACGTGTTTGTTTCAAGAGCAAGAAAGAAAGCAAGATACCAGGGCAATTTTAAAAGAGAGGGAGAAAGTCCTTGATCCACACTTACAAAGATGTTCTTTGGGTTTACCTGGTTATTCTTCACAAGCACTAACTCTAAGTGTGTGGGATGTCTAAAATGCTTGGTATGGTCAATGGCAACAATTAGGCAAATACAATTAGTCATGTCATGTTTCCCAAGGATAACCAGCCAGAAAGTAATCCTCAGAAAGGCAGGTACGCATTCACAGGGTAAGAATTCTTACTCATCTCCTCCTATGACAGAAATAGTCCTTGTCTTGGAGTCATTTAGTTACCATAGTGCTATGTAATAGTATCAAATAGATGCAATTATAAGGTTGACCGGGGAGTGGGAATAGGTCAAAGTCTCCAGAAATCAAATCAGCTTTCGGATTGGGACAAAAGTCTGAAGAAATGAGAAGAGTGTGAAAAGAAAAAAAAGGAGGAAGACAGTCTTGAGTTCTGGCTATTCTGGTCACATTTCACAAATCAGCAACAGGATTAGATTAGTTTAGATCTTAGGAAGAAATTCATTACTGTGAGGGTGGTGAAACACTGGAACAGGTTGCCCAGAGAAGTTATGGATGTTCAATCCCCGGAAATGTTCAAGGCCAGGTTGGATTGTGTTGTAAGTGACTTGGTCTAGTGGGACATACTCCTGCTCAAGGCAGCAGGGTTGAAACTAGATGATCCTTAAGGTCCCCTTCAACCCAAGCCATTCTATGATTCTATGGATAGCAATAGGATAATTGTATTGAGTGTATACCTCTTCGCTATTGATGTGCACTAGAAAAAGAAGGGAACCTCTCATTTCTTCTGATGGCAAATGCATGAAGCTGAGTATGGTGGTCACATATCTCTCTAAAGTTAGACTCAATATTATATTCATTGTGCTTCACGTGAAGTGTTGTGGAAATTACAGTAAATTAATAGTAAAAAGTATAAAGCAAGTCTTTTTTTATGCTTTTGGTAAGAACAAAATAAGTTGTCCTCATGGAAGATCCTTACAATTTTCTCATGTGTGAAGCACAAAAACATTTACAGTTACCACAGCATTCAGAAAATGCACTGCTTTGTGGCAAGTCCAGTGGGAAAGCTGAGGTTCAGGGGTTAATGTTGACATAAAGGCCAAATCCTGATTTCTTTGATGTTAAGAGGAAAGTTTTCATTGAGCCCAATGGGATTAAGATTTAGTGTACATGTTCTTGTTTCTTTCAAGTTAGTGTACTCTAACATTACTCAAATCTATTAAATAGTCTTTACCTGTTCTGAATTGTTGAACAACAGAAAATTTTGTGTTTAGAGCAGTTTCTTTTCCTTCTTTCTAAACAAAAATCTCAAACCAAGAGGAAACTGCACTAGAATTAATATATATTAGTTTTAAAATCTTTAATAAAAGAAATAAGATATATATAGATAAGAATATAAGAAACGTTTTTATTACTTTTTAACTTATAGGTGTTTATATTAATAATAAACATGAAATTATGAACACTAAGAAAGGTTTTTTATCACATGTTTTTCATCCCTTCAAGAATTTTTAAAAGATTTATTAGATTCCATATTTTGTCTTTCATATTAAAGGATTTTTTAGAATCAATTTGTGGTTGAGAATCTTTGGTCTATGTCTATTTCTTCCCCAGAGTACTGGTGGTGTAGTCATGTAGGCATTAAACAGAAGCACCAGCTTTAATGCAGATACTCTTTATCTGATTGACAATTACCCTGCTAGTTTTATGTCTGAACAGTAGGACATATCATTTCCTTAAATGTACAAGATAAAATCTCCTCTAAATTTTTTACAGTGGAGAAGCAGTTAAAAACAAAATCAATTTACAGAAATTCAAAACTGATATGTATTCCAACTTGAAGCCCAGAAATGAGTTTCACATCTTTGTGCCTGGAAGAATACAACTCTTTTATAAAACATTGATTTAGGAATCAATTAGTTTTCCATGGTTTTGAAGGGTAAAAAAGCATGGAATGTAACACAACTTTAGGTTCAGGGGCTAGGGAGATCCATTTTGCCACAAAACTTCAATTTAAAATAATTTTATAAAAAAATTTACAAGGAAATTAATATTACGTTATTACCATGGAGAAATATGCTAAATTCATTGCTATGCTTCTAAAAGCTTATAGTTGGGATATTGACAAAGAAAAATTGCATTTTAAATTGCTGGTTATTCAACTCTTAGCAAATTTGATTTTTGTTTCTTTGATATGAATGATAAACCTAAAATGACATATATGCTTATGTAACCCGTGGCACTTGGCATTAAGTCCCAGCAAGTAATTCATCTGATGAAAAGATGGGGCTGAAGCAGTTCTACAGCCCTCTGTCTCAGCTGGGGTGGTTTCACATTTGCAATTGCATTTTAAAGATCAAATGCATGAAACCCTAAAGAAGTACAAAAAGGTTGAGTACTTCAAAGGATTTTTAAATTGAAAAACAAACATAAAACAAAACCCAATAATTTATACAAATGTTTTAGAACCAGTACAACTAATTATGTATGGAAAAAAGTGACACCTGTTCAGAGAAACAATTTAGCTTTTAGATTTAAGCTAACACTGCTTAACCATTTGTTATTCTAACTATTCTACTGAGTTTAAGTCTAAAATAGTCCATAATGCATATATATCGCTGCATATATCTGCATAGATTATACACTAAGCATTTAAGTTTATATTTACAATTCAACTTCAGAGTTTCTCGAAAGTAGGTCTATTTGCATTGCTCCTAATTCTGCAGTAGGTGGCAGTGGGTAGTGGAGAATATACAAGAATATACAGTTTAGATGTCATCACATTTTTAAGGGAAGCTTAGAAATGGCCAAGCATTTTCTGCTTTTGAGTTATGTATATATCAAATGGAAAGGAACTGTTAAACAGAATTTCTAAATTGTCATGGTTAAATAGTAGCTTTGGCAAAGCATTATGAAAATAAATTAAACCGATAATGGAGTCAAGTGAAGATGGAAATACAGTACAATTTCCTGTAAACAAGTGTGAAGCTGAGTCCAAATAAGAAAACATAACTGAAGGCTTAAACTCAGGAGAAGGTTCTGCAGGGCAGCTTTTAAATTGGGAGAAAGTAATGAATGCAATTTACAAAATATAAAAAGAAAACCACCATTTCAGTTTTATCTGTATTTCTCTGGAAGTTGTTTGTATTAATTTTCATTGTTGCACTGGTTTTCGAAAATAGCGCTGTAATTGGTGAAATGGAAAACAGTAGGATGGGAGAGGGCTTAGGCATGATGGTGCCAGTGTGGAATATTAACAGGATTTCAATAGGCTGATTATGTGGGAGGATAATTTGTGGTGATTACAACAGAGCTCTGAATTTACATTCCTTGCACACCTGAAATACGGGAGCTTTGCAGAATGTGAAACTGGATGAAAAAGTCTGTCCAAGAAGAACATTCTAAGACTCGTTTATTATTGATTCTTGGTTCTTGCTTATCTGAAAACCTCGCTTGGTTCATTCATATAGAAAATGCTCTGTCAGCACCACTGGTTATTCTCATATTTTTACCAGTGTATTTTGAGCTCCAAATAGACCAACTAAGACTTTTAGAAGTGCAAGGCATCCACTAGTTCTCATCTCAAATACTTTGAAGTGACCAGTAATTAGGAGTTCTTGTTTTGATTTGTTTCCTGTTTTAATCTCCAACTTTTAAAAGTATGCAGCTGGAAGCTATTGAGTGCCCAGTATTGAGTGTTTTGAAAACCCTGGTCACGCACACTGCTGGACCTGGACTAGCCAAGGTGAAACTCTTACTGAAACTGTTTATGATTTCTTGGCCAAACTCTGCTTCCAAATACTTCACATTGTTAAGCAGTAAGAAAACATTAGATTAAACTATATGCTTGTGCTTAATGTTAGTTCTGTAATCATAAACACTATCCAGTGATTAATAGATATTATCTTTTGTATGAACTAATAGTTTATACTGCAGATAGGTATAAGCCAATCAACAGAAAAAGAGGCAAAATGCTGACTCAAAGTTGGTTGGAGTTTTGCCATTGACTCGGTAGCACAAAAATTATTGTAATCTCATGTTACTCATCAGCTAATTCTCTGTAAAATTAAAAGAGTAGTGCTTTGATAAAACTAATAATGATGAATCGTTTGCAACATGTTTCAGAAAGTAAATTTGGAACATATGCAAGAAATAACAGTCACTTCATGCAAGAAAGACACTTTTTATTGTGACTTCAGTTAAGGGAAAGGTTCCAAAGTTAGACCCCAAAGTAATAATAATTTCACTAAAAAGGGTCTATTTTACATTTAAACTAAAAGGAAATCATTGGCCCTGTTAAACCATGGTAGAATACTTTCTTGATTTACTTCTGCGTTATCTAGTTTTATGCTGCTAAATTGAATGCTGTCAATGAAATTGTGCTACGTGAAGTTTGAAATCATGCATTGATAACTTTGATTGTATTTGTGTGTGTTGTGTCTTATTCTTTGATTTTTTTCATATTGACTAAGGTGCATCAAACATTGCCTTGTTCTCTTCCAAAATGAATACTAGACATCACTGTGATAAGTCTTGAGTCATGCTGCACAGTACTTCCTAAGAAATGTCAAAGTTCTCTTTGAAATTTATTCAGATTTTCCTTTTTCTGTGTTGTTCTTTATGGCTTTTCTTATGCTATTAGAAATACTGAATTCTTGCTGTCTGATTAAATATGGGTATTTTCTTTTACTTATAAGTAATTGGTTGCCTTTCAGTACTGTACATTTAATTTCTACTGGCATGGTTTAACCATCAATGTTTCTGCATTATAATACTTTCAATGACTATTCTTACTGTGGATAATTGTAATTGTTTAGCAATTTTTTAAATCAGGAAGTTACTATTCTTAGGCATCTAGGAGTTACTCTTTCTTTTGTGGACAATGCCATAGTACCTCCAAATTTTTCTAAGTAGTGTAGGGGGGAATATAAAAGGAATAATATAATATTTTTGACTGTAAGTCAAAGAATCAAGTATGAAATTCAGAAATATAAAAAATAGAAAAAAAGTGATGCTCTCTAATATAATGCGGTTTAGTTCTTTTTAGTAGAACATTTTAACTGATTATATGTATATATTTTGTAAATTAATGTAAGCAAATAAACTAGGGAAATGGTATTTTTTGTTCTATTTATTGCGAACTTGTCAACATCTTTATGCCTGTACAGAAGAGCGCAGACAAAAACTCTTCAGGACACACGAATTGTGCTTGTTGTGTCAATGATCATTAGCTGTACATCCAGTCTAGACTGGACTTGAAGGCAAGGTATGATTTAATTTGCATCTACACAAACAACAAGCAGAAAGAGTTAAAGCCTGAGAATATCCCTGTAATGGTAAAGGAGTGCCTAGAGGCTAAAAGTTTGAACTGGCCTCCTGCAAGTCACAAATGTTTTGCACCTTTTATGTTTTGAAGCTTTTCTGCTCTGACACGTGTAGAATTCTCTGTGGAATTTTGAGTACCCAAATCTCTCTCTCAGTGCCCCTCTGCTGCACTTTCTTGGTCTGCCAGAGATAAGACACCATGTGTCAGCTTCCCTGGCAAGATGAAATGAGACTAGAGCTGAATTCGACCTAATCACTGTCTCTGTGTGATGACCCTGCACGTGACTCTCAGTAGTGAAACACGTCAGCTCTGGAGGATGAGTCGCCATCCCCAGTTTAGCAGGTGCTGAATGATGTTTATCCACATGAAAAGCACGGCATTGACAGAGAAAAGCTCTGGCTGAACGTCACGGATGTAAGAGATCTGCAGATGAAAATATCTAAGGAAATTATTAACTGTGAGAAGAGCTTCATTTTTTTGCAAACCTGCAATAGGCTTAGAGCTGGGCATGGTGAATGATGTAGAAAATGTGAGTAGGAGGTGGCATGTTCTTGAACAGAAAGTTCTCCAGCATACTTCCCCACCTCCCTACTCGATCTCGGGTTTTAAATGCGTATGTGAATACATGGCTTCTTGTCTGGTAGTGGAAAGGCAGTTGTGGCTTAATATTAGTACCAATTTTCCCTTTCTCCTAAAAATTCTCATAGGATAAGATTGGGGTGTAATTTTTTTTTCTTTCTTCCCCTCACGCCCCTTGCCCCCCATCAAAATTAGACAAATTACAATGAAGATTAGTGAGGACTTACCTTATTGACATAATATAAACAGTAGCATACTTTTGTGAAACACTAACCAGAGATAAAAGATTACTGCTCTCTCTGAAAAACAGACAGTACTTAAATTTTAAGCTTGGTAGTAAAGATAATACTAAGACAAAGAAGGCAAATTAACTTCTGTTAATGTGATAAATTTCTCTGTGCACAGTTTCAATTTTCCATAAAATATCTCTAACTACCCTTCCTGAATCTAAAATATTTAGAGAATAATTTAAAAAACAATTTTCTAGAATATCAAAACTATTTACAGTTACCTTCCTAACTAGTGTCATGTCTCTGTTTTGTTCATTCCTGACACTGATATGACTGATGAGTAATTGTTTTTCTTTTTGCTATTCCACTTGTTCTACTGTACACATTTGATATTTAACTGAGAAAAGAAAAAATAGTAGTTTGATTGTCCAAAGAACAGAGATTGCCCAAAGATACACTGAATAAAAGAGAACAGAATAGAAAATAGTGTTAACATATGGTATGAAAATTTAACTCTGAATAGTGGAAGTTTTTAATTCCTTAAAATCAAAGACCTGAATGAAGTCTCCAAACTGGTCTGAACTGACATCTTGCAGGTCCAGTCCAATAGCTAAAGAATCTCAGAAGCCTAATCCAGTGCAGTGAATAAGAACAACAGGTTAAGCTAGCCTAATAAAATCTTTAAAAAACTGTATAATTCTGAGGCTCGGTATGTCTCACTACATTGTTGGTTTGAGACAAAACTGTGTATTGATTTCTTGTAATCTGACAGAGGTTTATGGCTTATTCTTTTGTCCTTCTTCAAAACTTCAGTCTTCCTGAATGATATTATAAAAGCCTTTATATCAGCCAATTCTAACCTCTTAACATGCTTTTAATAGCTGCCAGAGGTAGCATGTCTCTTCCACTACTTGTCATTTCTTGTTTCTACTTACTGTAGTTGCCAATTTCCAGCTGACAGGATGGCCAAGAGGAGAATTTGCTAACCTTGCTTCCTATTTTGTTTCAATTTCTTCTTTTTTTCTCACTCATTGCTTTTTAAGCATTTTTGCTGTGGAACACGGCTATTTTTAATTGTTGAAGAAATATTCAGTCAGTAAACACTTTGACCAGGAATCCATAAACCATTTTGGTTCTGTATTCTAATTCAGAAGATGATCTGTCAGAATTAATTGAGAATGTCTTAATGTAATCAAGTCCAGTTCATTAGGCAAACACTTAAATTATTAATTTAAATACTGGGTAGTTCAACAGCATTTATGACAGTAACAAACATCAACGTATTTTAATTTTTAAATTCCTCCTCTGTACAGAAGTTGATGTTCTGTTATATCTATTCCTGTTAGACATAAATAGTTTTCACCTTGCTAATAGTTAAGCTTTTTGGAGTTTGTTAAAGTATTCTATTCAGAAAAGGTTTATGAAACAAAAATGTAGCTTTTTAAGCAGAAGATGCTTAAAATAAATCAAGTCTAGAGTGTCACTTTCATTCTTGTAACTCTATTTTGGATCAAGTAGAGTTACACCAGAAATTAACCTGAACCAGGAATTTTAGTGTCACACCATTTCATTAATTTATAGAACACTTAAATTAATGTATAATTTTTTAGCATAAATCTAGTATTTTAGAACTAACCATTCCCATTTCTTCAGTGCTGAGAAAAACAATTTTTTCATAAAATGAACTGGACCTTCTCCTATTTTTATTGCCTTCTACCTCTATATTCTAGAACACAGAGATACCTGAAAAAGAAATAAATGTGTAGAGGAAAGGGGAATAAAAGATGAGGGAAATTGTTTTTAAGGAGAGGAGAAGAGGTAAAATGAATAGTGGTGGCTGTGAGCTGATGACATAGCAAGCATGGAAAAGGTTGTATTCATTCAGCAGTTTCATAGAATCACAGAATGCTTTGGGTTGCAAGGGAACTCTAAAGGTTCTCTAGTCCAAGCCCCCTGCAATAATCAGGGACATTTTCAACTAGATTAGGTTGCTCAGAGTCCCATCCAACCTGGCCTTGAATGTTTTCAGGGATGGTGCATCTGCAACCTCTCTAGGAAGCCTATTTCTGTGTTACACCACCCTCACTGTAAAATTTTGGCCTTGTGGCTCATCTGAATCTACCCTCTTTCAGTTGTCAGTCTTCAGTTTAACATGCCCTACTCAGAAGTCTGTCCCCATATTTCTTATGAGAACACTTCAGGTGCTTTAAGGCCACAATCAGATCACCCTGTAACCTAACCTTAGCTTCTTCAGGCCGAACTACCTGAAGAAAATTCTCAGCCTGTCCTTGTAGCAGAAGTGTTCCAACCCTTTGATCATCTTTGTGGCCCATTCCTGCCTCTGTGGAAGTGAGAGTAGAGCATCTGGGGCAGATGTATTTATTTGTGAAAACAAGGGTACAGTGAGTAAAGAAGTGACAAGTAGCTGTGCCTGGTATTCCAGGGCCATGTGCCACACCAGGTTCAGAACTGACAAAGGGTATTCTCTTCATAAAAAACAAATGGAAGCTGGGAGGCTTGCTGCAGTAATTTCTAAAGTATGTTAACTGATGGGCTCAAAGGATCTGTTGTAAAGCTATAGTCTTGCCATATGTCACCTCTACTGCACTTTGTTTCTGAAATTATTTTTATTGTAAGACCTTAACTTTGCATTCAGTTGTAAACCTTTGCCCTCGGTTTCTCTTATCTTTTAAATATATTTATGTTGTATGTCCAGTTTCTAGTCTTCATTTTACTGATTTGAAAAGTTCCTAGGTTATTTTGATCTAGTTTTTATTTTTTAGACAACAATAGCTTAGTCAAGTATGGCATAGCCTATGGTTAGCATCCTTAATTATTGAGTGTGGCTCATGTTTTTTCTCTATTCTCTATCTGGAATATTAAAAATATTTGTTTAGTAGTAAGTCTTTGCTATTTTTCAAATTGTAGGTTGTTTCTA
This sequence comes from Chiroxiphia lanceolata, assembly GCF_009829145.1. Taxonomy (NCBI): domain Eukaryota; kingdom Metazoa; phylum Chordata; class Aves; order Passeriformes; family Pipridae; genus Chiroxiphia; species Chiroxiphia lanceolata. The sequence goes on from NC_045642.1 coordinate 13,414,546, forward strand.
TAAAAATTTTGTTACAAGAAATAGGGTCTTTGCCCCCATTGTATTCTCCATTGTTGGAAGAAAAATAACTATCTGAAAAGAGAAAGCTTCACTAAATAAATGGTATTCACCAAATTGAAAAAAAAGATCATTCAAGCTGAATGTTGCATTTCAAATAGCTCAAGATCAGTAAGAAATGCTGAAGAGGTGGATTTTAAAAATCCTTCCAAACAGAAATTTATGGCATTGGAGAAGGCACAGAAATGGAGAGTAGTTTCACAGAAAGCATTGAAAGTAGAAAGGTCTAACCAACTGGGCAAAAACAGCAGCTCAGCATTTGGTTGACAAACGGGCAAACTGGGTCCCACAAGTGAGCATCACTTGTACTAAGCCAGTTGGCTTCTGGCTTGCACTCCTCCCTTTGGATCCAGTCTCACATGCACTGCCTGAACAACTTGCTGATTTCTGCATACCTGAAGAATCCACGTGCCAGGGCTGGTCAGGAGTACATGATGTGAGGCCCAGCAGCAAGACACAGGTGGCAGGGCTCTGCCACTCTGAGAGATGCCTCTCTCAGTAGGATGCACACAGAACAAAGCTTGGCAAAAAAGGTTTGCTCCTCAAGAGGCTTACACTGCAAAGTCCTCTCCTGCCACTTGATCCAGCTCACACACATACAAACATGCATGGAAGCACCCTTGACCACGCAGCTTAGCACAAGTGGTCAGCTATTACCTGACCTCTCAAGCATGTAATTTTTGCCTTTTTATTTTCATCATTTTGTGTGAGTCACATATTTAGACTAAAATTTACAATATCGTATTTCATCTGGTAAAAATAATTAAGGAGGAGGGAAATTGAACAAGAAAATACTGTGAGATTTTTGGCTTTTTGATCAACTGATTTGTATGATTCCATTACTGGAAATGGGATCCAAAGCTACCGTAGAAGCCTTCTTAGACAAAGTGTTTTTATTTAAGCCTTATATTACTAGTATAATAATGCCATGTTTTATATGCCTACTTAATACTTTTGCAATTCTCTGATAAGATTTCTGCCAAAGAAATGCAAATATTTTTCTTTTATTGCTTTTTAGTCTGTATAGCAAAAGCAGTTCATAGCTACATCTGTAATTCCTGTTTTCAGTTGTCTTTCTTAAAAGCTAAGTGTTTAATGGGGAGAGGGCTAAAGACTTTATTTCCTATCTTTCCACCATTAAGCCTCCCTTCCATTTCCTTTTAACAATGGTGTTATTTGACCTTAGGATGTAATATGGCTTCCCTTCAAAATCTGAATGAAGACAAAGTCAGTAAGGCGGCAATGGGAGCTTAACCATCTTTCTCAATGTTTCATACTTCCGAACAAAGAGGACAAATTTAACTGCATAACTTCAATGACTGGTAAAAACATTAGCACTGAACAGTAAATAGACTAAACATTATGAACAATCCGTGGTTCAAATGTTCTTCATGCTTTTCAGGGTGTGTGGGCTCTGTATTTGAGTTGAAAAGCACATAAAGTATGACAAAACTTACTCATTAAAAGAAAGAGGTTTTAATTTTTTTGGTCTCAAGAAATTTCCTAAGAAAGATTTCCCCCCACAATCAAAGGAAGTAAAGAACATGTGTTGCACTAGAATTTATGTATTTCCAAATTCCATTACTGTTTGAAAACATCTAGCATTTGATAATATTTTTAGTTCTAATTTTAAAAATAAAAAAGTTTTCATTTTCCTTATTATATTACTACAGTTCCATTAGAATTTTTGACAGCTACAAGACCTACAATTTAAGTGATGAAGTCTGAAAATTTAAATATCCTCATCTAAACTTTGCATCTTCCCCTTCAGACTGCTTGTAGTGTAGAACAAGATAAGCTCATTATCACAGTGGCTTTGTCTCGCAGCAGTCTGCAAATATTAGATGACCATCGTAAGAAATGTATAAAAAAGTTGTTGTTATGTATTATTAGCTTTGCAGATGAATAGGTGTAAGCAGAGGGAGGGCAGTTAATTACTGTGTTTACATAGCTCATCAGTGTCAGTCTTGGGAAGAGAACTGAAAGGTCCTTGGTCTTAAGCACAGTACCTACCACTTTCTTAGCAAAAAAGACCAGTGTTTCTTGAGGCACTACTGTGCATGCTATTACTGCTTTATATCACTTCAGTTCTGAGTTGTCTGATGTACTGAATAATAAAATTAAGGCTTGTGTAGAATGGCTGAACCACAAAATGTCCCCTGGGGTGAGTTTACTTTTAATAGGGTTTTTTTCAGGGGTGGAGGGGCAGAGGAAAAGAAAAGAAAGACCTCCACTTTTTTAAAAAAAAATAATTTTCTGCAATAGAACCAAGATCATCCTTTTCTCCCTCCCACTTCCTCCTCTCTCCCCTTCTCCCCGCCATTTACCAGTATTTTTCTTGTGTGATTGAAAAGCCCTTAGTTTTGCTCAGGGGAAAAGCCTCATGCTGAGAAGTAAGGGATCCCAGTTGTACACTTAATCAAAGTGGCATGCTCCACACTTTGTTTCTGAGTAATTTCCGTAACAAACGCATGTGATCTCTGTGTTTCACTTGCATGAATCGAGTATGAAGTTTGCAGCTGACTCAGTTGTTATTCCTGCTGACAGGCAAAAGGTTCTTTTGGGGGAGGCGGGGGGGATGAGGTTCAACTCAATTCAGGTTGCTGAAAGGAAATGAAAAGGACAATTTGAAAACCACAAATACAGGGATGAAAGATTACAGATACCGAACAATAACCGTTCATGGTAAATTGTTGATTGGAGTATCTGTACTAGGTGATGTTTGTAGTCTCTACATGTAGTATGATGGAAAACACAGATTATGGCAGTGAAAGTAGAACAACAATAGAGTTTGATTCTTTGTTTTCGTTTTTCAAAGGCTTTTTTTCGCTTCTTTCCTTCTTTTTTTTTTCTTTTCTTTTTCTTTCTTTCTTCTTTTTTTTTTTTTTTTTTTTGATAAGGCCCAGGAAATTGTTAGCAACATGCTGGTGGGAACCTATGGAAAAGAATACACGCTGTATCAATGGTGTGGTTCTTATCCCAAGAGCTGTGTTGGTGGGTGTGGGAATAGCGCGTTTTCAATGTGAGCTGCTGCAATGAGATAGCATTGAGAAACCAGGGCAGAGAACAGCACAGATTTAGTCTAGGGAACCAAGGGCTTTATCCAACAGTAATGTGTGTAAGGACAGACAATGTAACACTATATTTGGTTTAACAACAAAGAACTGTAAAAGGATTTGATAGTAAGGGATTGGCAGAAAAGCTGAACGTATTTGCACAGTGCAGTAAGTATTTTTTTTAAAAAGGTATTTAACTGATATAACTTAAAAGGCAATATTTAAAGTTTTTATAATAAACATTATTTTAGAATAGGGTCATTTAACAACAGAGGAGGCTTGTTGAGTAAACGACCTAAGAGGGTATTTTGTTGTAATATGGAAATAAGAAGCAAGAAGAGGCACATGTGGAAAAGTAGAACTGACAGATGTTTTTTACAAAGGTCTGTTTGTTTATTGCATTTGATTTCTGAATACATTTATGGCCAACATCACTGGCAATCCACCAAAAATTTTTCAGCTCCATCACCCAGTCTGTTTATGGCTATTTTGTTTTGATGTTTGAATGGTAGAAAGTTTTGGCTGCAACTGCAGCAAGACCCCACATTTTCCTTGGAGCTACTTGGGCTTAAAATGAGCATATGTCTTTATGAAACCTGTATGGTAACAGGGTGACTATTGATACAGCACGTACATGCTGGCTGTCCTTCAGAATGAAATAGCATTTCTTTGTTTGCATAGCAGATGTCATGACCAGTGAAACTTAAAATAAGCTCTGTAAATCCTCAGCGTGCCGCTGCTGGCATATTTGGCTAAAGGTGTCAGTGATCAAGGGATCCTGTGTGTTGGTAGCAGTTCTGCTGTGGGACAGGTTACTGAGCAGGAAACTCAGGATGGAACTGTCTTTTGCCCTTTCATCAGGAGAATTTTCTAGCACAGGAAAATATTCTGGCAAGACAGGTAAAAAGTCAATTAGGAATGTGGGCTAATTTTCATGTTTAGTATTTGGTAAATACTGGACAGAGCTTTCTGAGGAGCCCAGCAAAGGCATCTCTGACTAAAAAGTCACACAAATGGTTGCTTAGGGTAGAAGAATGTAGATCTCTGTTGCATAGATGGTAAAAATTTCTGTTCAACTGAGAGTGATGTGTAGCTAACCTACTCTGCAGTGTATGGACCTATCTCTGAACTTAAAAAAACAACTGTATTTTATGGGGTTTTGACCTGTGTGTCTTCCCTTAGGGAGTGAACAGGAGCATCTAAATCCATTGCAAACTCTTAAATGGAAAGATGCCCTTAGGAATCCCTCCTGTACAATTATGTGGTTAACATTTTGAAATCTAAGTGAATGGCTGCCACTCTGTCAGCACTTTTAGATTAATATTGTATAAAATGCTAGCCGCATTGTCAGTCTCCAGAACAGTGCATTTTGCACATCTGATATTCCAGAATAATATGGCATCTTTCTGACCTCAAAATACCCTATAGAGATCTTCAGTCAGCTTGCCCAACACTTGAATGTTATATCATTTATCAGGTAAAATACTTAAAAACAAGAAATTGAGAGATTCTGAAGGTTCATTACAAACTTAAAAGACAAAGATCACAAATTTTAAAAAAGCAAATGTGATTAATAAAACTGCTTTTGCCTACATTTGCGCAGCAAAACTGAAGAGTATTAAGTTTTCACGTTGTCTTGTGTGCATGTTTAAATGCACCTTATAGAGGTATCCTGTTAATTCCCTGTGAATAAACAGACTACATGATATATGTCTACATTTCCATAGCTTCTTGTTGGACATTTACTGCTTGTCAGCAGACAGCAGAGAGGCTAAATAAAATTAATGAAAGAAAATGCTTTTCAATGGAGGAGAGGAAGGGTTAGAGGCAAGATTAGGGTGAGTAGTCTTCTTAACAACATATTTCCATTTATTTCACTGTAATATCTTTTTTTTTTCTAACTGCATACACTTCAAAGATAATACAAAATTGGAATTACGAATATCACTGCTTTGTAGTGAATGTATTGCAAGATTCTTAAATAATTAAATTATTCCAGTTCTTAAAATGGAGTGTAATTAGTCATTAATGAGCAAAATCTGTTGCTGTGCAGAGTTGATATACTCCATGCAGACCATCCTTAAGTTTTACACGATTTGGTTTAATTTCTAAATGCATATGTGTGGTAAAAATCAACTGTTGTATATCTCATAAGATAATCACTAAATTAGCTAGTAAATTACATAACATATCAAATATTTAATTTTTGTATAATAAATTATAGATTTGTCGGTGACTCAGTTTTCTGCTTCTGTTTAATGAGAAGCTTGGCTTAGAAGCAGGGTAAGGAAAGGTTTGATACTAACAGGGATTAATACATTTAAAAATGATAGGCCTGGCACATGAAGATGACAGCTTTTCACTCATAAACTCACAGTTCAAATTCACACCACGCCAGATCTGCATGAACAACATGGTCGTCTAACAGCCATTGGATATACAAATACATTATGATGCATCTTGTTCTAGTGGGATAATACTGAGTATCAGGGGCTATTTTCTCAAGTAAAACTAGCAGCCAAAAACTTACCTTTGGAAGTGTATAAGCATGAAGGGTAAGGAAGGAGTGGAATATGATGTGCAGGGAGGAGGTCAAGGCCGATGCATGTTGGAGACACTGCTAGAAATTTACATTTCTGCTCTTTGCATAAATGCCCTAGCACTGAACTAAGCAGGTGTCTCATTAGAATGAATGAACAACTCCCACCCCTAAAAACCTTTAGGGTTCTGTACCTTGCAGGATTAAGCCCAGCAGTAATGGAAGCTTCTTTCAGTTGTTAAAAACAGCCTTTAATAAGCAGCAGCAGCAAAATAGGAATAGGATCATAAACTATTTCATTAGGAAAACACACATTTTCCTAGTGTTGGCACTTCTGCAAAATACAGTTAATCTTAGCTAAATAAATACCATGTGTTTAAAACTGTGGTTAACCTGAATAAATTGTAGGAGTTTTCTCCACAAGCCAGTCATTAAAAGCTCTATGCTGTATAGCACAGACTTCACTGAGCTAATTAAGACTGTTGCAAAGATGAAGAGCTTTTTAGACTGGTGCCCTATGTTTTGTTATTTTTTATCTCATTTTCTTTATTGTCAGTCGGTCAAATCCTTTTCCTAGTGAAGTGCTGAACCTTTGCTTTAGTCAGTCACACAAACTAGTTACAGAAGTGAAATGCTGATCTTAAGACTACACCATTTAATTGTTACAGGAACTCTCTGACTCTTTAGAGAAATATGTAGTATGAATTATAAAAATAGAAATATTTCAGATGACTTTGTTTGATGTAATAATATACTCTCTTTGTGGTTCCTTAGGTCATGATTCAATCTCAGTGACAGTAGGCAGGGAATGATGCTAATGCTGCTGAAATATTCTTTATTTTATATTGAAATTGGCATAACAGTAGTGGTTAGTGCACAGCAAATGTTTCTCATCAGAGGTGAAGGAGAAAAAAGTGTGATCATTTTCCTTTGTTCCTCTTTCCTGAAATACAGGAAATCTAATTTAAAGGTAAGACTTTTACTTCATTTGATTGGTTGTTTGGAGTTTTTTGTTTTAAACTGCGAGAGTGGTCACACACTTGCACAGGTTACCTAGAGAGGTTATGGAGTACCTGTCCTTGGAAGTGTTCAAAACAGAATTGGAGATAGATCTGCTATAGCATTACTCTGCTCTGAGCAGGGTGGTATAGAGGTGGCTTCCAACCTCAGCTGTTCTCTGATTCTCCAGTTAGAATGAACACCTGTGAAATTATTGAAGATAGAATTGATTAGGAAGTATTTTATTCTTGTTAAAGGCACCAGCCTGCATAAGGGACTGAACATTTTAAAACGTAAACATAAGTTCAGCTTTATCAGTGAAGAAGAGAGAATAATTGTCAACACTTCATCATTTCAAAATATTCTTGGTGGGACGTGCTGACCAGGCACACTGTGACTGATTCATGCACTTCAACATAAGCAGACAAATGAGGAAAAATTCAGAAAGATTATGAAAGAGAAGAACATGGAAACTTCTACAACAAAAAATATTAAAGTTTCCAAAATAAGTTTTAGATCAGATAGCAAAAAGATTATTTGCTATGTAAAAATTGTGGACAGAATTACAGGACTGATGTGGGAAAATTCAGGAATTTGCAAAAATAGGAGTTAGGCAATGTAATAAAAGGCTAAAAATACAGGTGAATAATTGTTTCTATAAATGAATAATTCACTTTGGCAAAGAGAGACTCAGGATACTGAGATAGCTTTTGTGTTCTATTTTTCTCTAGTATTATTTAGATTGCTAATAATAAACACATAGATAGTATGTGAAAACCAGAGGTCTGATCTGTGAGTGCAGAATAATTCTCAGTATGTGCTTTACGATTCCTAACTTCCATAATCTTTGTGCAGGAACTTTCCTGCTGTAAAAGAGGGTAATATAGTCTCCTTGAACTAGAGGATCGTTTTTCTTTGATTGGAAGGTGCTACCAAGTCCATCCTTGCCCTAAGAATTTTGGATTTCATGTAAGGGATAAAAGTTTATGATGGTCACATATCTGCTGGATAAATTTCTTCTTTGTTCAGTGGAGATAGAACTGTTGCGTTGTTTGTTTTGCCTGTATTGTGTTTTTGTTTCAACTACAGTCAAAGTCATGTAAAACAGCAAATATGTTTGTTATTGGACATAATTATTGTTAATTAATCAATTCAGTTTTAAAGCTTTTCCAAAGGCTCCAATGAAAGTCACTGTAAAAGCACAAAGTATTATCATTCAAGTATTTAGTAATAGTTGTAACTTCAGTAAAAAACTCTTCAAACACTGAGAAACTGACAAATTAGCTATTTTTTGGACAGTGTTTGCAAAACACACACTCTATAAAATGACTTGTTTTTAAATTTATGTTAAACTGGTAGTAAAAATACATATGGTTACTTTCACTGCTGAAGATGTGCTGCTGTGTGTTGATCATCCTTTAGTGCATTTTGAATGATAGTTAGTCTGTGGGGACCAGTGAAGACCTCCAATTAATTATTACTGGAGAACATGAAATCATAAACAAAATTCCTTGTAATAAATTTTTAAAATGAGATTGCATGTTTTATTTACGGTACTGGTCCATTTTGGGGCTTTAAATCTATGAACGAAAACAAACATGCTTTTTATCAAACTGAAATAAAAAATATCAATAGTATTTCTTTCTTATCAAAGTAGGACACAATATATGAACTGGACTTCTAAATAACTGCAGGGAGAAAAGCAAGGAAAGAAGGAGAAAAGATTTACTTTTCTCTAATTCATAGAAAGAGATTGAGAATATATATAAACAATATGGAAAATAGTAAATGCTTCCAAATATAGTGAAGTTTGTTAATCTTTCAGGTAGTTGATATGATGGAATTATTTTATAGGAGGTATTTATTAAAGGCATAGCAAATAACTTGGAACTCTTGTAATTGTCACATGCTTGCAGCAGAAATTGGTTTTAGTTTAGACAGAGGAGCAACAATGCTGAGGATATACAATAGTTTCAAATAGGTTTGGCGACAAAATCTGACACAGACACACAGCTAAATGTAGTTCCTATCCTATAGGGATCACAGCTGAAATTATAAAACAAAGAAGGAAATGTAATCAAGAAATAAAATAAGAGCCAGTAATCACCCATATCTTTCACTAGAGTCCTGTATTTCCCTTATTTTTAATTTTTTTTGGTTTTATTCTCACTCCCATTTGTCTTTTAGATTTAGTTTCTCTCTGGACATTGCAAAGTACACAATAGATATGCTGCAGTTTAATGGGCAAATATTAATAGATGAGATTAAGGTCTTCTTTCATTGAAAGGTATGGAAATTCTATAGTCTATTGCTCTTTTCCCTTGCCATATTCCTCCTGCCTTCCCACTGCAAACAATATGCCTTCTTTCCTATGTTCCATCAAGAGAATATGCTTCTCCCTTCAAGCAATCAAACTGTTCACTTTCTTCACAACTCTGACTATCCACTTAACCTGCACCTTCATAAGACATGGATATTTCAACATGGTTTCTGGCTCTGGGAGCTGTGTAATGACACCATGATTTCAAAACGTGTTTTAAGCAAAAAAACTTTATCAGAATGATAATTGCCTACTGAAGCCTGCAGATATTTTGAAGAGCTTAATCCAAATCTACAGGTCTTGCAACTGGGAAATTGCTGGTCCAAGTGGATCCAGTGATTCTTCATCAAAGGGTTATTTGAGCTCTTTTTCTAATGACATCACTTTCTGCACTAGCCATATAGACAGCCATGTCCATGACCTATATTGCTGCCTCTCTCTTTATTCATATGGAATTATAAAGTTGTAGCATACTGCCAGGGCAATGCTGTGTCTCAGTTGAGTCTTCTTAAATTCTTAATTCCTTTAAAGTCCCTGTGATACAATTCTATCTAATTTATGCAATCATTTTGCCCTCATTAGAAAGGTTAGCAAATAATTCCCAAGTTTCCCACAACTTTCTTCTAGGTGCTGCCTTGCCTTACTCTCATGCATGCATCTGTGATTACCTGTGTCACTATGTATTTTAGTCTCTTAGTTCCCGAATCACAACCAGAAGAAGAGCACAGTGTAGAAGCAAAATTTTGTCAGCTCTCCCTGATGATGGGATAAGCATTACTGGAACCTCTCCTATGAAATCTTTACTCATCACTGCAAATGTCTTTCTCCTCCTCCATGTCATGATTTTATATTTTTTCCAAGAATGAGAGAGGAGTGGGCCACATGCAACCTTATTACTAAGTGCTGCACGATACTTGGTAGTGGTCAACTCAGTCACCCTTTCTCATATTTGTTAAAGAGACATGCATGTTTCTAATCTTAGATGATATTGTTCAGATCACAGCACCACCTGAACACAGGCCACTGCCATTTTTCACAAAGTGCTGTGGAAGTGTCTGAGAAAGTGCCACAGAAGTACTAATTCAGAAACTGAAGAGGAACTACCAACAAGCCAAGTTAATCAACATTCAGACCTTAATACATAGAAATTCAAATGCCCAGTTAGGAAAAAAGCCAGGAAAAATGCTCTTATCTCTGAGTCTGAAAAGCAGGCCTTTGATGTACTCTCTCTCAGTTCACTGTGTGTTTTGGTTAACAAAGAGATTTGTAGAATAGAATTGCTATCAGTCACTTTAAGCATAGGGTTACTGGAGAGCATTTGCATGATAATACATGGAAGACTTTCCAAGATCTTGAGCATCACCAGGTTCTTACCAAAAGAAATTCCACTTTGAATCAATGCTAGTATTCCATGAGTAGTATAAAATAGTGGAAAGGACCCCATAGAAGAGGAAGTGGTAATGAGCTCAAGCCTGAACATCATAATCAGGGTCATCTTACGCAACCCTAGTTTTCTAAAGGTTACTTGTCTCACACAAACTATTCTTCTGGGCTCCTTTTATGGCCAAGAGAGATGAAATACGTATCTACAGACAGGAAAAAATTCCAACCGTGTTAGACAGCTACTTTAGGAATAAATGATCCTCTGGGTGAATCTTGGCAATGAAATCAAAAAACTAACTTTTTAACTACTAAAGATATCTAAGGTGTCTGTAGAAGGTGGACAAACTCATGTATTTATTTGAAAGTGACAGGAGAGGTTTTGGACTCTGTACCCTTGAAGATTTTCAAAAGCTCACTGTGAGTCATGAGAAATCTGATTTGGCCTTAAACTTTAACCCTCCCTGGACCAGGTGATTAGACTAGATGGCCTCCATAGGGCCCTCCTAACCTAAATAATTTTACAGTTCAATTAATTCCAACCTGGTGCTTGATTTCCATTCTTCTTTTGCTAATCCTAAAACCTACAAGTTAAGTAATAATATCTACAAGCCTCTTCAATGCTATTGCTTTGAAAAGTAGGGTTACCCTACTCGCAATGAGTAATCGTTTTTCTTATTCTCTTGTATCATATTGATGTGTGCAGAATCTTAAGAAATATATCTGTAGAAAATAACTGAGATAGGATTTATCAGGGTAAGCTTCACTTGCTGAATAATCTATTCACCTTACACTCTAGCAATGTTTCAACCAAATCTAAAAATTGGAAGCCTAATGGAAAATTTTCCAAAGATCTTATAGGTAATACCATTCTTGTGGGACAAAAGGATTTTTGTTAAAAATATACAGCATTTCTACTGTTCTTTTTTAATTTTGTTTTTCTAGTGCATACCATCGCTTTTCCTTCAGCTTCCACTCTTTTGAAATAATTCCCCTCATACGTCACTTGCACTTTATTTAGTTTGTGGTGTATCTTTTTGTTTTAAACCCTAGTTAGTATTTCTGTGACACTCATCTACAACAACTTCCAAACTTCTCTCAACATTCACATGGTGAGTAATCTATTTAGCTATCAAATCATTACCATCCAAGGTCCACTGATGCAGTTTCACTTCGTTGTTCCTCCACTTTCCCAGACTTTTCCCATCCTTAATGTGCATCCTTTCTCTCTTTGAAGACATCATGGCAATAACTCAGCTGCTCTTCCTTCTTAATCTAGTTTTCTTCTTTCTTTGTGTTCTGTGCTACTCAAAGTCTGAAAGAAATTATTTCTCTATTCTTCCAAACTTTCAACAGAACAAAACTGGATGATATGTTAAGTTTTAAGTGTTTATTATCTTTAATGACTAAGAAAGCTTGTAAGCAGGCTACGAAGACGCTGGTAGCACTAAATATCATATGAGACTTTTCAGGACTGAACCTTTAGGTCAGCATTTTCTGATTTAGTAGATGAAGATGAACCTTTGTGGCTATAGCTGCATCACCAACGAAACCCTACATAAGCAAGCAAATGTAAATAAGACTAAATAAGAATTGTAATAAATATATCTGAGTTTTAGTAAAGTGGTTTAGGTTAGGCTGAGCAGTTTTGCTACCATGTCAGTATCTGAAGAGGACTAATACACTGAGATGGATACAGAGCATGTGTGACAAACCACAGCATAGGTGGTAGCCATGTGATGGACTGACCACCCCAGGTAGTCAGTGTCTCAGCCTCCTTCATTGCCAAAGAAAAGTGGACAGATAAAGTCACTAATTTTTATTATCTTTCTCATGCAAGCAAGTTCCTCACACTCTTGTTAAACCTGTGTTACAGAAGTGTGTTTTTTCCCTCTGCTACTCCTCAGTCCATTCAGACCTAACCCTCTAGACTTTTGCCAGTGAGAGGGAAGATGCTGTCAAGTCCAAACTTCAGCAGTTTTGAAACATTTCAATATAAGAAATCCACTTTCTCCTTGTTAATTTCCAACGCACTTTCAAAATTTATATTAAAAATAATTAATGTTAAAAAGCTTTCATTTATATGGTTTTGGAGGGTGGGAGAAATAATAAGATGAAAAATGTATTCCTTTGTGGTAAACATTTGTTTTATAAAAGTAAACAAATAAAATATTCCTAAAACACTTAGCCATCAGTATTTGAAGACCTGTGGCAGCATCTGAAAGACAAAAAAGGAAATAATTGATTAGTGGATTTTGTTTGATCTTCTCAGGGATCAAAGGGACAAATACTGTCTACAGGGATGAAAGGGTGGAGAACTGCTCTCCGTACTGCCTCAGTTATCTGGTTATTCATATGCTCTTGCTACATGTTAGCAATGCCTGTACCTGACCCTCTGTCATGCTTGAGGAAAAAAGAGAAAAAAAAGAAAAAAAAAAGAAAGAAAAAAAAAGTCCCAAAAGTATACTGCACCACTGTGCTGGAATTCTGAAAAGTTTCTCAATAATAAAAAATGTAATTTAAAGTCTGTAAGATGTTACAGAACCTGGTTTTCAGTTTGTAAGCAGCATTGACTTTAATTGTCTGTAATATAATTATGGCATATTTTTTCAATTGCTAATAATATCACCCCCTTCCCAAAATGGAATATCCAGAATTTGGTTTTGTGATATCCTAGTGTACCATAGCAAACTATACACCCATTTTATATACTGTATGATGATACAACACTTATCTCTTGTGTTCTTTCTGTAGATATTACTGATTTGTTTTGGTGTATTCTTGTAGAAGACATATTCACCAATTGATGTACTTCAGAATCTTTTTTTTTTCTTTTAAAGGTCTCAGTTCCTAATTAAATTCACAGTTAAATATATATACTACATTAGTATGAATCTGTGTACCAAGTGGTGCTTTTACTAAATTAGCTCCATTTATGTTAATTTAGAAGTTATTTGGTTATAATATACCTTTGGGTAACATTGCATTTTGTCAGGTATTTGTTTTAACAATTGTAGTTACCAGCAGAGAGGAGGAGTGGTCTCTGGGCACCATCAGACATCCTGGAAAGATCACTGAAGAAAATGAGCACATTCTCAGGTGTCTGCTTGTTGTCTAGGAATCTGTGCATCCCCCCCCCCCCCAAAAAAAAAAAAACTAGTGGAAATCCAAAGCTGAGAAAAATCACTTGACTAGATCAACCTTTTCAGCTGTATTTGTACACAGGATTCTCAGTCTGTCTGATCCAATGTTGTATTCATTTGCTTTGAAGCTTGTGTAGACTTTTGCAAAGATGGAGGCCAAAAAACACTTGAAAAGACACTTTGTTCTACATTTAACAACATTTCAGTTCCAGCATCACTATCACAGAGCCTTTTTCAAATTATGACATTGTCCAGGCTATTCAGTTAAGTAAATGTAACATCTGACTTTTACAGCTGCTTTACAGTTGAGTTTTTAGCATACTACACAAAAGCCATGGCAGTTATTTGGTACCTTTTCTGATATCTAAGCCAGAGGCTGAAGCCTAAAACTGTGAGAACAAGGACAGTCATTCCTATTGGCTTTTGACTGCAGTGCACTGTCTGCTAGTGTGGAAGAACTCTGGTACCTCTACCAATAACCCAATAGTTGAACAGAAAGCAGTCAGACAGCTATATGTCTTGTGGAGATCCTGTTGTGTCTGGAGCACCTCTATAAATAAGCATTGTAAGGAGAAATGCATTCACATTCAGTTTAATCAGGATTCCCAAAAACATGTAATCTTCACCCTTTGTAGTGCCTCACCATGCTACAGTTTGTGTTCATTCATGAGTCATTGGAAGCACATTATATTTATGCCATTTTGGTTTATGCATTCTCCATACTGAGTGAGATAATGAGGGAGATGAAACTTGATGATGGTCTGGATGATGGTCTGATTACACCACAATGCCAGTCTTCTCCATCAGAGTTTTCTTGTAGTTATCCCCAGTTCTGAAACAGAGGCATCCTCTTTCCTCTCTGATCCAAGATTTGAGACTTTTGGAAATATTCATTTATTCTTTCGTATACAAATCTTTTCCTTGCTGGTTAAGCCATGAGCCAGAAAAGCTACTCTTGACATGTGTTCTGCACAGGATCTGCTTATTCTGCATAGAAACTGCCTGAACAGATGTTTGATGCAGATTGCCAGATCGCCTCATAAAACTTCCTGGTAGCTGGAAATCAGGAAGAGTCCTAAATGACCCTGGATTAGAACAACTTTTGCAGATCTCATAAAAAAACATTTACCTATTTCTTCTGCTCACAGATAAAGAGAGTAATAGCTAAATGACTGGGCAAAAAATCTTTCTAGCTTCTCTCACCACATGCAGGTTATTCCAAATATCCCACTTTTATTAATTATTAGGTACTCCAAACCTTTGGTACAGAGTCTGGTATGGAGCTGTGTCAGGGGAAGCTCATATTGGACATTAGAAAAACGTTCTTCACTAAGAGGGTGGTCAGACACTGGCACAGGACCACTCCCCAGGGGCGTGGCCATGCCACCAAGCCAATCAGAGTTCAAGGAGTGTGTGAACAACATTCATATGGTTTAATTTTATTTAGTCCTGTGAGGAGCAGGGAGTTGGACTTGATTACCTTGTAGATCCCTTCCAATTTGAGATATTCGGTGATTCTAAGGTGGAAAATAAGTAAATCCATCACACAAAAACTTTGCAGAGTCACTTATGCTAAGTGAATGTTCTGCAAACATTTAACTGTAGGTTGATCGCCTCCAGAGTGCTTCATTTCCTTTTGTCAGGTCTGCCAGTAATGTCCACTTATTCTTTAAAAAAATAATGTTACTATATATATAAATATATATCGAATTTCTACTTAATTAAATTATTTGATTAAAGAGGTTTTTGTCGTTGTTCAATTATATCTTTCTGCTAAAAATGAAAATCTTTCCCATAAAATACATCTTGTTTTTCTGAGTAGAATACAGTTTAATATAAAGAGAACAAAATTTGAAGTACTTTTATTTAGGAGACAGTATCTTCTCTTCTTGGTAAGTTTTATATTGATGCTTTCTGTGTTTGCCTCCTCAATTTTTCAAAAGTTGAGTAATAGGCTTTAAATTTAGTCTATGAAGAACCGAGTTGTAAGTTTTGAAGCAAGTCATAAGAGGTTAATAAGAGATGTGAAAAATATAAACTGCTCAACTCTAGTGAAAGCTTGTAGGAAGGATTTGAAAAAAAATTATAGATTAAATATGATTTATTAGGTTTGGGTAGCTAATACCCAAACCAAAATATTTTTAACTTGATATTCAGATAAAATTCAAATATTAGTAATATATTTTATTCAGAAGCGGTGTGTTACATCTTGATGCATGATGTTTTATGAATGTCATTTATTTTTATGTTTTATTGTAATAATGTGTTTTGTTATGCAAACCCTCAAAACCCACACAGCAATAAGGCACAGCTTTCTCATTCTCTAATTACAGACAAAAAAATAGACCGTCATCTTAAGAGGAATTTTATTATTCTTAACTGAGCTCAAAACTATTTGTCACTGGTCAGAAAAAAATGCAGCTGGTCTGCACTCTTGACCCTTCAGCAGTAGCTTACTGCCTAAGTTGTTTATTCACTGAAAATATTTATGCAAGGGATATGCGTGGAATAGAGGCTGAACAGAAACTTTGTGATTGGATAAGGGTAAATCTCATTCTTTCTTGGAAGAATTTGTCAAGTAAGGAAAAATTCAGATTTATTTCATCCTCTTAAACAATCTAAAACTCTCCCACCTTCCTCTCTAGTCTTTTTAAGCATGCAAATAACACATATCACATTGGGTATTCTTAGCAAGGTCTTCATCCTTTGTTGACTAGGTAGGGTAGCCTTAATGCTAAGCCTCTGCTGATACAGAGGAGAATATTCTGTTTTGTTTAGAATTCAAATTCCTTCTGCTGTAGCTTGTTAAGCCTCACCTGTAAACTTTTTGTGGTTTGGGTTTTATTTTTCAATCTTTAAACAAACATCACAATGAACTTCATATTTCTGAGCCCTGTAAAAGCCTCAGTAGAATGCACAGGAATTTACCCTTAATTAGAGCTTTTAATAGAAATGTCAGAAGGGGATGCAACTACTCTGAAACATGATACAAAATTAGCAGTTTTTTAAACTACCAACCAATTTCTCAACAACAGTATCTTTCTATGTAGAAAGACCACATAAATCAGGCCACATCACCAGGAAAAGAGAGGAACTCCGAAGTTACTCTCAGATAGAGTCAACTTAAACCAACCTTTTTCTTTGTTACTTTTTTCCTTGACTTCCTTGGTTGAAGTTGTAATTTTTAGGAAGTAAAAAAAGTGATAATTACCACATATTAAACGCAAAGTTCCAAATTACCTCCTTGCATTTAATAGTAACCCCTTCAAAGTGCTACACCCGTAGCTATCATAGTAAAACGTGTATTTAAGTACAGACCCAAGAGTCAAATAAACCTTTCTTACATAGTCATTTCAAGTTAAGTGTGGTTTTTTAAGGACAGAGATCTTAAAGAAATAAAAGGAAGACACTTTGTCTTTTATTTACATCTGTTCTTTCTGAGGCCAACTGAAACACTACCATTTTCCCATTGTAATAATCTATGAAACTTTGAGAATTTCCATTTCAGCAAAGGAGCTACTTGTGAAGGGAAATAGTGCCCTGTGTGAGAGCAGAAGACTCACTAATCCTCTGTGACTACACTGATTTATTTCCCAGAGGCTACAATGGCATAATTTCCATTACTGGTTGCAGAGGATGGTCATGTAACATAGATAAGAGTCCACAATTGGGATTAATTTAATGTTAGGATATTTGTTGCAACGTAGATATTTGCATGTGAACCACTCTTTATTCAGTGGAGAAAAAATAAGTCCTTTCAGGGAGCGATTAATTTCATCCAAAAGAACACTGAAAACAGGTGAGATGATTCATACCCTAGGAAGGCCCATACTTCTCCATTGACTGCAGAGATAATCTAGACATCTTAGCTCAGGAATTGACATATGCAACGTGGACATCTGAGTTTAGATGAGAATAATCCCAGTTCAAATGAAGACCTCACCATTTCGTCTAGAGCTATCAGGACTGGTCTTCCATCATTTTTGTCAAATAAGAACTCTAGTTTGTAGTGCAATGTGGTAAATAAGTCTGGGAGAAAAAGTATGCAAAAGGCAAGTGCTATGATTTTACAAATTAATTACATGAAAGTGAATTACATGAAAGAAAGCTCCTCTGATATGAACTGGTATCTCCCTGTTATCTCTATGACATGAGCTCTGGAGGACTAATAGTAGAGATTATGAAGATAAAAATAAGTGATAATTTACTTTATGACAATTCCTTTGAAATAACTGACTGTAGTGAATATTGTAACAATTACCAAAAAGTCTGTGTTGATTGTACTGGATGTTACCTATAGACAGAGGTGGTTAAGGTACAACCCACGGTGGAAATGCAAAGCAGTTTCATTTGCTCCTGTTAGACATGCAGTATCTGTGGACAAGTAGAAGTATCTGTCACAGTTCTTTATTCTGTACTCCAGTATTTTGAGTAAACAGAAGGCATATCTGGAATTAAGTCTGTTTCACTTACTACATATGAGTAAGAGTGTCCGAATAGATGGAACATTTTAAAATAACTTTTTAGTGAACTTCAGTGGCGATTCTGGGTTCTCAGTAGCTCAAATAAATTAGTGACACCACAATTCAGGAACTGCAAGAGTACTGCATTGCAGGTGCACTGTGATGAGTTGTGAATCAGTAGCAGATTCATTGATCTGGGGATATAAATATAAACATCTATGCCTAGAGAACTAAACAATTAAATTTATTGTTTGTGTGTGTGTATGTACAAGAGATAAAAACCAGCAAAATCAATAAAAAGGGAAGGATAGAAATGCAATGGGATGATCTCATCAGCCAGCATCTTTAATGAACATCCATTTCCAAAAAAAACTGCCTTTGAAAAAAATGCAACTTCACCACAAATTTTAAATCTGATTGATGTCTGAGCCCTGACTTGGACACAGAATTACCTGCTTGCAGGTGCTTGGGTAAAGAAAGTGTGGTGAAGATAGAATCAGTAGGTATAAAAATTAGATTGGTTAAAGATTAAATGGTATATTTCAACATTTTGGGCAAAGTACATACTTGACCATGTTATACATTAGGAAGTCAAGCTGCTTTTTATCTCATGTAACATCAAACTTTTAACTTCATGTAACTGGTAACATATTTTTTTAACTCTTTCATACTGCTTCATACATGCTGCTGCTCAGGTTGCATAAAAAAAAAAAGCAACTTGGAAAGACATTATGCTGCATAAAACATTTGAATAACTTCTATCACACTGTAAAACCCAGGAGATTTTCATTGCCTAAGAAAAATGGGAGATGTCTCCCAATAACATTAGCAAATTACCTGCTTTGTTTGTTATTGTAGATTGATTTTTATTTATGCAGTCATACAGTCCAATTTTCAGTCCAAGCTTCCAGCTTTTACATCTGTAATCCTATCTTATTTTCTCCTGACAATTTATTAGTAGCGTGAGATTGTGGACACGATTCTCTGCGGGTGAAAAATTGCACCTACTAAAGAGTAGGTTTGAGAACCAAGCTTCTATATGCATTGATTACTGTAGAGCACAATGGGGTATAATAGGTGAGAACAAACTATGGTTACAAAGATCAAGTCTATTGTAGGTACAAAAGCCTATTTTATGTACATTAAAGAGCCTTGATTATTTAAAGGCATTTGCACTGTTGGTTATTTTACACAGGTTATTTACACTGTTGATTAAATTGCTTGCAAAGCAGTCAGATTTCCATACACAAGTAGTCTAACAGAAATATTATGCAGCCAGCAATTTGCCAGTTGTCTGTTGACAAAGACGGAGAGTAAGCCACTTACTACTGTTTTTATACAATGAATCATTTTTGTAAAAATGGAGCAGTCTAATGAAAATTCAAATGTATTGCTTTTCCCAATTCAAACAGAAATCCAAGCACTTCATATACTCTGCAAATAAGCCTCATTTACCACAGTGTATCAACTAACAAGCAATTTCAGTTCTACATGCAGATTTTAAATAAAATTCTCCAAATTTAAACAGGTAGTTTAATTTTACTTCCATAAACAGATACTTTCAAAATATTTAGACATCTGTATATAATACTGTTTAAACTGTTTGTTCTAAAACATAAATAGCTATCTCAGTATTTGAGCTACCAGCTTTCTCATTTAAGGGTAAAACATAAAAAATAATTGGGATAACTAGAGTCAGGAACAATGCTTACACAGCATGTCAGCATCTTTTATTGTGTCTTAATTGTAAGACCACTTAGAGGGGAGCTGTGGGTAAACTGGCTCTGCAGGAGAGGCGAAATGCCCGGTCTCAGGGAAGTTACTGATAGCCTTGCTGAGGGTTTCAGCAGTGCTTCTGTGCTCAGCTATCATATAAACATGTGGGATCTTCTGAACCTCTGGTCTGTGCTATTGTAGCATAACATTTTGGGATGATTGTCTTCCCTACTTACCACTGTCACCACATCACGCCATTTCCATGGCATGTTCCACGTCACACATGTCTGTGTGGTGCATGTCTGGTTTGTTGCATGTAGTGTATGCATCTGTTACATTGCATATGTAGATAGTTGAATTATTACAAGCTACAAGTATTTTCTACTAGGTAGGTCATCATCATCATGGATGGGCTTCGGGAACGAAGATTTGGGAAGGGCTCTACCCACGTTTTTTACAAGCACGTTGGTGGCTAAAAAGGCCAATATGAGATAGACATGTCTGGTTGCAAAAGGCACAGCAGAAAGACTCCTTAGGTGGTATATTCTGCAAGGCACGATGCTTTCTGCGTTATCTTTTCTTCTCGAGAGTGATCCTTCAGGTGTTCTCAAAGGAAATGGCAACGTTATAGATGGTGTGTCTCCAGGTGTCCCGACTGGAGGCCAGAGTAGACCACTTATGGTGGTGAATATGGCCAAGGCTGAGATGTTGTTTCAGGGAGTCCTTGTATCTTCTCTTTGGGGCTCCTCTCATGCGGCAGCCAGTGGCAAGTTCATCATAAAGCAAGATCTTAGGGAGGCGGTGGTCCTTCATCCTGGAGACGTGCCCTGCCCAACGCAGCTGTGTTCTCAGCAACATGGCCTCAATACTTGTGACTGCTGCTTGTTCTAGAACAGATGTATTGGTCACATAATCTGACCAGTGGATGTTTAGGATTGTACGGAGGCAGCGTTGATGGAAGCGTTCTAAGAGTTGCAGGTGGTGGCGGTAGATGATCCATGATTCAGATCCGTATGAGAGAGTAGACAACACAACTGTAAACACTGATCTTGGTACTTTTCTTCAAGTGTTTATTTTGCCAAACTCTTTTATGAAGCTTTCCAAAGGCACTGTATGCCTTTGCTAACCTGTTGTCTATCTCTCCATCAATCTTACCATCCAAGGAGATGAGGCTACCTAGGTAATTAAACTGCTGAACTGATTTGAGCTCTGAAATAGGTAGGTATTTGTACCTAAAATTATATTCTCTTTTTTGCACTATATATTTAGAAAGTAGTCCAGCTCTCTGTGAAGTTAATGGAAACCAGATCAGGTCCTGATCATGAAAGTTTTGTCATGTGTCAGTTGGCAGAAACATTAAAGATAATTCAGATTTCAAGTGTATTTATGTATAAGTGAATTGGAAAAGATTAATGGTATATTAAGAATATAAATTTTAGAAAGGTGTAGAATTCTCTTGTTTAATTTGACCTACTTCCAAAAGAAAAAATTCCGTCTGGAAAAGAAAAGTGTGCTCAAAACTATTATTTTAAAATTTTCTCCAATGTGATTTCTGTAATTTACTGTATATTTTGAAAAATTATTCTTTTCTCTCAATGCCACAAGGTCTTTCACACAGCATGAGAGAATACAAAGACTTTGAAAAGCATTTATAGGATATGGGAAATATGATTGAAAGTTCGTAGAAACTGGCACAAGCATTCAGACATAGATACAATATACTTGAAACTGCTTTTGAATCAGTAATGGGAATTGACTGGCTTATCAACTGAATGTGTCTTTTTTTAAAAAAAAAAACAAACATTGAATACCTTCAACATATTCAGCAGCAGTTCATTTTAAATATAGGGAACTCGCTTCATCAGTCTCATGACACTACTGTAGCTTTTGGTAAAATTTTCTCTGAAGTGGAGTGCAGTGTATTTTCAACCAGTATATGTAGTACGTAATAAATTTATAATAAATTTATAAATATAGTAAATATAATAGAATCATCATCATAGAATGACCTGCATTGGAAGGGACACTTCCAGGGATGGGGCATCCACAGCTTCTCTGGGCAACCTGTTCCAGTGTCTCATCAACCTTCGCAGTAAAGAATTTTTTTCTAACATCTAATCTAAACTTGCCCTCTTAGTTTGAAGCCATTTCCCCTTGTCATGTCAGCACATGCTTTTGTAAATAGTCTCTCTCCATCTTTCTTGTAGGCTCCCTTCAAGTATTGGAAGGCCACAACTAGGTCACTATGATGCCTTCAATGCATGGATAATAATATATAGTATAGTAATATATACAATGTGTATCTATACAGAGAGATTATGTATTTGTCGTCAGAAAGTTTAGCTCATGGTTAAAGTAATTTTGATTTTATGATCAATTAATAACCTGCAAGAAATAAGAGTACCTATTGTCAGGGACAGCTATAGGCCTTTACAAAATTGTGCAGAATGAAATACACTTGCTAAGCAATGAATTTCAGTTAAACACAGCCTGTGAACAGACCTGTGTTCCTGGCCAGAAAATCAATTTAACATGTGCTTAAGGTAAGTGGATTATCTAGCATTTTGCTGAATCAAGTTCTGTGTAGAGAGTTACTACTCTGGATGAACAGCAAGTTGTCTCGTGGCATGGGTTGAATTGCATTTCAGCTATCTGCAAAATTGGAAACTGCCTTTTTTAAAAAAAAAATTGGGTAGTGTGTATTGTTTGGGTTTTTTGCTGTTTATTTTTTTTTATTTTCATGAGAAACAATAGAGATTTGACCTTTCATTTTTGAAAAAAAATCAGTAGATTCCTGGTTTTTTTTTTTAAACACATTACATACCAATTGTTGCTGTTCACTCTGGACAATACTATCAGTCAAGCCAAGGTGTAGATACTTATTTCTGTTTATATACATGACACACACACATACACACACACATATGCATAAAAATATAATATCTGTTATGTCATTCTTTTAGCTAATTTGAGATATATGACCATAGCCTGTCAGAAATTAAAAATCATAACTGCATTATTTTTGTAATATTTTAGCCTGTAATCCTTTCGTAGTCTTTTTTTTTTTGGACTAAGAAAAGCATATGATTAACTATGTGCCTTGCAGGAAGAAATATATAATAGCTGCTGCATGTGTGGAGAGGAAGTGAACTTGAACATCGTCATGAAGACACTGTAGCCATGTGCTAAGCTTGATTTGTAATTTTTCAGAAAAAAGAATAAAGAAAGTCATGTATTCATGATTTATTAATAGGATTCTTCAGATGCTGCTCCATGAAATGCCATATGGGTCTTTGAGGTGTTTTTAGAGGTGTTTTTATACCTTGAGAATTGTCCATTTTGTGGGTGTAAGTGAAAGATTGAAAACTGGTTAACCCTGTGTTGTTCTGTGTATACATGTAAGCCTGTTTCAAAAGGTTGCATGCTTTTTCTATTATTGACTTTTATTCCTAAAATGGCTTAAAAAGGAAAAAAATCTGCTTCAGAAAGATTTAAATAGATAATTTTGAAAAAAAATGTAAATAATCAGCCTTTTTTTTTTTTAGATAAAAAGATCTCACAAAAGTACTCTGTCTTGTGCTTTCAAGGTTGAATCAGGAGAGCAAATATTTTCTGAAATGTACGTATTCTAGTATATATATATATATATTTTTCAATTATTTTTTTTCATTTTAAAAAGGAAGATTATTCTGCTCACTTCTTGTTCTAGGATTTTGCAAAGCAGCAGCAAACCATACGATGCCAAGCCAATAATTTGAGAGAGAATTGTTATCATTTGGATGTCTAGTTTGAGAATATTTATCACTGTTCTATTGAAGTAAAATGTGCATTTTCCTTTAACCCGGGTGTCTATGTGTCTTTCAGTTAACTTTACCTGAGCTACTAGCAATAAGGATAGAATATTAGAATTAAAATTTAGAGTCTGTCAATGTTTGTAGTGGTTCCACATAAAAACAAGTAGGGTGAGAGATCCTGGATTTCTAGGTGCATTCAGGTGAGACATATGATTTTACAAACATCTATATGTAAAAGGAAATGTGTATGTGCTTGTATGTGTTTTATAATACATATTTCCACTTATACGAAAAGTTTTATGTTGGAAGATAAGCACTGTTAGCTTCCACAGAAATATCAAGAATAAGAAAGCACTCACATTTTCTGGAAAGAGTTTAGGGCCTTGAAGATTTTACACATATGTCCAATATAAAAATTGCTCTGAAAATTTTCGAGTAACATGAGTAATTTTTAAGGCAATACTTTTTAGTCGTTCTTAACATATCACTTGGCTAGTACAATCCCTCTGTGGATTATCATGAAAATTAATTATTTTATTACCCCCAAAACTAATGCAAATCATCTGCCAGGAGAAAATTGCTTTTATGTTAACCATTTGTGTTTTGCAGTAGCATAGAAACATCTATCTGAACAGTATTGCTTTCAATGTATCTGTTGCTTATTTGCTTTGATACTGTGGTAGCAACATTTCAATAGAGTCTATAGAAAAAAGAAGTCTCATTTGTAGCTGCCTAAGAAATACTTAATTTATTTTTTAATGAAGTTCATTACTTAAGACTTTGTATGACACAGTATTGCTGGGAGCTGGAACCTGACCCCACTTTGCTTTTTCTTTCTTCACATATTTGCTTTTATCATGTCAGTTTTACTCAAGTGACACTGAAATATGGAGATTTTTTTTCCTTTTTTTCTCTTTTTTTTTTTTTTTTCCAGAAGGAGCTTATCAGTTGTAAGCCCTAGACTGTGAATGCAAGCTTTGATGTTAACAGCCCCAGTGCCTTTCTTTTTTTATTTGGGGCATTAAGTTCAATTACATATTCAAAATATCTGTTCAGTCCTTTTGCTAGAATTTTTCAATAATTAAAATAACTGAGCTTTTTTAAAGTACACTTTCCTTAGTGTTTTGATCTTAGTACAAGATGTGATTCAAACCAAATCCTGTTCTATCTACCAGTTTCACTGATTTTCAAGTCTC
The DNA here is from genome assembly GCF_009829145.1 of Chiroxiphia lanceolata. Taxonomy (NCBI): domain Eukaryota; kingdom Metazoa; phylum Chordata; class Aves; order Passeriformes; family Pipridae; genus Chiroxiphia; species Chiroxiphia lanceolata. The sequence goes on from NC_045642.1 coordinate 13,439,209, forward strand.
TGTATTGGTGTTCACAGGCCGGTGTACCATGTTTCAGAAGCAGCAGTTTAAGAATTCGCCTGAAAAACAGTCAAAAGAATATTTATTGTCTTTTGGGTTGTGCTGAAAAAAGTTATATACTGATAAAGAACTGCAGTTAGAAATTCTTACTTTTTGAAAAATATATTAAGTTCATCCTGGTGTTTGCTAACCAATACAATGCGAAGTTATAAGTCACTGTTTCAAAGCTGTTGTCCCTTATGGAAAAGCAGCAATTACTTAATATGTTGTAAGACATAGGGGGAAAAAAAAACTACAACAAAAACCCAAAAAACAAACAGCAAAACAAACAAACAAGCCAAAACAAAAACACAAACAACACCAAAACAAAAAATCAAATTAATTTTAACTGATTTAAAAACTGCATTTGTCCGCTAGATTTTTTTAACAGGAGTTTTGTGATTCATTTACAGAGGTTCCTTAACATGACAAGGTAGTATATTTTAAAGGGAAATTTCAAAACAGATACAAGAGCTGTGTGAGCCTGCAGATACTCTGTTTCCACTTCAAGCTCTCCAGGCAAACTCAAAGTCTAGCCAGTTTGCTTTCAAAGTCGCCAGCTGGGAAAATAAGTTCTTGAAAAAATTATGTCTCCTGTTGTTATAGCCAGACAGATATTTTTTAAACTTAGAAAAAATTATCGAGCTTCATTTAAATCCTTTGGGAAGATAAAAGAGAATACAGGCAAAAAGCAGAAATAGTCACAGGAAAAACAAAGTAACAAACATATGTGGCACTTCTACTTAACGGTAATGTGCTGGTAGAATAGACACCAGAGTATTAAACAAAGATTTTCTGAGATTAGTGCTGCTGTTGATGCTGGCAATGAGATTAATGTTTATTTGCTCATGTTTTTCCATGCTGTATCTTTAAAATCTTTCCCAACATTTGCCACCTCTTCTGGACTTTTGAAAATCACAACGTTTCTGGCTATTTTGTATTTTAAACCTTTGCAACCACATATAACTTTAAAATGTATTTGAGCTTTACATGTTCCAGGCCAAGAGTCAAACAGCCATGGTTCCTTTAATTGGTACCGTGTTCAACAAATAGTTCTTTCTCAATTAATGTAGGTACTGTACTGTTCACAGGGTAGGAGAATTCGACCATAAATGAATGGGGTTAAAATATGCAGAGGGGCTGAAAGATGCATGAGTGCAGACTGTACTGAGAAATATTAGAAATGGATCAGAAGTGGAACACTCTGTTGACACCCACTAGTCCCAGTTTCAGTGAGTCAGCCAAAACAAGCACCCAAACAGGAATTCCGTGTTTCATCTTGGTGTGGGAAAACCAAAAATCCTGTTGATGAGGCTTTACAAAGCCAAACCCCTGACTTTCTCAGGTTATTTTCTCTGTGGAAAAAAAAAACAAAAACAAAAACAAACACCCCCCCCCCCCCCAAAAAAAAAAAAGCCTGGTGTGTGGAAACTACTGTCTAGTATAAGCAGATGAATATACAGTTGTAATTATAAAGTCAGGAAGCCAGGCATGCAACACAGAAATGGAAGTGTTTGAGAAGATGAGATAACACATTCAACAACTTAATTGAAAATTAATGTTTTTGTCACTACAGAACAAGAGCTTTTCAGCTAATATACTGTGAATTAATCTGACTACTCATCCTATGGTATTGCATGAATCCTTTCCATGCTTTTAGATTTATTGTTTTAAGTAAGCTGCATGTTCTATAAAAATTGTGTCTGAGCCCAAATCAGTGTTTCTGTATTTTGAGGAAGAATAGCGGGTTAAAATTATCTTGGCAGAAGAGTGCAAAGAGTTATTTGGATTTTATCCCAAGGATGTGCAGTGGCATCAACAGGGAAGGATGCAATGGCAGAGCTTTTAGGACATCAAATGTCAGCATCAGAAACAGCAGCAGCATGAGCAGACTGGGCTAATGGTGCTTCTTTCTTCCTCTGCCACTAGAAAGTTGTCATGTGCCAAAAGTTATCATCAAGTGGAATCCTAATTGCCATAATTATTTCCAATCCTAAATTTCAGAAAGAGTTACCCAGTAGTGACAGACACTGGAACACATCTTTCTGGTCACTAGCTCAGAGCCACAGCATCCTGGATCAACACAGAAGCAGAGACTTCAGTGGAATGACATCAATCAGTGCCAGCTAGAGATCTGAACCATGCTCTATGATCCTCTGATGCCCTCAGAAGACACAAACTAGCTCTTCTTTCAGCCTTGAATATAAGGCAAAGAAGAAAAAGGTATGCAATTGTCTACTGCCTTCTGGAATGAGAGCTAAAATAGGTAAGGAACATCCTCTTTCTTTGGAAAGTTTTGTGAGAAAAAAAAAAGTGGTAACAGTCTTGATTGTCATTTTGCTTGAAAGAAATCACTAAAATATTGGAGAGATTGGTTGTAATTAATAAATAATTTTTATTTGCTAAATATTGCATAGCTCTTCCCTGAAAAGTCTCAAGAAACTTGTCTTCTATTAATGATTTTGCAAAAAATAATAATGATATTCTTTTGCTATTTCAAGTAAGTTTGATTAAATGATTCTCACCATTCTCTTATAAACTTTTATGACTATTTTAATCTATGTAATGCTTAGGTAAATACACCCAGAGACAACTAAAATACTGCAGTTTAACTAAATATCTCATGGTAGAGTGCATACTTTATCTCGTAACAAAGAAAAAACCAGGTAATTTGTTTTAGTTCTTTATTGACGCATGGTACCTCAGCAGAGCAAAAAACTACATCTCTGAGCCTCATGACTTTTTGCATGTATATTCTATCACCAGTGAAATTACTTTTGTGAGTAGTCTCATTCTCCTCAGTGACCTGCATAAGCTGTGGAAAAATCAGTGCACAAAACTCTTCATATACAGTTTCCTCACGTAGCCAACTATGCATGTTGACACCTTGGGCCCATTTAAACCAGTGGAACTTAATTAAGAAAACACAGTGCTGCAAAAATATAAAGTAACATTTTGGAAATAGGAAGATTTGTAGTACTGTGATGGCACTACTCAGACACTTCTCATTTTTGGTAGCCAAGAGTAATTAAATAGGTACCCATCCTACTGACGGGGTTTTTTTCCTCGCTATTCAGAAGCTTCTTGTTTGGGAATATCCTTTTTCTTTACTAGAATTACATTATTTCTACCAAATCCAAGCATCCCATATTTTTGTCACAAGTGAAGGATGAAGTAACAAAATCCCTTTTGGATATGGGATCTGACTGATATAAATGGCTTTTGCAATAGCCTGTAATGCAGTCATTGGTTGCAGATGAAGTTTTAAAATCTGTGAGCTAATATGAAACCCTCAAATATCAGCAAAGTAAAGATGTTTTCATAAGCCCTCTAAATGTCTTTGTATGGCTTACAGGAATTATTCTGACACCATGACATTTTTGGTAAAAAATATACCTGTAGCATTTACAAAACCTTTCAGTGTATATTCATTTTGGGCAAAAACTGGTAGATTAGAATACAGGTAATATATATTGGCAGTATTTCGACTAATTGTTATTACTGGTGTCTTGATACTTGGATTTTTTTTGACTTCTTCACATATACAGGCCTGTTTGTAATTGTTTTGTCAAGTACCTGCAAGATTAACCCAGTATTAACTAGGTGATAAGTAAATCTTTTATGTGAAGTGGTGGGCTCCCATTTTAAGCCACTTGTAACGCAAAAATGTGAGCATTTCTGAATCTTTCTGCTGAGGTATTGTGATTTAACCTCAGCAGGCCCCAGGCAGCCACTCTCTCACTCCCCTGCAGTGGGATGGTGAAGAGTGGGAAGGGTAAATGCTAGAAAACTTGTGGGTTGACATAAAGACAGTCTAATATGCAAAGCAAAAAGCTGCACGCTCAACCAAAAGCAAAACAGGAAATTCATTCACCACTTCCCTTGGGCAGGCAGGTGTTCAGCCATCCCCAGGAAAGCAGGGCTCCTGTATGTGCAACAGTCACTTGGGAAGACAAATGCCACCACTCTGAACACCTCCCCCTTCCTTCTTCCCTCTACTTTATATACTGAACATGATGTCATGTGCTATGGGATATCCCTTGGGTCAGCTGGGGTCAGCTGTCCCACCTGTGCCTCCTCCCGGTTTCCTGTGCACCCTCAACCTCCTCACTGGAGGGTGGTCTGAGAGGCAGAAAAGGCCTTGACTTTGTGTAAATGCTGCTCAGCAAGAATGAAAAGATCTTTATATTATCAACTCTGTGTGCAGTGCAAATCCAAAACTCAGCACTGTACTAGCTAAATGAACAAAATTTAGTCTACCCCAGTCAAAACCAGCACAAAAGGTGAGATGCAAATCTGACAGCAAATTGTGAGAGTAATGAGTGGTTTTGTATTATTTAGTGCCTCAGCAGCACACCTCAAAAATCTCAGTCATTTTAACAAAGTTCAGCACAAGGTTAATACAAAAGGTTCCCTTGCCCAAAGGATTTAGCCTTTCAAACGGGTTTGGAGAGCAGGAAGGGGTAGGACAGTATTCACACAACAGCAGGAAAAACATAAGACCTTATTTGTAAGCAGTGATGATTGGAGAGACAGAGACTCCACTGTTTTGGTTCAAAATTCAAGAGAAAGCTCTCTCCATATCCAGACATACTTTGTAACCTGGGCACCTTTTTGGAGCTGCAGTAAGCTGATTAAAAAACAGAAGTTGCTCATTACTAATGCAGTTACAGAAGATTTAACATGAGAGATGATATATTTGGTTAGTCTTTATATAATTTTTTCATCTAACTTAATATTTTCTGTTATTTCCACATACTGTACACAGAGACAGTCCCTCTTAAAAATAAGTAAGGAAATCATGCCAGGCTGACCTTTTTCTTACCTTACCTTTCTAAAGACACAAGAATCTGACACAAATATCACATTTGCACTAACCAAATCAACACTAAATGCTCTGTGAAGTGAATTGAATGTGTTTTTTGTAGCTGAATACAGCTTTCTTTGAGTTTTTTTGGGGGGGCACATTGCCTTTGGCTAGACTGAGCACAAGTCTCGATGGTTGCCAGGGTATTTTGTGATTCTGAAGTTTTCTTTGAAGACAGTGTCTAGTCTGTCTACTTCGAAGTACACAGAAAATTAAGAAAAACAGGTCACATTAAAACCATGCATATAGCTCACCTCTGAAACAGAGAAAAGTTTACATGGAGTTGGCTGCTGTTGCCTTTCTGTGATGTTTGGAATGTGAATGTGAGTTTAACAAGATAAGCATTTTGCTTCCTCAAAAAAAGGGAAATCGTACCTGACCTTCCACAAAAGTCTCTAAAGCCATTTTAACCTGCAAAATGACCTTAGAGACAGTGGTACTTTGTGATTACACACTCACTGCATTGCACTGATTCCTCTAGTGCAGTATAGGAAGCAGCATTCAAGAACCAGAATAACAGGAACATACACAAACTGAACAGCATTTCTCTGAGTAGTAGTGACTCCTGATGAGTGTATGTCTGTCCAGACTGTCAACACTTCTGGTTGTCTTTCAGATCAAAAAAGAGGAACATAGAAGGGGCAATACCCTGGGGAGTTGTGCTTCTAAATGCATGTACTGTACCTCTGCATAGCTTTGCTGCATGAGAAATAGGAAAGTTTGTCATACCAACCAATGCTAAGAGGGTAGGGCATGGGCAGGAGGACAGGAATTTATCAGATATGGTTTTTTCTTTCCTAATCAACATAAATTTATGTCTGAATTTTTTGACCAAGCAGACTCCATCAGTAAGTATGTTGGGTTTCTAATAAAGCGAGACTAAAAATGTATACTTGTATGTTAACTGTAAAACTGCACTGATTCCCTTCACATATAATTTGAATATAATTTTGTGGTCCAATTGTTGCCATTAGTTGTATCACTACAACCAGTCTTATATTATTGCCTTTGCAATGTCATCTTTGGGGTTCATTATAATGGAGATACTCGTATCGGAGACACTTATCTTTCATTTTCAAACAAGTTGAAAATTAGTGAAACTACCATTGTATTGTAAGTCCACCAGATATTGTTAAAAAGTTATTATTTTGGATAGAAGCGTGTTTTTAAAAGCCAAGAGTAATTAAGTAGGGACCTGTTTGACTGTTGTTTTTTCAATTCTTTTACAGGCTGGAAACACCTCAGAGAAACACAGAAGGAACCTTTGGTTTTGTATTCATGGACAACTCAACCCACTCAATTTTTTTCACGTCTATCTGTATGTAAAGGTCTCTTGGCTTATAATAACTGAGCTCAGTGTTTCAGCTCAGCTCTTTATGCTGGAATCCTGTCACTATCCATAATGCCATATAGACAGATATAAAATGTAGTCAACGCTCATATCCTGGGCAGCAGGTCTTCTGATTTTAGTTTGTTTATGAGTGAATCGTTTTTAGAAGTCAAAAATATGCAAATCAGCTGCCCTGTAAAACTCTCTATATATTGACAGGATCTTTAGATAAACAAAACTCTCAATGGAGAGTACTTGGAAATACTGTCCTGTGACAAGAAGGTAGCAGATCACAGCAGCAGGAGTTTCAAGTGTGCAGGAAATACAAATGAAATTTTATTTTTTTTACTGAGATGTGAAAACCACACAGTTATAGAAGTGAGGTAAGAAATAAGATGACAATAGCTCAATAACTTGCAAGCAGCACTATCCCAGCCCACCCCCAGTCCACGGACAATATTGCTTGTGAGTTAAAATGTCAGATGTATGAGAACTGAAATGTTTGACAATATTGGCTGTTAGTATTCACAGAATTACTATTTTCTCCTTCCAACACATAAAAGAGCACTGTGCTTTGGGGAATCTGATATGACTAAGACTGCTGGTGTCCTGCTTCTGTACTGGTTGTTTCAAAGTGATTTAATTACAGCAATTTGCATTCACAGGCTTTTGGACAACGTAGTAAATGCTGAAATGATACAACTTAATTGGAAGCCTAAAACTTTCCAAGCCATGGGAAGGGCAATCATAGGTACTGCTCCCTTATTTGAACTGACCAGGAATCTGTCAGATGAGCCATTAAAAAAAGGTATAGGTGGATCACGTTCACATTGCTGTTTTCACTGAAGAGGCAGAACCTTTTTAGTATAGGCACAACTCTGCATTGGGTTGTCTGTAGCATCAGAACCAGTAGTACTTCATGTCCACAGGGTGAAAAAGCACATGTGGCTACTGTGTGAATTACTGTACCTTGGTGTTGAGGTCACAGTAGCTACAATTTTTGCATCACTATTTTTAGGACATGCATTGGATACAGTAAGGTGAACAGGCCGTTGAGATCATCATATACAATTCTTTCTTTCTCTCTCTGGTTAAATTACACTATCCAGGTGGAATGGGCTTGGATAAGATGCAACACTGTTGTTTTGATCAAAGTGAGATTTAAAATGCACTTTCTCAGGTCATATTTTGCTGTTGCATTCAATGACTAAATAAAATCTGAAACCATGTCTTTAATCAGTCTTGATATATCAATGATATCTTCACATTTTTGCCACTGTTTGTCATCAACAAAAATTACTGTTTTTTCACTGCTCCGGTACCTGTCCAGTTAGGAAAATACAAGCTTAAAGTGATATTTTATAACACCGTAAGTGCTTCTAGCATCATTACACACAGAATCTTTCATTTCACATGTTAACCCCAATCACATTCTCACACTTTAACAATTACTGTGGGTCAATAACAATAGACAAGTATTGTCATTTTCATTATGAATCTCATACTTCCATGCTAAGCACAACTATTTTTAGACTAATTACATTCTAGAATTGTAAACACATTTAGGATTAATATTATGTGGTACCAGTAACATCATGATCTCTTACACAATCCTGATAACTGTTTTTACATGTAGTTCCTCTAATATAACTGGGAACTGTGAACTCAAAGACGTGTTTTAAATAGGTAGCAAGGCAAGTCATGGAGTCTCAAATGATTCTAAGAAAAACAATAGTCAGTTACTTCTTGGGTCCTAATGAAAGTACCTGGGCAGAAGTACCAGCTTTTCCCTTCAGTTTACCCAGCATAAAGGAAATGGAGTCAAAAAGAAGCAAAGTAGTTGTACTGTAATTCTTGGATTGAAATTTGATGAGTAACTTTTACAGCTTAGTTTGTATTTGGTTGGTTGGTTGTTTTATGCCCCCCACAGAACTATTTTCTTTTCAGGTTGTTTTATTGAGAAAGCATTCAGAACTGCTTGTTTTTCGCATTTGACGCCAGAATTTTCACCTGGAAGTGTGTTGTGCTTTCTTCCTTGTCCAAATGGACATCTAGATGGATTTCTAATTGTTTTGAAAGTTTGGGTTTAATTTAATTTATTTTTTTAAATTTCTAAACTGATCTTATTAATCACATACTAGTCTCTTCTACCATGTCTCCAACCTTCTTGGTATAGCTCTGATAACCTAAAATATTCAAGTGAAGAGATTATCACCTAAAATGTACTAAACAAGAAAAGTTTTGTGGAAAACTCTGAAACATGATTATTTCAAGTGTTATCTCATTTGACACAAATGAATACTGCATGTGATACAAGTTCACTATCTGGTTAAAAAAAATTAAGAGAACAAACTTGTTTGGGTTTTATTATTAATACCATGTGTGGCACTGCTTAATAAATGCAGATTTTTATGAATTATTATAATTCTGTCAAAGTCTTTATTGTTTTACTCTAACTAAAATTTTATAAGAACTTGTTTTGAACCATTCCTAGCTAATGTTACCATGAACCACTATTAGAAGAATATCTAGTAAGCTATAGCAGCAACAGTGTTTAATCCATTTTTAGGCAGTAATTCTTGTTAAGCTGAGCAATGGTAATGATGGATCTACAGGCTTAACAAGGTTAATGTTGACAATGAGCAATTATTATTTTTGACAAGAATACCAAAGGGTTTCAAGATGACTCTTCTAACTGAAAGCAGATTATGACTTAACTTTTATTACTAACTGTCAAGCATAGCTGTCAAGCATATAAAATGTTATATAAAGGAAGATCATTTTATTATACTAAGAGACAAAGCAGGGATCGAATGATGACCTTTTTTGTGGGTTTTTTTTCAGTTACCCACAGGAAGAAGGAGGCCAAGTCCTCAGCATCTTAAAGAGGGAAATGGGGGAAGAAAACATCCGGAGAGGACACTTTCCTACAGATAAAAAACTGACAGAAAAAAAAAGCACAATATGATTTTAATGAAGTCAACATTTGCGGATGTCTGTGGGTACTGGTGTGTGACTTCCGTGTCTTTCTTGTAGATACAGTGTAATAGCATGGGGGTGGGACAGTGAGCCTCAATAACCTTCCAGGGAGCAGTTCCCCGGCTGACTGATAATCACAGCTACAAGAGGTTTTTCTGTTTGGTCTTTAGCCGAGATATTTCCCCCTCTGGCCTGTTGGTATGTGTTGCAGTCTTGATCTTAGAGATGCTGGTCTTTGTCAGAACTGTTATTCAGACCGCACTTCTCTGATGAAAGACAGAAAATATTTATTAGAGGCAGCTCCACCTCTCATTTGTTTTATGTGTGGCTGTGACAATAGCTGGTAAGTTTAGTTTCTACTGAGAATTAAGAACCTTCTCTCTTGACCAGGGCTCAAGCATTTCTTTGCATGAATGTTGGAATCTATAACCAAATTTCATTGCTGACCTTAGCTACAGAAAAGCAGGAAAGTAGGACCCCTTGTTAAAACAGCTTTTGCAGATGTTATAAGGCAAAGACAAACTTCACTCTTTTGTTACTTGCTCAACTCATCTTTACATGGAAGGGAAGCAATCTGTGCTTATCTCTGGGTGGGTTTGACAAGTATAGGTTGCGAGAAGTCAGGTACATAACGCAAAACAGTGTCAGAACTTCTTTGAAAGGATGCAATGATTAGATTGGATGTGCCAGAGATTGTACTGACACTTTTTGATTCCATTCCATTACTCTGCTGAAGATGCCAAATCTCCTCTCCTTCTCCCTCTCCCTCTACCTCTCCCTCTCCCCTTCTTTTTTCTTTTTTTTCTTTTTTTTCTTTTTTCTGACATTTAAAGAGGCATTTCCTATTTATGGAAAACAAAACTCAATCGTCAAAGAAAGACAAAAAAACCCCAGAGATGGCATCTTATAGACACAAACATTTATACTGAAGCTGAGTTTTGCAAAATTGCAAGAATTAATGTAATGTGTGCTGAGGAGCCAGACTCTTCATGAAAGATTTTTTGATAAAATCAAGGCATTTTCACAGTGGTTGAATTTATGATGAAAGTAGAGCAGGTATATTGTGGTAAAGAGAACATGTTCAAAGTTTATTGTTTTACTGCTATGATTTTCCAATAATTCTTTTTCTACAGAGGCATAGTACCCCAGGCATCCCTCAGTTGTTCTTTCAGATGTGAGCTGATCATAGTAGGATCCTTTAAACCCACATATACATCATTATATGGAATCATATAATCATTAAGGCTGGAAAAGACCTCCAAGATCACCAAGTCCAACCTTTGACCAAACACCACGTCAACCGGGCCACAGCACTAAGTGCCATGTCCTGTCATTTCTAGAACACCTCTAGGAATGATGACTCTACCACCTCCCTGGCAGCCCATGCCAATGCTTAAGGATCCTCTCAGTAAAGAAAATCTTCCTGATTTCCAACCTGAACTTCCTCTTGTGAAGCTTGAGGTCATTTCCACTTGTCCTATTGCCTGTGAGAAGACCCTAAAATATGCCACACCCTAGAACAGGATCTTTGAGATCATAATCCGCCTAAATATGCTTCTCTTTTAACCCTAACAGCTTTAGGGGAACCAATTTAAAGACATTTAAAATAACAAAAATCTCCAAATTATTTCTTTGGTTTTGTCCTGTCTAGGCCCAGAAGAGCTAGAGGGATCTGCAGAGCCAATTTCTTCTCAGCTTCTGCTATAAGTTACAGCAAAAATGGATAATTCTCGTCAGGACCATTACAGTAGTCTCTGGGAGACCTCCACCTCCCTGAAATTGTAACTGCCAAGAACATAAATGGAACCAGTTGCTCCAGGGCTCCTATCAGATTCAAAAATGCCAGGAGGTGCATTGCCTTGTATTACTGAGATTATGTTTGAAAGCATTCATGAACTGTGCAAAACAAATCTGCTTTTATTACACCATCAGCTAATAAATATCTGTTACACTTCTTGCATGCTGATTGCCACCTCTAGTCCTTCCTTGCAAGGGATGCTCAGCACTGTCCTCTTATAACATTTGCCTCATCCTCAAATTGCTTATCCATCACAATGTTTAAAAATCCAGAAGGATTCAATATGTTTAGAGAGTTAAATGGTTTCCAAGCAGGAAAGCTAGAGGTAAGAAATTGTCTGTTGCTTATTGACCTGTAATAAAAAAATAGTGCTCTGGTCTTTCAGTGTGGAAGGTGCTCAGATACCTCTAGTGCTTCCTAGACACTGTAGTGTTGATTTCACTCAGAGATATCAGTGATCATCTGCTTGGAAGTTCTGGTTGAAACATAGCACTTAAATAATATTGTCTCTTGTCATGTTCTGCATATTCTTCCCAGGCAGAACAGGCTTCAGGCATCTCAGCGTCATCTCTCTTGGTTTTTAGGACCGTACACAGGGCTGTCAACAGGCTTCAATTGTGCACAGAGGAAAATGGTGAGGACTGGATTGAGAGGGTTCAGAAGAGTATGGTCTCACATTAGATGAAGGCAGAATCATGGGATGGTCTGTCTGCCTCAGGCAGGTAAGTGGAGGAAGAATGAACTTTTGCAGCCCTTCCTGGGCAAGGGGCCATATTTCATTCTGTGTTTGGATACTGAAGGATCAGATCAGATAGGCTCTGGAGAGTCCTATTATAAGTGATTCTGAGCTCCTGATTATGCTAAGTATCCTTTCAAAAAGGCACACCATTCATGTGCCTTGGTGACTTGGTAAAACTAAATGGAAGCAATTCCCCTGCTCTGAACTCCATGGTCTTTTTAACCTTTGTCCAGTAGTACACTTCATGACAAAAGCAGCAGAACATTAGATAAATTCCTCAGATTTTGAAACAGTGACATTTCCCGTCTCTTTGCCCCAGCACACATCCCTGTGCGTGTGCGCATGCACACATGCAGACAACACAGACCTATCTATCTGTCTATATATAATCTTCAGCGGAAGCTCCTGTTTAGGGGAAATTCTGGGAATAATTAAGAAAAGGATACTGCATGCTCCAGCAGACGGAATACATCTTTTTCATTTAAAGCATTTTTTTTTTCTTTCCTTTACCACCAACTTGCTGCAATTAGGAGGTTGCTGGAGAGATATCAATTGAGATTTGGAAACTGTTTTCTGGAAATGTTTTGAATTAAAATCTAATTGGTAGCTTTCTTTGATAACTATTTTATTGTTGGGTGCAGCTAAATGGAAATCAACCACAAAGGGAACTCAATTTTGTTTGTCATTAATTTTAACTTGATTTCACAAATGATTTACATATATAATATTTTCTCTATTTGTTCTGTACCACTTCTGAACTCCTGTTAGCAGCATTTACTAGTGTCATTTTCCCATTTATTTGTGTTACTTTAAAATATTCTGCATTACCTCAAGCATGGGTATCAGCAAAATGGTGAAGGAGCAGTAGCTGGACCAACGTGAAATTTCCTGCAGTTTATGAAAACTGTGAAATTAGTGACCCTGAGGACTAAATTTCACTGGTTTACCTAAGATACGTGTGAGCGTTGTGATCAAAGGAAAGTAGATCTGCCCTGCAAATATATGATCATAACAAAGCACAATTCTGAAGAGATCAAATTGTTAGTAACAATGAGAAAAATCAAGGGTCAGATACACAGTCAAGTTACTCCAGTTAAATATGTTACCACAAGGACATGGCCATGTATGATCACTAAGCAAATGTAAATGTCAGTTAATTCAATGCACCATATGAAAAAGATAACAAATACCTGCAAATAAGTATTGGAAAGTTTACTGAATAATTTTATGGAGGGAAGATGGTGTACAGGAATGACAGCAGAGATGCAATTTTACTAACAATGAATGCTAAGTAACCTAGGCATGCAGGATCTCAGCCATAACACACTTGACCAAGTCCAATTGACTCTATGGACTTTAGACCATGCCCATAAAATGCAGGAGAAAACAGCCACTTGTGGAGGCCAAAATCCTTACAATGGAGACATTGTTGGTATTTGCCTGTAAATAATTAAGACTGTCATTAGTATCAGAAAAGACAGGTAAATAAGGGTTTGTCCATGGTGAAAACATAAATATTGAAAGCTTTTTCTCTTGCAAATTGAGTTAACAGACAAAAGTATAATAGAGATTTCTTTCAGTGTTTGGAAAGAGGAGGATAACATCCTGCTAAATCACTGTATGGGACCCTAGCATTCCCCCTCTTCTGATTGATTTAGGATTAAAATAGAGTTCACTTAATGGGGTTTGAGAGCTGCAAAGATGTACCTTTCCCAGGAGTACCTAAGCAGAATCCCAGTGCACTGCTGCCCAGTACACTCCATCAATATAGGGAAGCTGGCAGGAAGCTGGGATGACACCATGCATTGCAGATTCTTAAATAACAAACCAGCCACACCTCCCCTGCCTGAGTTGTGCATGGTGCTGCCTGAAAGCCTGTTTATAGTTGTAGTTTGGTTCCTGCTGTCATAAACTTTTGGCTCTGCAAGACATTAATTCATGTTAGGTTGTCTCCCTGCTTTCTTTGGAGATATTTGCATTGTGGTTCCACTCCAAAAAGTGTTTCTATAAAAAGGCAATCTCTTCTCTTAGCAGATGTGCCCTGCAAGTGCTTTAAGTCAAAGATGTTACTGACTCTGGTGACTCAGATATTTCTCAAATTCTTTTTAACTGTGGCTCCATTGCAAGCGGGATTTGATTTGTATGTCTTCTGTATATCATCAGTTCTTATCATCAGGCTTATATATATGAAACTGAGGCTAAAATTTGAACGTGAAACTTCTCTTTTTTTTTTTAATACTGGTAGTAAAGTATAAGAAAAGAAACAAGTGGTTTGAAAATAAAGTCTTTTCACTTCTTAAATAAGGAGCTATAATTGGGAAATTGCTTGAGACTGTAACTATGAACAGCAGTCATATGGTTTTTATACTTCTCAGATGGAAATTAAACATATCAATGTTGCCTTGCATTAACTTTAAAAATATTTGTCTTTTACAAAATATCTTTTTCAGGATGTTTAATTAAATTGAAATGGATTTCATCCAAAAAAGGGATTCCTTTGATAGTTTTATAAATTCCTCACTATGAATTTCAGAATTAGGAAGATCTCAAGAGCTTTGAGATTGGCATTTAAATTCCATTTACACACGATTTTTTGCTAATTTTGCCTGTGCTTAGGAAGCATTTTGCCAGTATTTCTTGATATCTATATTTGCTCACCCAGTGCCTCTTTTGCCATTGCATATATATAATCACAGGTTAGAAAGGCACTATTTGGTTAAAAGGGTCACTCTGTGAATGAATATCCAGGTTCTTTCATTAGTTTCTGAACAGAGGCTCTTTGCTCACAGTAGAATGTGATAAGTGTTCATCTGTACATTTTCTTGTGGAAAGGTACCACTTAGGTGACAAAACCTGAGGCTTGGACTTGCCTTTATTGTAGGAAATTACATGTAGCAGAGAAAGGCCACTGGAGAGGTACCCATTGTCAAGAGGTTCTCCCTGAGATTTCTCCGTGTAAACTGCTTTGCAACTCAGACCATTATGGCCAGAGAATGAAGAATAAATAAATAAAGACCATTGCTGAAAGTTTAGTCAGCAATGATAGAGAGAAGGCATTTCTAAGCAAGAGTATTACTAAACAACATTTGAAAAGGTTAAAAAAAAAATCAGGTATTGGGGAACTTAGGCCATCTGAGATCTATTCTGGTAATCTGAGTAAGGTTCTTTAAGCCATTTTACCTTGGTCTGTGAAAGACAAATCAGGACAGACATCTGATTCTGTACAGGTGATAGTTCCATATTTCTGAAGAATCTTTGGAATAGGTAGAAAAGACTCATATTTGAAGAGCTTTATCATCAAGAGCTTTTTTAGAAAGAGGGGGAAGTCATCAACAGGCCCACAAACCCCTCTGAGTGCGTGAGGGGTGGAAAACTCTCCATGGAAGACCTCTACCTCGTAAGTAATCGTGGATGGTTGGGAACTGAGAAGGTTATTTCTGTTCTTCTCATAGTGACTTTATAAGATCAGTTCAGGCCTGGAGTCAATCTCAGTTTGCTATCATGCTTCCTTCCACCAGGGAGTGCCAACTAAACAGCCTGCATTCTGCTGCATAGGGATACTACACAGTAGTAGAGTGTATAAAATATACAGTTAGTCCTGAGTGCTTTTTTTGCTCAATTCATTTATGAAAGCAGATTTTAAAGACCAGTAAAATAATATCAAGTATGCACACGACAGGAGAAAAAAACCAAATCTGTATCCAGAGTATTTTAAAGTAAAGAGTTTTAAAAAAAATCTGTGCAGACATGCTGGCTTTCTGCCTCCTCTTGTTTTAACCTATGACTGATTCATAGGTTGAAGTGTAAAGAAACAGATCTTCTTATGGTAATTGATTCTCAGGGGCTATTAGTGTAAACGTAAATGCTCAACATAGATGTTACGTAGGTGGGTGTTAGAGAGAAAACATAAATTGTCAGCAATATAAGGCAGTCTGTTCATACCGTAGGGTGAGAAAGTGAAGAATGTTAGAAATCAGAGACTTAGAAATACCTCCCAGAGTTGGCTGTCAGTGCAGTCTCCCATTGTGAGTAATTATAAGAAACATACTGTGCAAGAGTCGATTCTGGTCCTTTAGCTCAACAAGCAAAACGCTTTCCTAAAAATAACAGAGGTTTCAGGTAAGATTTACAAAAGAGCTTACAAGAGTTAAACACCTAGCTGCCACTGACCTTCTATGGGATATGGGCACCTACATTTTTAGGTATTTCTGAAAAGTGTTGAAACTTTATATTCTTCTATAGCCCTGGACTAGAATTCATTTATGTTCAAAGCCACTGTGATTTTTAAACCACAGAGAATAAGCATACAGCACATAGAGAAAGCCCAAGACAATATTCTAGTTGAACTAGCCCATTAAAAATGGTAAGATTAACTCCAAAGTAATAGAAGAAATAATAAAAATGTTGGTTCTTTCCTCTTTGGTTTTGAATCCTTACAGTTTATGTTTTCCATCTCTTCTTTGGAAGTCTAAGAGCTTAAAACATACTTTTTTCTTTTAACAAAGATTAAGATTTTATATAATCACATGACTCCAGAAATCAGATCTTTCAAGGAAGCAACAAATAAATTTTAGGACTTGTGATAAAATTAAGAGACTAAATTATTTTGCATTTTTAAGTCCTCTAAACAGTCTGGAGAATATAATCTGCATTTTTCAGGCCATGTTGTGTGTATGAGCTTCTCCTTTGTGCTGCATCTGTCTGGATGGTGGCAGCAGGAGGATGGCTCTGACACAACCATTCCACCACTGCCCGGTATGAACGTTGCACATGCATCCTGACAGAGGCCACGCCAGAATGAACAGGGTCAGCCTCTGCACTAGGGGACAAGAGGAGGACACAATCTTTTAAAATTCTTCCCCATCTTGCATAAATTCACAGTCATCTTCAGAAAGACCCTCAGGCAAAACTCCTGGGCACCACAGGATCAAACCTACTTAGTAGGAGATGTTTTCTTTCCTTATTAATTGTGAAGTGTCAGTTCCCAACAGCAAGTACATTCTACTATGTTGCCTTTTTATGAAGATGTGAGAACCACAAGGAGTCTGGGATTCTAAATTCCTCTCAGATCCTTTGTACAAAAAAAAAGTCCAGATGTTGCACAAAACGTTTAAAGAACTTTATTTGAAAAACATTTTCTTTCTAAATGGGAGTTTATGCAGAGCACAATTAAACATGTTTTTCTAACTATACATACTAGTTTGTATCTTGTGGCAGGGAAAAATAAATATGTAAAAATAAAAACATTCTGAGACTTGCAGTTAATCGTGTTGTGCCAGCTTGAATCAGATCCCCCAGTGAAAGGACATGCATTTTCTCCTGCTGTAATCCCAAACTCCTCAACCTGCCTCCAGGACCAATGTCCTCAAACTCAGTCCTGCATTTGAGAGGGAATACATCTCAAGCTTTTTAAATTCTGCTGGTCACCACTCTTGCAAATTGTACTCCACCAATCCGCTTGATACTACATCTGTGAATGTACCAAGAAAAAACTATGTATCCTGTAATTTCAAGTGTAATTTTTGGAATCAAATATTGATTTCTATGTATTTAGTTTAGGACATATTATGTTTTCCCAGCTTTTTGGTACAGATACCTTTCTAAAAGCCAGACTACTGGAATGTCCTTTTCCCGCTCTTTTAAAGAGACAGTTCTTGTGTTTGCCTTCTCCAGTACTGTGGGACTTTCCCCAGCCTTTCCATATTGTTGAAAATAATAATTTCTGGTTTAGAGTTTGCCCTGACTTGCTTTAAAATAACTTTAAGGTGAATTTTCTATCAGGTCCTGCTGGCTGGAATGCATCTAACTCACCCAAATACACTTTAACTCATGAGTTTCCCATTGCAGACTCTGCACATCTCTCAATATTAAAATGAAAAAATCTTGGCTGTACAGCTAAACTTTTTGATGAAGAATGGATTAAAAAGGGCAGAAAATACCTTAGTCTATTCTGTGGCACTTATTTTTCTTTCTTTTTTTCATGTTCAGTAATGGATGCTTTCTTTCTTCTTTCTTCATTTGTCATGAATCAACTTTTTATCATCCTAATCGCCTTTTATTTGTTTTGATTCTGATAAGCCATTTTGTACTTCAACTTTTTTGATCTAAGCCTTACAGGTCAATCTATTTCTTTATACATATCTTTAGTCAATACTGTTTCCATTTTGTTAGTCTTTATTTTCTTTTGACTTATACTATAAATGTCCTGAAGATTCTACACTGCTTTGTTACATTTCCTCTTTTTTCTCTTCATTGAAACATTGAAGTCTACTGTGACTTTAAGATTTAATTGCATAACATCCCTTTCTCTGAAGTCCTATTTTTTTCATACAATTTATTGTCAAAAGAGTCTACCTACCAGTTCCCTGAGTTGGTCTGCTGTCCTGTTATTCCCACCACCTTTTTTTCTTGCATATCATGAACTCTTTTGGTTTACTGTCATGTTCACATTTGACCAGTCACTCCTCATTAGTTAGAATCAAGTCTAAATTTTTGATCCTCTGCAATTCCACCTTCTGAAATATGTCTGTACTACATGCCAAAGTGATCTACTTCTGACATCCTTTTTTGTCACACACGATAGGGTAATTAAAACTCACCTGCACCTACTTTTGCCATCTCTATTACCATAGTTCTCCCTGCTCCAATAAGTGATGTTATTCTCCTCCTTCAGATTAAGTAATCCATAATCATCATGAAAATAGGCCTGTCTTTTTCCTGTTTTGTCTTTATTGCTATCCTTCCAGGACTACAGGAAAAGTGCACTAATTCTTGGCATATATTGAAAAGCTTTTAATTTCCTCCTTCTCCCACCTTAAACTGCACCATTCTTGATAAGCATGGTTACCCTGTGATGTATTCATCTCTGACACGCCATTTAAGTGTCCATTTTGTTATCCTATAAGGTTTCAGTTTGTTCCTTATTACTCTTGCCTTTTGAGTACCAGCATAACAGATATTTGTCAGGTTGTTGTGATAATACTTTTTGTCTCTTGTGATTCAACACTTCAGGATCATATTTTTAGCAACAGATGGATTTTTATCATCACCTTATTTCAACCCTTTTTTGAAAAGTTTTTAACTAGACTAACAAATTAATGCTTTTGGATGAATTCCCTGAATTGTCACAGCAGACAGTTTGTGGAACAGAGTTGTTGTTGAAGATAAAGCCCTGGCATCAGTATGGTCTGTGTCATTCATCTCTTTCCCTGCTTATTCTGCTAGTTGCTTCTGGAAATCACTGAAAGAAATAAAGATTTTATAAACATGGATAAGTTCAGTCTGCTCGGGTTCAACCATGTCTAGCTGCACAGACACAATACCACAGTAATGTGGTGAGGAAGCACAGAGTGGAGAGTGGAATGACAACTTCTTAAACAAGCTCAGTTAAAAAAGATCCATAAAACAACTTTCAATAGTGTTTCAAGAGGCAGGTATTTCAATTCCTAAATTCTTCTTGTGATGATAGCTGAAGATATATAGATGTAACAGTTTAAAATGCAGTGTAACTGCCCTTTCCAGCTGCCAAGGGTTTTACCGAGGGACAATGTCTTACTTTAGACTGTGTCTGGAAAACACACATATAGGAGATTTTGGGTACATTTTTCTTTTTCTTTCAGCTATTTTGGTGGATACATTTCTATAATCAAGCATAGTTTACTTTTGCTATAGCTTGCTCTCACATCAGAAAGTTTCATGTACTAGTATTACCTGTGGGTCATCTGGTATTTCATAACAATAAAAGTGGGAAGTTTCTGTTGAGGCCCTTATGTTGATTGGATTTAAAGCTTGTAAGTATCACTTGATCTCTTCCAATGTAAGGTTGGATGTAGCTGAAATTTTTTCAGTCTACTGAGAAACACACTCTGAATTTACACACCAACAGTAAGAAAGAGTTTTAAATGGTTTGAAAAATTTAAATATGTGTCATCTTTTAGAGATTATTAATGTATCAATCTGTTGGAAAGCAGCTTTCTTCTATCGTAACTCCTACACACTTCAGTTTTCATTAGAACCCCTTTTATTATATCCAAAGTACTTTTATGTTTGGTTTCTGAGATGATGATGTGGAAAGGATGTAGTACAGAAATACACATGCAGTTTTTATGTTTCAGTTTCTTTGTCAATTATTTTTTTAATCTTATTTGTATTCAAGTTGTCCCTCTGTACAAACATCACTTTTACAACCATTGCCTTCTTTTATTGGATTCTATTGTGCTGTCAAGCCTGGTTTAAAATACAGTAATCTCATAGATATTTACAATTACGAATATCTTCTGAATTCACAAACATATTAAAGATGTGTAGGTAGGAAATTAGCTGAGAATCTCTACAAACTGCACTCACAGTAAATATCTTCCTTTTAGAGATGCAGGATGCCTTTAAAAGTCAACAGTTGTTTTGGAAGTACTCTATCACATTTATGAAGCACTGAATCATATTTATGGCACACAGTGTCATGATAAGTTGTCCAAAGTGCCTGTCAGCTTGCCTTACAAACTGAAAAAAATGGACAGCTCAAAAAATTACCTTAAAGAGTAACAAGCAATCTTCAGAGATTAGCATATTTT
This sequence comes from Chiroxiphia lanceolata, assembly GCF_009829145.1. NCBI lineage: Eukaryota > Metazoa > Chordata > Aves > Passeriformes > Pipridae > Chiroxiphia > Chiroxiphia lanceolata. The sequence continues at coordinate 13,459,531 of NC_045642.1, forward strand.
TTTCTTTTCTCCACGAGATTTAAGCAGTGTCATTAAACTTTCTCTTTCTCCTGTTTAAATTTTTTTTCAGTGTAATTTAATGGAAATAGACTATTTTAATTTTCAATGATGAAAAGTCATAAATAAAGGCATTTTAAAAAGTAAATAAATTTTAGGAGCTTTTTTTAAAGCATGCAGCTGTTCTAACACAAGAGATCCTAGTTAGCTATTTTTTTTAATAAAAACCACAAAGAGGTCAAAGAATCCAAATTTTTTTACTACCCATTCACATTTAATGCAAATTCCAGCAATATATTCATGTTATTTCTTTAGGCACCTTCAGAGTGCCAGCAGGTAATTGAGTAATCTGAGCCAATGCTGCTTATATCAGGAGCCTAAAGAAATACCCTGAGGATGACATTTGGAGCTGACATCCTATGCTCCTGTTTCACAACTAAAAGGGAGATGAAACCAATAGAAATGTAAGAAGAGAAAAGTGTTAACAAAAACGCTTTTTTGCTAAGGATTTTGATCATCGTGAATCTTCCAAAGGAATCTATTTTGATTTGACCAAAACATTGTTAATGTGTACTGCAAACAGAGGATAACAGGCAATAGGATGGCTTTTCACAGCATCAAGAAAACAAACTTCTTGGGGCTATTAGTTCCCAGAATCAGATCTCTATTTTTTTATTCAGCTGTTGAAAAAGAAGCCTCTATCTCCAGGGTTGAAAAAGGGTTTTAATAGCAGATTCCAAAAGTTAGCCAGGAGAAAAATAGTGATTTCTGTGTCAGTGTTAGCCCAGAGAATTTTGATATGTGAATTATTCCTCCTTTAGCTGTTAACATGACACAGCAATGATACCATCAAGAATAACACTTTTTTATTATTATTTGCAAAACCAAATGAAAAAGATAGTAAAATGAAAGTCAAGGGGATTGGTCTCCCGGGGTAGGAACACAAGAGGTCATAAACAGTTTTAACACAAAAGACTAACAATTTAATTTGCTGAAGAAGGGCTTCAACTTTCTAAGTTCATGCAAGTGCTTTTCTAGAGTGTGTCTGTCATGGACGCCTGTTCTGAAACTGCTGTAGTATGGCCACCTCTGACAATTGCTTCCTACATTGTCAGCTGTTATCTGCCCCAAAAGTGCTGTTTCTTGCCATTTGAGAACATGTGAATCAATTCCTCCTTTAAGACATGGATTTCATCTGAGAAGCTTTGCCTCTCCCTGGTACTCAAGGTAGATACATGAGGTTGCTTGGTTCTAGTCCTTCGTATTGCTACTTCACTCAACAGTTTAGAGTCCTTGCTATCAATAGCTGGCACTTTTTTCCTACCAGGAATGTAATAAATGCTTTCTATACAAGGCAGGTGGAGAAATGACCCCCTTATGCATGCCTGTGTGCCCAAGCCACATGCACCAAGTTAGGAACCAGTGATTAATCTGGGGAAAACTTTCCACAATATTTCCTAGGAAAAGTCATTTAGCCAAATGCATAAGAATCAAGAGTTATCTTTAGAGTTTTCGTACCACCAGTCTCTTCCATTGGAGGGGCAACAACACAGAATGTTTTACTGCAGATAAAGTCTTTTAGGTCTGACTTGCCAGTATTAAAGACCACATCACAATTAACGCTTAACTCTGTAATTGCTCTTAGAGCACTTCGTGGTCACACTGCTCTGCCCTCTCTCCTGGCCATTCCTGTGCCTTCCTGCTCCATATTTACATGCACCTGTCTCCCCATTAACACCTCGTTAAGGCACACACCTGCTGTGGTTTCACTTAAACCCACTGCACTGCAGCCATTAACCCTGTGTGTTTCATTATGAGGCACTCAGTACAATAGAAGCACTGAGTAAGGGTCACTAATGAGTCGTGAAGCCAACAAAAAATGGGTTTGTATGGGTTTCTCTTTTTGGTTCAATTTTTTCACACCTTCCTATTTAATAATTGATTATGTATTAAGTGTATTCGCAGGAAAAAGTACATAAGTGCACATGCATTAAATCCAGCTGAAACAGCACAGTTTTGAGACAAAACACTAATGGGTAGAAACCCAATACATATTTATAAATTCTAAGAAAGGCAATACTGAAACCACAGCTCTGGAGTGTAGGAGACCTTACTTCTATTCTAAAGTTTGTCAAACATCTGCAGTTTCACCAGCAAGTTGTATTATCTGTCTGTGCGACTTCCAGAAAATGAAGTGTATCAGTGTATATACTTAGGCTCGTGCATACATACACAGCTCACCTAAAAAGAAGTGCAAAGCCAAGTACAAATCTCTTCAGTATCAACTGTGCTGAAAAAAAATCCAAAAGAATGTTCATTAGTATTTGTAGCAAAAGGAAACTGCTGTGGGAGCAGCTAGTAAGACATAAAAGATATATAAAGTTCAGAATCAAAATTGTCATGGTGACTTCTCCAGCAGTTTCACCGACTTTGGTTCAAAATCTTCAATTACGTTGTGACTTGACTAGGAAGTTAAACTGGATACATAAACTGGATAAACCTGGTAGGTGATTGCTCCCTAACTGTGTAATCAAACAGTATTTGATCTTAATACTGTGAATCTACCACAAGGAAAATGTAAGCTTGGAGCTCCTTTTGTGTCAAAACCTCATCCCCTTTTTAGTCAGCTACATAAAACTATTGAATATGCTACTTTAATGGCACAGTAACAGAGACCCTCAGATGTATCCATACACTTGATCAATGATTTGCTGCAAATTACATTAAGTGGCCACAGATCAGTATTTCTTACTAAACACCCATACAGAAGGGTAATTTGCTGTGTAATTGCTTTTCATCACTTCTTTATCATGTACTATTGCTTTCCTTGGTCAAATTTCTGATACTTACACCACAGAAGACACAAGAGTTGCTCTTTCAAATTTCATAGTACTTATATTGCTTAGTAATATGAGTCTGTATAAGTGCATAAACTTACTGTGTGGGAAACTCAGAACTCTATGTCACTTGCATTGAAATTCTAATTGCACTTCTCATTTTAACAGGTTCAGATGAACTTTAACAGGAGGCCTGGATTTTACAGGGATCAACTCAAAGAGGTAAAAATTCCTGAAACTGTAGTATTAATGTTTGTTTTAAAATACACAAAATGCCTATTTTTTCCTCTATATCTTCATAACCATTTTACCCTTGGAATCTTACTCTCTCATGGAAATCTCTTTTTATTCTTACTATTCACTTGACTGGTACCAATTTTATTAGTGATCCTGGAGGATTTTGCAAAATCAAAATATATAGAAAAGTCACCTTACCATACAAAAATAGTGGTAGTTCCTGCACCTCTCCTTCCAGATATTTACTTGGAACGGAGATGATAATCCTTGTAAATATTAAAAATACTGATGTGCAGTGTAAGGTGATCCACATATAAACCAACCCATTAAATCTGACCATAGACTTTACCCATTTCTTCAGCAGGGAATCCCACCAATAGGGTGTTTTTAATAGGCTTTGAAAGCTACACTTTATTATTCACTGAATAGAACTGACATTGGATTTGATTCAGTAAGGAACACCAACTGCATAAACAGTTGTCAACTGCTATTTGTTCTGGTGGCCATGGACTGGAGAAATAAATGGAAAAAGGAGGACAGAACTAAAGACAGGGATCTTCTTCAAATAACAGGAGAATGAGCTTGTTAGCAAAGTTTCCAGTATATGAGGTCAGTCTCTTTCAATATGCATCTGGAAAGAAGAAGATGGTGGGTGGCCTTCTCCCTATAAAGGAGAAATACAACAGTAACACACCACTCTTTAACTGTTTCTCAGTAATATATAATTCCCATTTCATATATCATAGTCAGTATTTACTGATATTCATCAAAGAATACTGTACAGCTTACCACACTCATTAGCTACCTGGAGCATGCAGAAATAGAGCCCACTGAAGTCAATGGAAAAAATTCTATTGAACTGTGGACTAAACCTCTTGGCCTAGCTAGGTAGGGCAAGAGGGTCAGACTGTTATGTTGGCAGTAAGTCATGCAATCCATTAACTTCTAGTGGCAACTCTGTCTATGTATGTTTTCCCCATCATAATCCCATGTTCCTATTAGCATGCAAACATCTGTCTGACTACAGCAGCAAAGGTTGTGGCCTGTTCTACTAAGCCTGTTATAAATATATGTTGAATGAAAAAATCTTCCCCAAACTTCTCAGTCCTAGGCTTGTCCCTGACTGCTAATCCATTCTTTTTCTTCTCTGATGGCAAAGAGAGAGGTATCACATACTAGATAGAATTATCCCCTATGGAACATTTTGTTCTTTATGGTGGAAATCTAAGTGTAACGCAGAGCCAACAAAATGCTGAGTGTCGAAAGCAGGGAAAGGAGGCTGGATATTATAGGTTAGCTGCTGGAAGAGACAGGCAAGTAGAATGCAGTTTGGGGTACAGTTTCATATTATACCTGTAAACTCTTGCTGGGAGCAGCAGACCTGCTCTCCCCTCTCTCTGTCTGCCCCAGCTGACTGCACAGCAATTCAGTTCAAATGAGCGATTGGATTGCAAGTGGTGTGAGGAGGGCAGGGGGAAATGAAAAAACAATAAAATCACCAAACTGGCAGTTGTATGACTTACAATGCAGCCACAGTCATTTGACCTCATGTAAAAGACGTGTAAGCCTGTTGGCTGGGAGCAGCCAGGAGAGCGGGATGGTGCAGATCCATTCCTTTCAGGAGTCACTCACAGATATACCAGAAGAGGAGGAAAGTAGTCCAGTAGTCTTTCACTTATGAGCTGCAGACCAGGTTGCAGTCCTGAAAATGCATTACAAAAACAGGTAGTTTAAAGAGAGCTTTAAAATCACTCATGGCCCCAACTCTCATACAAGGGGAGACTAGTCACTGAGAATTGCAGTCTTTTATTTCACTCTTGCTCACTTCCCGAGTCTGGAGGATCATGAGTCCCTTAAACTTTCATTTAATTCAGCAGAAGCTAATGACATACATAATATTGGGACTTAAAGCTTTAAAGCTTGCTCATACTATAAAATACTCTATTTGTAACCAAATATACTTATCATTATTAGGAATTATGTAAATAAAATCCAAACCACCTGTCAGACAGTTTTATACTGGGGAAATAGAGTCTCAATTTAAAATGGCATTTTAAAATTTATGCAATTTAATAATACAATAAATTTCCATTTTTCCGCTTTTGTCATTAAGAAGCTTAAAGCCAGTTCCATGTGTGGCACCTACTTGCATTTCACTCACGGGTATATTACAGTGAGCATCACTTTAAATTAAAACCTTCACATTTTCAAAGGAAAATAAATAGTTAAGGGTTTCGGAATTATTATTCTTTTCCACACAATCCCATAAAAATTTCCCAATGAAAAAGCTAATAAACCAATGGCGAGACACTTACATATGCAAATATGTTTCCGTGAAAGAGTTAAAGTGCTTTATAATATAAATTTGCTTTCAGTGCCAATATAATTAGATTGTAACAAGCAAACCCCTGCAACATAACACAGTGAAAATTTGAAAATTTGATTCTGCCTGGCAAACAACCAAGTCCCTGCGTGTGCACAAACCTGACATTAATAAGCTACAAGAGATTACATGATTTAGAAAAGAAGCACTTGGTGTTACAAAATCAAATAATAGATCTCTAGGCTATAATTAGGAGAATTGGGATTCAACAATGAAGTCATAATAATGTAATTTAGCTGTAAGTAACAGAGCCATGGAGTCACATTAGGAGGTGTGATCACATCTTTCAGCAAAGCTCTGCTGTGTAGACTTATTGCTGTTCAGTTTAGTCTAGTACACAGCAACCTGTTGGCACAGAGCTCAGGCTGACAGCCTCTTGTTCTCTAGGTGCAGTATGGCAAAGTGCCACCCATGCATTTTTAATTCAGTCCTGTGACTTTTAAGTCAAAACAATAAAATTATATATACTGAGTGCAGAGTTGCCTGTGAATATTTGTATAAATTACTGCACAGCGTGGGTTTAGGGGCCGTTTAAGAACAAATATATTAAAAAAAAAAAATAAGCTGCTGAAGCAGAGTGTTGGGTTTCTAGTAGGCTTGATGAACATGTACTGTTCAGCTACTTTATTCATCTATTTCTGTGGCTAGGAAATTACTTCATATCAACAATTTATTCCAACTGTAATCCTGAGTCTCTTTTGCTTGATTTGTTACACTGGTGCGGAGTGGTTACATTGACTGCTCAGCCCACAATGCAGGTGTTACACGGCCAATGGAAGCGTCTAACAAATATTAGTGCAGGATGCACCTCACTAGAGCCCCTCACTCAGGCACAAATGCAGCCCTGAAGCCCACCAGGCATGAAAGGCAGCCACAGCAGCTGGCCCAGCTGGAGGGAGGTGCCAGGGAAACTCCAGGCAGGCACTGTGCAGCTACTCACATTGGTGTTGACAGGGCATCTCTCTATTGCACAACTAAGGCCCTTTCTTTGGCCTATTATCAGTTTAAGCTTATTTCAAACATTTTGGCCACAACTGTTTCTTTGTCATTCTCGTCATAACTAATAAACCAGACATACCACATTAATTTGTTGATTTTCTCCTTTAGGAACTGTTATCTAGTTAGAAGTGAAATCCTACCTGTTCCATCACTTGTTAGCTGATTATGTTCTTCTCTCCATGAACACCTCATATTGCTTATGTTATCATCTTTGGGCTGTCTCACAGAGCTTTTTGTACTACCCTGCCTTCTACAGGCCTCCTAGAAGCAGCTGAACTAGTCTCCCTGAACTCACTCCACAGCACAAGCAGAGCAACTCCAGTATCCCTGTTTGAGTCCAAACTTGAAATCTGACTTCACTCACAAAAGACACATGCAGAAGTTTAGTCGGTCTTTGGCTTCTGAGATGTTTAAATCAACGGTTTCTGCTGCGAGGTAAAGGATGTTGGTGGATTGATTTGCTTCTTTTTAATTTTGTAGCCAACTAAATAATGGAGGAAACAGGCTTCAGCTTCGCATACAGGCTGCCAGAAAATTCAAACATGTTTGGAATAAAATTTTGAGATGGGTTGATTACTTCTTCTTATGGTCTCACAAGCTAGGGCTGGTAGTCCAACAGCATTCCCATCTTTTGGGGAAAATGCAAAAGCTTCTGCTTCCATTCAGTCCTTAGTGTAACGTGAGCAGTCACCTGTTGGTCCCGTTAGCTCAATTTTATTTTTATTTGCAATTTCTTCCAATTACTGTTTATTTTATTAGTTCTTTATGGTTTTGCCATTTTTTGTTTTGATGACATTTTGATTTGTTTCAAACTGCCCTTTATTTTAATTTTCTTTCCCAAGCATGTTGATTTATGGCTGTTTCTTTTATTTCTTTTATGCTTTAAATGATCTGTTTGTTTTATTTCCTTTATTTGCATAGCACTTACTTTTCATGACCTTTTTGTTGCTGCAGCTGCTGCTGCTTCTGGACTGCTGGTGTTTTTCTCCCTCTTATCCACCAGGAAACATAGAGTGAAAGTAAACCAAATCCCTGTGAAGACAAGTATCTGAACAGAATTTTTTTTCTGATATGTATTTATTTTTATTATTCTGCAATCTCCTAAAGGTGTTGGGAATTCTCAAACTGTAGAATTTAATATGATTTCTTTCTTTTTAAAAGAAAGATACTATAGGAACTCTATATATTCCTATCTAAAGATCACATCCTAACAACTTCCTTTGGGCTGGTTTAGCATTTTGGCAGCTCTTCCAGAAGCAAAGACTTTCGTAATAGAGGTAATATGAAGAAAATTCTAAATTGTAGTAGTCTATCTGCAACTTTTAGTAGAGTCCTCACAGGTAGTATAAAATACTGCATGGACATTTAAAAACTACTATCCTCTCAGTTTGTGAAAAGTCTCATAGGAATTGTCTTTAGAACATTTGTGCTTAATCATAGCTAAGGAGTGTGTGCTACCTGACGGGTATATTTACATATTGCACACTCACAGAGTGTTTGTGTGTGTGTGTTCCTGCCTGTAGCCTATGTGTATGTGTTTGTTTTTATAAACATTCACACATACATGTTTATGTAAAAATTATACTTTTGTCATTGAGTATTGTCATCTGCATTGTTTTAGTTACCTAATGTGAGAATCTATGCACAGGGCCTATACCCATTACATATAATGCTATTTAAATTAAGGTATTAACACTAGATGTGTTTGCAACATATCCTTTCGGACCTAGTTTACTTTTATTCTGCAGAAGCTGATGCTGCTTCTGAGTTTTCTGAGTGAAATTATTGGTATCAGAATCATTCCTGAAATGGATTCTGTCATTCACAGTGGGAAGAAAACAACCACCCCGTTTCTTTTAAAGTTGTTGTTACTATTCTTTTAACAATAACAAAAGTCTCAATATTATATTTCATTTCATACCTCATTTTATGGTGCTGTGTCACAAATTGACATTTTGCCAGGAAAACAAGAGTGTGTATCAAATCACCACCTTTTGTTAACATGCTAGGTGGTTTGCAGTGATCTGTTGAATGATACCTGCATTAGCAACATGCTTCTTGGATTCTCTTGCTGCCCCATTTAAAAGTTTCTTATTGCTCCTTCTAGCATTGGTGTTTGCACTGGTTTATGTCTTTATGTGTCCAATATAAAATGTATATATTTACACATCTACACATGCCTATAATGAGCCAAAACCAGAACAGCCTCTGTCTCAGCTTGTTTGCACGTTATGCACATTCTAGGGAATGAAATCGGAATGCTATTCAAAGAGAAAGTGTGTGACTTAGCCCAAGGGCAGAAGAAAGTCATGTTCAACAGGTTACATGATTTTACATAACTTTGGGTGAAAAAAGAAGCACTTCATGTCAATGCAGAAAATATTTTAGGATACTTAAGGATTAAACTGAATATTTTTCCTCACTGCTTCATGCATGTACTGCAGTGTATTTCAGTACAGTATGTTGTTGTTTTCACCATAATTATTGAAAACTTTTTCTCACCTTCCCTAATAAAATCCATCACACATACACACACATACACACACACACACACACACACAGAGAAAAAAAAAAGGAAAACCTTTTTTTTCTTATCTTTACTGCTCTCTTAATTTCCACGGTTGACATGGAAAGACTTTAGGGGTTGGAGAAAAGTTATGCCAATGAGCTTGTTTTGTTGTGTGTGACCACTTCCTCAAGACAGCCTGGGCCAAGTCAAAGCAATTTTTTGGAGAGGACACTTTAGCTTGCAGAGGGAGCCTCACTGTTCTAAGAGCTTCCTACTCATAGCACATCCCAAACCACTGCCTCATGTCCTTAAGCTAACAAGTCCTTGCCATTGGACTTAGGAGGATCCTAAAGAAGAGAGCAAAGGCCTTACACCTTGACAAGGGTCATCAGGAAACAGATGTGGTCCCTGCTAGCGTGGAGGAGATGACACATTTTTAAGCTGATTTTTAGCCCCTTTTCCTGGATCACTTTCTTCTCTGCTCATAGGAGAAAAACTAGCAGTGGTTGTGGTGGTATGATGTCAGAAAATGTAGGAGGAGTTAGGATCTACAGTGAGTTATGCCAGAGTTGTTAATTCTGCAGAAGTGCATAGATCTATTTCAGTATCCTCTAGCATATGCATGGAGTGGATCATACACTTTTTAAAAAATATCATTTCTATCTTTTGCATCATAAAAAAGCCTGCATCAGATTTCATAATTCTCCTCTGGAGACAATAAATGAGGAAGGAATTCCCACCAGTTAGATGCTGGTTATAGGCACTGGGAAGAGTAAATGAACCCCTCTACATAATAGCATGTCTGGGTTTGATCTCTGATGTTGCTTAAATAAACTGAACATTAGAAATATACAGGAAAATACATTTGAAGTTACACGAGTATTATAGAAATGCAAGGCAAAATGTGCTTCAGGAACATCCACAGCTGTAGCTGTGCTAGAATTCATAGCCATGCTATAATTTGCCTCATTTCATGCTTGTCTGAACACTAGTAGTTCAGTCACTTATCGGACTTTATCCAAAAGTCAGAGATTTGTATCTCTTGTCTCAAATGATATTTTGAAAATGCCTTTGTCACACTGATCACATTTTGCTAGAATAGTTCGTACACCACTACTTTTTTGTGAGTCCTTGTTGTTAAACATTTATGTCTTTACTACTGTTACTAGTTGATTTTCCTGGTATTGAAGGTAACATTGCTGCATCCTTAATACTAGTCTCATTTCAGAGCTAGCTACTACTGTGGCTTCTTTGAACCTGGAGCAGGATCCTGACTGGATCTTATAAGTGCAGCAAGGGCTTTCTATTCCTGGTGCCCTGGAGGGAGAGAGCATATACCCAAGTGTTACCACCTCCTGTTGCACAGAAATAGGTCTGTACAGTCAAAAAGAGCCTGCAAATTGGAAATGTAGAAACACAGATTGGGTTGGGCCCTCAGGGGAAATTGGGAACAGAGCAAGTCTTGCCTTCATGTCTATTTTAAACTTCTGCCAACCTAGAAGCTGTTAAAAACAAACTAACAAAAAAAAAAAAACCGCACACAAAAAAAAAACCAAACAAAAACAAACAAACAAAAACAAACAAAAAAACCCACAAAAAACAAACAAAAAAAAAAACAAACAAACAAAAAAAACAAAACAAAACAAACAAAAAAAAAAAAAAGGAGGAAAGGAACCAGGTAACTCATTTCCAAGTAACCATCTTTAGTTTACAAGATTGCTGGAGAGTAAATAGACATTGCGTTGTCCTCCTTCTCTCTCCAGGTTCCATGGTCCACTCTACCAAGATTTTTTTAAATTTTCTTTCTTCTCTGTTTCATTGTTCTAAAGGGGATGTTTTACTGAATACCACATGCCTAACTTTTGGATGTTATTGTTTGTGTTACATTTTTGTTCTTTATTGCCGTCTTCCTGCAGTGTGTTCCTTTCGTCTACTTCCTTTCCCTCTTATTGCCCAGATTCAATGTATTGTCTAATTATGTCTGTGTTTCTGATATCTTCCAAGAGTCAAAAGATGGTATATAGTTGATTCTGACTAAATGATGGAAATATGAGTTTATACCAGGTAGGTTGTGTCCTTTATTCACTTTACTGGAGCATACATATGTGCTGATGAAGCAGCCTGAAGGCTTGCTCGGGCTTTATCAGTCCCTGGTTATGAGGAACAGCCATATTCCCAAGATACAAAAGCAGCACTTTATTAGATACATATAATTCATTACAGAACAAAATCTTTTGTTCACAATACAGTATTTTAAAAGAAATCCATCTTTTAGCATGTTGGATCTCAAAGATTGTTTTTATATGGTTTTCAGTTAATACCAGTTTGGGCAACTAACAAAGACCTTCAGTTAATCTCAGAGGGAGGTTAAATTTAACAGCATTAGGATATAAATATTTTTTACAATAACTTTTTAAACATTGATTTTATGATGATCTCACTAGTGCAATCCACTCTTTCTTTCACTAAAGCCTGCACATTTTACAGAGTTCATCAGTGACACCAAGGTTTCCACGTTGAAATCCCAGCAGGCAGTGGGATTGTTGTTAAGTGCTACACTGAAAAGGGAGAAGTAACAAAAGTCTGGAAATGGGTTTCCTGCAGTTCCTCCCTTGTCCTCTAGGCGTTACTGTCATTTGGTATCAGCCATTTTCACCACTTTATTCAGACACACACAGTCTCATTCCATACATCCACTCTCACAGATGACATGCAGTGATTACTATTTTTGAAGTGCCCAGAACCATTCAAGGCCTTTTGCCAAACGCACAACATGAAGACTGCTGCATACACAGAGCTCAGATTCTGATCCTAATATCCCCACCCAAGTCTCTTAAAAATGAGCTGAAAGACTTCTTTGGATAACACCAGTGTGGAGCAGGCCTAATTATCTAATAGATCAGCTCGTGATCTTTCATGTCTCTGTCAGGCTGGGTACTTAAAAAAGGTAAAAACACACCTACTGCAACACAATTCTGCATTCCAAACTAGGGCTCCTAAACTGAGTATGTCCTGTGTGTGGAAAAAGCCCTTATGCAATGCTCAGACTGGTTTGTTTTTTGGTTTTTTTCTGCATAGTAAGGACTTCAGAACACCAGTAAAGCTGCCATATAGCTAACTGAACCCCTATACTATTAAGCAAATTAATTTTACATATAAATTATTTAAATTTAATCTGTGATTAGATCTACATATGATTTCATTATAGAATAAGTATTTTCTTTTTTAGAGAATTGCAGCATGATAAATAAATTAATAAAGACTTGCAGCAATGTATTTCAGCACATATGCTGAGAAGCCTTCTTACCAGAAACCTTAGAAATCACAATATTCCCTATGGTCCCCCTAGTCTGCATAACCGTAGTCATAATTTTATTTTTTTTTCTCAAACATGAAGTGCATTTTATGCAACAATGCCTCAGATGAGACACAGACTCTACAGAGCTTACAAATATTAGACGTTAACTCTTTTCATAGCCTTGCTTCAGCTAACAGGACTTATTGGTGACTCTAGATGCACTGATATTTTGTGAACCCAGTTTTTTGATTAAAATTCATGAATGATATCTCACTTGCGTAAATAAATCAAGGCTGCAAAAAAATAAAGTTTAAACATCCATACACTATTACTATTATTTTGCCAAAATGACACACTGCATGACTACAAATTTTGCTGTAATACAGTAATTGGGAATAAAATTTGTCTTGTTGTGTTGCTGGAAATGGGGTAAGTATGTACCCATGGACTTAATAGCATATTAAAAATTCATTGGCCTATAGTTTTAGCATTACTGAGTACTCACAAATTCTGCTGGACAGTGAGCTGACATATCACAGTGAAAATGTCTCACAGCTAACTGACAGAGATATTAATGCCTGTTCCCACTGTAATAGGTGAGCCAGGCCAAGCCATGTGGGGAAGGTGCTACAAGTCAGTTGCTCTGATCCATGCACATATATAACATTCATGACAGAAATCATCACACTGAATTTGCTAGTGCTGCAACATGCAGATTCAAAGAGTAAGACTTAACCTGTCTGGAACACTCTTGTCACACAGTGCTTGCTGTTTGATCAATACTGAAATTTGTGAGGAGGAAATCCTACTGATTTCCTCAACATTTTAACAGAAATGTCTATTGTTGGATTTCCAGTAGTGGTGAGAGGAGGAAAGAGAGAGAAGAAATGAAGAAATGTGGTAAGTAGTGCTACTACATCTCCCTCAGAATAGCGAAAAGATTTTGTGTTCTTCTGTAATCTAGAATATTTTATATTGCATTCAGTAGTGTCTGACCCACATCTTGATTCCTGAGCATATCTCACTCTGATAAAAGTGAGATCATGTTTATTTCTGAGTATCACCAGTCATTGTGACCACTGAAAACTGTTTCCTTTTTGCTAGTGTGTGACCCTACCCACCTTTAGAAATATATATATGTTTACAGAAGCTTAGGATCCATTTGGTCTTCTACACAAGTGACCGTCATGTAGAGCTGTGTGAAGAACTTACTACAAATAGATATGGGTAGTTGCCACTCAGTTTTATTGCATTCATTAATTACTTGTGAACAGGGTCACAATTGCTATCAGGTTGTAGATCCAGACCAGGAACAAATAGATAAGCAGCTAACATGTAACAGACTGACCAGTCTAGTTTATGAATAGTCAGGAAGAAGTTCACTTTTAAAGGCCTAGCTATGCTAGTGTCATTCACAATGACAAATCCACTTTACAACCTGTCTTCCTTAATATCATAAAAGTAAGTACTGAGAGTAAATAGTCACACAGGCAATATGTAAAATTAAAAACCAAAGTCTCTAGATTTCTTTTTAATTCTATTAAAAGCCTCAGAAGTCTGCTCAAGTGTCTCAGTGTTTGCAAACAAAAACAAACAGGAAAAAAATGGGGTTTGGATTTGCACATAAGGATATTCTTGTCTGTTTTTCATGCTGGGTGTGATTCCACTAACTAGTTTAGCTGATAACCTCAGATGACCCAGCAGGTCATCACCTTTCAGAATGACTCCAGGGCTACTTTTTTTCTTCCTCCTCTATGCCAGCATTTTCTTGATTCCTTCTCCAGTAAAGCTGCCTTGTTCAAAAAAAACCAGACTGGGTAAACTGCAAGCCTATTCCTTGCATGTCTGCTTACCAAGGTATTAGGAGAGGCTTGATGGGATTTTTTGAGAGGGAAGGCTTGGGGTCAAAGTGAGGTGCTAAGGATTTTTGTTTCCAGGTTTTTACTTCTGCTTTTCTAATAAGGATTTATCTGCAGTAATTTGCAAAAAAAATCTCTTGAAATGTCAAAATTACAAACTGAGGTTAGCAGACAGGAAGAATACTATTTTTGTGCAATTCAAAACCATCCTGCAAGAAGTGCTTGCTATAGGTAATACTTTTCTATCAGCAGAACCATCCTATAGTGGAAGCATTCACTCTGTAGTAGGTCTGTGAAATAGCTGTGAAAGTTTTTGAGAATTTTTCTTCCATGCAAACAAGCCTCATTGCTTCTGTGAGCTTGCCTGCAAGTAGTTGACTGGTAGCTTTTAAGTAATTTTTGTTTTCTAAAAGAAAAAAATTTGTTGGGGCTTTTTTAAACTGAAAATTAACGTCACCCTTAGACAGATGGAAAGTTTACAGGGAGTGGTAGAATTATAATTTCAGGTATATTATTGTACTTATAGTAGCTGTCAGACACCTGAGAGCATTTCTTGATTTCCATAGCCTGAGCGAAATTTTTTGACTGTTGGCTTGCTACTGCACAGAAAAGGTGTGAACTTTTTCAAACATATTGTTCTATGACTGTGCTTCAAATCCAAAGCCAATGGATAAGAGCCCTAGGAAGAGCAGTATATGCCATCTAGCAGTTACTGTTCCCTCCATGAGGAGAGCAAAAGGATCTGTTCAAAGGTTGTAAACATGCTTCTCTCCATTAATGCAGCTAGTAGGTTGTCATCACATTTTGTTCACAGGCATCAGAACAGTTGCAAAGGTCTTTAGTTGGTTATTACATTAGAGAGAGGAACCAAATTCTTCTCTGATGCTGTATGGATTAATTACAGCTGCATCACTATGGCACATCAGTAATGACACTAGGTAATTTCACCTGAGATTATTAGTTTGCAGGTGGATAACTGTCCACAATTCTGGTAACTGATGAACTAGCAAAACACAAGAAACATTTTTCAGTTATTTCACATTAAGACCAGATTCAAATGAAGAAACCCTCCAGAAACATTGAACAACTGGTAACTAAAAGAACTGCATCAGTTATTATCATTTCAGTTATACCTATTAAAGAACTCAAAAATGCTATGATTTTACACATTTAAAATTAATAATTAGCCAAAATATTCATAATAGAGTTTCTGACCCGTAAAAGTCCAACCCTCAGATCTAGAGCTCATCTTACTATTTTTTTAAGATAGAATCATAGAATATGCTGAGTTGAAAGGGACCCATAAGGATTATCATGTCCAACTTCTGGCCCTGCAGAGGACACCCCAAGAATCACACCATGTGCCTGGGACCATTGTCCAAACACTTCTTGAACTCTGTCAGGCTTAGTGCTGCAACCACTTCCCTGAGGAGTCTGTTCCAGTGCTCAGCTGCTCTCAGGGTGAAAAAAATTTTCCTCATATCCAGCCTAAACCTTCCCTGACTCAGCTTCATGCTACAATGGTGATAGGTTTCTATGCTTGGTCCCATGGGCTGTCTGCCTATGAACTATATCACACAAAATGATAGATGAGTGTATGCAAAGCACTCAGAGTAGAAAGTTACCCTCTTACATAGCTAAGATATCCAAGAATCTGATTTTCTTTTAGCACGTGTTTCTCAGAAGAGGGTTCCATCGGAGGTGTGAGGAAAAAGAGAGTCAAACAAGATATATGTATTCACCAAACTAAAATTTCCAAGTCTGAAAACTGAATGTGAATGAACAGATGTGATGTGTGCAAGACAACCTGGTACTAATGAACAGCATTACCAATACACCGATTTCCTGTGCTGAATGTAGCTATTGAGAAGCTAATACATTAATGGTGAACTACTAATATAAATTAAAAACTAAAGACATAGAGCTTTCAGTCTGCCTTTCCTTCTGTCACTTATTTTGTACTGCATGAGTGAGTTATTACCTTCTTATTTCCCTGAGATGTTGGTTCACAAGGGTAGAGTGAGCAGACTCAATTTCACTGAAAGTAATGGAGTGAGATTACCCAGAATTATTTCCAGTGGGCTGAGTTTGTTACATTCCTTCTGTTGTGAGAATATAAGTAAACAATTAAACACCTTTACTGAAAGCTGAGAATCTTCATAGTCATCACCTCTTCCTATTTCCTTGGATTAGTCCAGCATTTTGGGTTTAGCCATGCTCAATTAACTCATCCAGGAATTGGTCCAGTCAGAAACAGTTGATTTAAGTGAGATAAACTGGGCATCTGCCTGGAAAAAAATGATTATCCAAAATATGCTTTCATCATGAGAAAATGAACTGTGCTACCTCCATATTTAAAAACATATGCCTCTAA